>NW_012119265.1:2409442-2556751 GCF_000951035.1 Colobus angolensis palliatus | reverse complement strand
GGGGGTGGGGTGGGAGCAAGGGGTTTATCTAGGAAAAAAGAAAAAAAAAGGAAAATGCACCCTAACCAGGCTCAAATTAACTGAAATGGATCAAAGTAAACAGAGACATCTAAAAGCTTTTGTAAGTTAAAAGTGGCTATCTGTTGCAGGTCTTGCCTCATTAACCGCTGATTGAAGCTCTGCTTGGCCCTCTGGGATACCTAACACCCCAGGGCCTATCACCAGATGAACCCGGCTTAGGCGCTCTTGCCTTTCCCTGTGTTGCTTTGCACAGCTCCTTGACCTCAACCTTCTTACAAATGTTTATCCTTCCTACCAGGCAAAGGGAGAATCTTGCCGGGAATCTCACTTCTAGCCAATGAGGAATTTTCAGAAAAGCGAAACGGAAGGCATCATTTTGGCATCTCTGCAGATCTGTATTCTGAAAGGTAGATGCTCAGCTGTTGTGTTTTAAATAAGCCTCTGCACAACCTTATGTAGGGGAAAGAGTCCACAGTTTGTTTTTCCCTGGGTGTCGCCTTATTTTCATATGTGAATGGTGAAAGGTGTTGATTAGGCCATGTGCTTTAAGATATAGCTATCTCTTGGCCCCCATGGTCCCAGCCCGTCACCAGGCCATTCAGCTGGGACAGGGAGCTGAAAATGAGAGGATGTCTAGGGAAGGCAGAGAGAATGGTAGTAGGGGAGATCTGGGGGAGGAGGGGAGGGAGGAGCAGGGCTCTTTGAGTAGGACCAGATAGGTCTCTGTGTAGAGTAATATTACAGCTCTTTCTCTCATAAACAAGCTGCATGCCTGCTTCTAAAGACCCATCTGGCATAGCTTTGAGAATGGCAATAATTACAAGCTGATGATGGACATGGAAAAAAAGCCCCGCTGAGCTAACTCATAAGGAAGTACAGGCCAGGGCTGCAGGGAAATTACAGGCTGAAAACCTTTCTAGTTTAGGCCTTTTGGTGTTCTTAATCACAGACTTTAAATGTTGTAATAAACACTGTTGCATTTTATTGACCAACTCCCATGACAGGCAAATCTTTTTCATTTTATTTTTACCATTTGCTCTTTGGAAAGCTGCTTGGTAGTATCTGCCTGGGCCATGCCAATGGGTCTTTTGCTTTTCTGCTCATAGAAAAATTAGGAACACAAGAGTGACTTTTTATTTAGTTTCTAGAAATTTGCAATTTTTTTTCTACATTGTTCTCTGCATTCTGTGGTTCAGACAGACTTCCAGGCTCTGTTCTTAACCTATAGCTATGTAAGATAATGGTCTGGTAGTTTCAGTCAAGAAGATTGAAGAGGATTAAAGTAAAAGAAAAAGCCAACTTGGGAAGATTAATCTATGATTCTATTCGGTATCATCAAGTAGTGTTTATGATATAGAAACAAGTAAAAATCCAAATTAAATACTATATTGTTAGATTAATGGAATGCTAAGTCCTGGCCTTGTTTTAGAGATAGATGGTCCTTATTTCAAGGATGGATTTGATATTGGAAGGATGATCCTTTTCAAAGTTTTGGAGCCTAATATTTTACAAGTAGACCTAAGACATTTTGTCCTCTCAAACATTTTAGACCATTTAATGGAGCAAATACTTTTAGGGAATTATCCTAAGAAGAAGAAAATGGAAACACTGGAAAATAATTCACTTCCCTGAATCATTATTAACCACAAAATCCATAGCTTAAATGTCATAACAAAGGAAGTCTTGAATATAGCATATTACTAGTTGCTGTTATGAGTGTTTCATACTATAATGTGAAATTTATTCTAATTCAGCATATGCTATTAGTCTCCATGAAAAGAATTTGATATTCATTTTATACATTTTAAAAGTTTGAGGTTAGATATAATGAAGAATCACATGGATTAGGATTTTTATTGATCCTGTTAACTTATACAAGTGTATCTTTGTTCAAAATATACTTTTTTGGATTTCAAAGCAGAGCATATAAAGTTCATTATTCTTTAAAGCACTAGATACTGCTGTTGGAACTTATTTTCAAGTCTTCCCTTCTGTGCCACGATTTCTTATTCATATTCCTTAAAGACTTCTATTTTATTCTTTGTGTTTTGTATACAGTCCTCGCTGTCCCAGATGGATTATTTAGTTCTATCCTTTGCATTTAATTACTTGTTCAAGCACATAAAGTTTTGGGGTCTATGATGTTAAAGTAATGAAATGGTCGTGCAATGAAAATTTACCAATGTAAACTTAGTCTCTTGTCCTTTCATAAGCACTGCTTTACCTGAAGCTCCCTTGTCAATGAGAAATTATTTCCTTATATCTGTCTTTTTTCCTATACAGGTTAGAATTGTTCCTAACAAAAGAAGCATGAATTGGTGAAAACTATATATTAAATGCAAGACTATTTGTCTAGTTTTCATTAGGTTGCTGAGTGAAAAGCCTCAATTCCTCTCTTTTCCCAAGGTACTCAGATATCCACAAAGTCCTCCTCATCTCACACTATCGTTTCTCTCACTGGGCACAATCCAGCTTTAAAGAATTCAACACTTATGGTCTTCAGAGGACTGTCAGCAATGACAGCAGCCAGGGATGCTGACATGTCTTGTTGTTTACAAAGGATGAGCACAAGGCCTTTTGGATAACCTGATAAGCCCTGCAACTCCTCTCTCCCTGTTCCTCACCTCTCTGAACCAGCTGCCTTTGTGTGGTGAGCTAAAGATGCAAATATTAAAACTTGATCTAAACACCGACAAGTCAGCAAACACAGCAGCAAAGATAAAATAAGGCTGCTCAAGGTTATTGTGTAAATCGTGAAAACAAAAACAAGAATATATCTGTCCCTGAATCCTTATATGCAAATCATTTTTATGTACTTAAAATTGGATGGAAAAAGTCCTAGAATAGCATTAAATTCATATATTATTATTATGGCCTTGAATATTTAATCTCTTGTTTCTCACATTAGCATCCCTCCAATTCTCTAGAAAACCCGACCAATTTGTAGTTAAATACAAAGTGGTTTTTTTTGTTTGTTTGTTTGTTTTTGTTTTTTTTTAAGTATCCCAAATATACTGTTTCCTATTTAGGGAATCCAGAAATGTCTTGGAAATTATGCTAATGCACACGCCTTTTCTCATTCATACTTAGTAAAGTGGAAATTTCTTTTCAGGAAGGGGGCCCTGGGAATTTGGACCTCCTTTCTCCTTTTCCTTTTTCTGTCTTTCAGTGTTGAATACATGGAAGGAAGGAAAATTTCATGTGTTTATATGTTGTGTTTGGTTCAATGCTTTTCTTAAATGATATATGAATAAATTATAACTCCACCAATGCATAGGGTTTAGAGGCATTGTCTTCCTTAAAATCTTTGTAATTGATTGAGACAATACTGTTTATCTTCTGAAAGTGTCAGACTATTCCTAGAAATAAGCTCTTCAAGGTTATGTGTACAAAAGATTTTTACAGTAGGCGTTTTTTTCCTCCTGTGCTATCTTTCTTACAGAAATGTGATTCCTGAAAATGTAAGTGTTTGCCACAGTCAGTGAAGTGCCTTTTTAAATATTAGCAACTTAAAGCCCACATCAATCATGAAACTAAAGATTGACGTTGACAGTTACGGAAAGGGATTTCATTTTGATTATGAAACAGAATCTTTCTGAGAATTGGTCACTTCTGACAATCTGGTCCACTGTTTCCAAAGAGTTTTCATGAGAAATATGCCTAATCTTTACCAAAGTGTCTGCCTGTAGAATCAGCTCCATTTCTAAATCACTACTTCATCGCTATTGAGTCTCAGATCGCTAATAAAAATGGTTATTCCCTTTTCACAGGTGGTGAAACTGAGATTTTGGGATCCATGCAGCTCTATGGAATATATTATGGGTGAATTATGGACCCAGGTCTATGTGCTTCCAGATAAGTTTTCCATGTTGCCACTCTCTCCTGTGATCCTAGTCTTAAGGTGGAGCCCTAACTGGGACACGGAGGACAGAAGGGCCCATTGATTGAGACCCTGTGACTGTGAGAAACAGTGGAATGCAAAATAGCAGGCTCACAGCTATTTTCAAGTAATAGCACCATCTAAAACCACTTGGAATGAAGAGACCTATGTGGCTAGGAACTGATACAAAGGAAGAATATTCACTCTGGGTCAGTGTTTGAGCCTGTAGAATTAACTAATACTGTTGATTCTGCTGCCTCTCTGATATGTTGGAGGCAATTTCCATCCTCCTAAACATATTAAATGCATTTTGTGATTTTAACAGGCTAAAGTGTTAACTCTTGTTTAAATATCTATATTTAGCATTACTTATAGAAGTAACACAAGTACATTCTTTTCTATACAGAGAGATTAACTTTTTCAGAAAATTATTCAAAGAATTCATTGGACCATTATGTTAGGGACACTTACTCATCCATTCTAGATACAGAGTTGATAAAGATTTGTGCCCATATGGGATGTACTCTGTAGAGTATCCACATATAGATTGGACCTACTAGTGCTACTTCTAGCAAAATGAGAATGTTACCAGTAGTCATCACACAAAGGATGTCATGGTAAATCAAGACTCAGAAAATTATATGCTACCTAAGGAATGTGGCATTGTGCTTCTACCCTGTTTCTTCTCAAGCCCAGTTACACCAGTTTCTTATTGTTTCTTCTTTAGTCTGGCTGTGGCATTCAGATATTTGTTCAGCTCCAGGTTTTGTTTATTTCTGTTTTTTGTTTGATTCTGGCTTGAGCTTGTGGGGAGTAATTGTGTAGTTTAAGGTCCTTCTGCTTCTAGCTCATCTTGAATCCATGTGTCATTTTCATGACTGGGTTTTATTTCTCAAATAAATGCATTGGTCTGCCTGCCTAGCTTTTGCACATTTCAGGCTTCCATCTGCAAAGAAAAGAGACCACGAGATCTGCTAACATGCAAAAAGAAGATAAAAGCATGTTAAAAAATGTCTTCCTGCACACAGGCCTGCTTTATAATAAACCAGAACAGTGCGGGAATTAAGATGTTGTTGAAATGCCCAAGTGTTTCTGCCCTTTTATTATGTCCAAGGTGATGAGGTCATGGCTTACTGTTTAGCTTATATGGTACAATTAAGAGATTCACTTCTTAATGTGATTCATCTCAGGAAGAGTTGACTCAGAAAAGTTTTAGGGGAGAGGCAAGACTCTTTTGAAGAGATTTTGAAAAATTATGCTTTTCTTCTGGAAGTATGAGTTCATTTTTTATTCCAGGTAAGAATGAGGAGAACTGCAGTGAGTCCGTCTCAGATTTCTGAGTAACAAGGAGTTGTTGTTGATTGCTTTTGGAGACAGGAGCTCACCCTGTTGCATAGGCTGGAGTGTGGTGCTACGATCATGGCTCAGTGCAACTTTGACCTCCTGGGCTCAAAAGATTCTCCCACCTCAGCCTCCCAAGTAACTGGGACCATAGACAAGTGCCACCATGCCCTGCTATTTTTAAAAAATTATTTATAGACACAGGGTCTCGTTATGTTGCTCAGGCTAGTGGAATTTGATTACTTAATGCTAATCAGGCTAAAGAGGTGGTTTTGGTTTTGGCTTTTTTTCCCCCTTTGGAATTATGGCAAAAAGGTGAACTAAATATTTATTTTACTAAGGCATCATTATATCTCTGTGTGTAGACATGTTTAAATGAAATAGTATCTCAGATATATAATAATATCTGGCCCGGTGTGATGGTTCATGCCTGTAATCCCAGCACTTTGGGAGACTGTGGTGGGAGGATCACTTGAGGCCAGGAATTTGAGACCAGTCTGAGCAATATAATGAGACCTTGTCTCTACAAAAAATAAAAAAAATTTAGCTGGACATGGCAGTGCACACCTGTAGTCCCAGACACTTGAGAGGCTGAGGTGGGACAATTGCTTGAGCCCACATGTTGAAGGCTGCAATGAACTATCAGTGCACCAGTGCACTCCAGCCTAGGTGACAGAGCAAGACTCTGTCTCAAAAAAAAAAAATTAATATATATATATATAAATTTGTTTATACAAGTATATGGTATATATAATCTTTATATTTTGTATATACAGTTTTTTATTGTGTTGTTTATCTGTCAATCCCTGATTGAGTTCTTTCAAATACAGCATTTAACTTCCTACTGCTGAAAAAGAGGTAGTTTCTCCATTTAGATAGGTAGTTCTCAATCACAGTCAACAAGTATGTGCCACTTCACAAGTATGTGCCATTACAAAAATGTTGATAAGTAATGGATCAGGCCATCTGTATTATTTTATAAAAGATTTATTCATGGACCTCTGGGCAGCATTTACTCAAATTAGTTCCTTCCCTGTGAGTTGTCCTTGATTATGATTCTCAGCTTGGTCTTCCATCCAGTCAACTTTTAGTGAAAATTTCTAATTTTTGTTCTGGTCGGTTTAATGTAACAAACGTTTATAAAATGCCTGTGCTGTTTAAGGCACCATGCTGGGTACCCGGGGTCATTTTTGGAGGGATTAACTACTGTCTCTGTCCTTTAGAAGGAGATGGAAAATTCTGCCATAATGAATTTAAGTCAGATTGGGATAAACATGGTAAAAAGGGGTAAACACAGTGTCATATGTTCCCTGAGGAGAGGACAATTTATTTTGCCTAGGCATCCAGTAAGGGTTCCTGGAGATGGTGACATTTGAATTAGTCCTTAAAGGAGAAATAAGATTTTGAATAGACGAAGATGGAGGAAATGTGCTAAGTTCCAGAAGTGTGAAAGCCCGTAATACAATCAAGGAAAGGAGGGAGGTCTGTTTCGACCTGAGCATTAGCTGTGTGTGAGGTGTGTATGAGGAGAAAATGACAGGTGAGTTTTAAAGAATAGAGTATTTTCAGTTCCTGAGGGACACTGAACATTATGCTAAGAAATTTGGACTTTATTAATAAAAAAAACCCAGAGAGCTGGTAAAAGTGTTTGGAGTGAGAAGGTACATCATGATTATAACTGTACTTTAGAAAGGTAACTAACTGTTTGGGGCCGGGCGCGGTGGCTCACGCCTGTAATCCCAGCACTGGGAGGCCAAGACGGGCGGATCACGAGGTCAGGAGATCAAGACCATCCTGGCTACACGGTGAAACCCTGTCTCTACTAAAAATACAAAAAAAATTAGCGGGGTGTGATGGCGGGCGCCTGTAGTCCCAGCTACTCGGGAGGCTGAGGCAGGAGAATGGAGTGAACCCGGAGGCAGAGCTTGCAGTGAGCCGAGATTGTGCCACTGCCCTCCAGCCTGGGCGACAGAGCGGGACTCCGTCTCAAAAAAAAAAAAAAAGAAAGAAAGGTTCGGGATGTTAAAGATAACTTGAGGTAGAGACAAAGCAAGTGGAGACAGGGATCCATTGGCAGGCTATTGTAATAATCCAGGTATAGGTGAAGTGATGTAGGACAGAGATAATAAAAGCAGAAATGAGAGAAATTCTGAGTCTAGAACTGGATGTGGTGGGATTCAGAGGTGATTTACAGATGGCTCTGAAGTTTGTAGTTCAGGTGGTTAGTAAATGAAGAAACCATGAACTGAGAGAAAGAACTTTAAGAGAAGAAGGTTTGAAGGAGAAAACAATGAGTGTGTGAATTGACGTTTATAATACACTATGATTATACATACCATTTCTTTCTTCTTTTGAACTGGATTGTTACAGCCATTCTTTTTGGATTCCATTATTAGAATTGTACCTTATTTTCCTTTAAATGTAGGACCCTGACACTTTCTGATTCCTCAAAAGAGGGGAAGAAAAGATATATCTGCTCTCTACTACTTCTGAATGCATTCCTATTTACTATTTACCATAATCTTAGTGTGTCTGTGAGGAGTATCTTGAGCCTTACTCAAGGTAGACTCTGACCTAACTCCCCTTTTTCTGGTCATGCTCCTGTGGATGAGACAATTAGAAATCCTCACGAATGCTTATAGGATTCTCAGAGTTAGACAGAACTGGCCTTTATAAAGGTAAATTGGAGCCAAAGTGGATTCTTGGATCATGTATCTCCTGCTGGTTAGAAAGCTGCCAGACCCCATCCCAGTGGGTGGAAATGGACACCAGCCCCCGAGGAAGTGATGGCTGCACATGGGCGTCTGCTACCGCTGCTGCTTCCTCTCCTTCATGAGGAAGGAAACCGTGGGCTTTCCTAGGCATTTTTCTTATTTTCTTACACAAGGGAACTGAAGAGTCTTGGCCTTTGGAGTTTGAATAGTGAATCTAAGGCTGGAGGGGTTTCCAGAGAGCAGACAGTTCCCATCTCTGAACTGTTGTGACTTTCTTCTTCCACCCCCCTTCCTGTGCTGTACAATTCATTCTATCTCCAGACTTTCAGTGTATAGTGTTAGAATATCTTAATGGAGAGCCTGGAGCTGAAAGCCCCTGTACAACTTCCAGGTGGAGAAACCTGAATGGAAGGAAGGAATTGTGCCACTGTGATTTCCTCCTGCAAATGAAATGTAATTTGTACAAATACTCAAACTCTTCTTTTTTCTTTACCAGATTTGCACACCGTATATTCAATGACAAGTCCTCTTGAAAGGTGGTGAGTAGTGTTATTAAATTCCAAATATCTACTTCTCATCTGATAAAGCCATTCCGATGTTTGCAGTATGAATTTGATTTGCAGTCAGAATTCCCCACATTGAATATGAATCCCAAACAGCAAATTCAGCTCTGAATCTCTGTAAAATAGTGTGTAATGGGTGGACCGATCCAACTAGAGTGTAAGTTTAAGGTGCTGTGTGCTTTATCTGAGCATTAACAATTTATTCAGACCATTTTGTGTCCCATTTCCCACCCAAGCGAGTTGAGAACACTACATTTGCTTTTTAATTTTTTCCCTTCATATTATGACACAAAATCATTTGTCCAGTTTCAATTACTTTGATGATGCAGCAGCAATGATTAAGAGAAAATACGTATTCGAAAGGGGCAGAAATATGATAAGCCTTTCCCACTGATGGTAGCTAAAAAGCATATGCTAAACAACTACAGAATACCAGGACACTGACGGGTGCTGTGTGGTACAGAAAGAAGAAACAAGCCCCATAGGAGCTCACTAAAGACATACCTGAGTGAGGGAGGAAAGGGTTGGAGCCCAGGAAAGGGAAAAACATAACATCATCTCATTGCTGGACTCTGATCCCTTAAAGGCCAGGCTGAGGAGGAAATGTTCAGAAGAAAAGCATATTTTCAGCCCCCTCACATTGTAGAGACATTCTAAGATGGAGCTAGCAGGAGGGGAAGGATAGATATGGGATGGCAAACTGGTTTATTTGCAATAAGCTGGTTTTAATTCTCCACAGTGGTGAGTCTGAGGGCAATGCAATGCAAAGGACAACTTATTTATTTAATATTAGGTTCTAAGCAACCTTGAAGGCAAACATCCTCTTCTTTTTTTTTTAACCCTCTATAGTATCACCTCCAAAGGCAGCAGGTAAGTGGTAGGGTCCAGCCCTCAAAGAAGCTGATACTCTCCACACACCTCCATATACACTTGTAAGTTGAGAGCCAAATCCTCTGTCAGACACATTTTCCTTGTCAAATCATGCCCGTCCCACCTCACCGACACTGATAGTCCTGGGAGCTGATTCTGATGCCAACCTGTCTTGAACTCCTAGATGTGAGTGCACTTTCTTGAAGGGCAGGCTGGGCTAAAACTTGACCTTTGGGAGCTTTGAGAGGTGGGAAGAGGAGCAGAGGGCTGCTGGGGAGAGAGAGATTTCCTGGTTATTGCTATAGGGAGTCTGTTTACTTGCCTTCAAGGGTCACAGCCATCTGAATGGACTTCTAGGGCTCTGCTCTTGGGTTTGATTTCAGAGGACTTGGTCCTGTGGAATTCCACTCCCCATCGACCCTCCCCTTACTGTAAGGTACAGGACTTTTATTCCACAGTTATGACTCAAGCCTTCCTGAGGAGCACTGCAGCTTTCTTGCAGAAGCAGCAATTGGAAAGGCTGTTTTAAGTGGAGTTTACTGTTGTTGTATAAACCTTCATTTAAAATTGACTATAAAGTGTTTCTGAACCTGCCAAACACGCATTAAAATATTTTGCTCCATTTATGCCTATGTGTAACATTTGGTTTCTAAAAAGCTTTAATCAGTAATCTTCAAGTAGGAAGCTATTCATCTTTATTGCCAGTCGGTTCTCAGTGGTGGTCGTGGCAACAATCTTTTTATTGCTTCTGTGTTTAGTTGTTCTTTGACATGATAGAAGTCAGCTGCAGTTCAATGAGCTCACTATTTGTGCAACTTAATTGCTTGCTTCCTTCAATACATACTAAATTTTTCCTTTTATGAGCAGGGCTGTTGGAAAAATTAAGCTTAAGGATATAGCCATCCACTGTTAATTAACCTCCTTCCCAAACACATTAGTAAAATAGGTCAAATAACTGCTGAGTGCTAAGTGTACTGTTAACTAAGGTCCTCCTTGACTGAGAAGTGAATCCTGTATTAAGTGGACAAATATTGGAGCATTGAGTATTTTCTGGAAGGCATGATGACATAAGAATAATGCTTTGTAACAGTATTTCTCTGCTGCACCATCTCCTCTAGGTTGTATGTATGGATTGACTTTATCTGGCTCTACGATGGTTTTAGGTTATTTCGTTACATCTGTGTGAAAAGAAATAAAATATTTCTTTGGGTTTTGTTTTGTTTTTTGCTTTTTAGGTGATTGCTTCTTTTAAAGGGGGACCCAAACTTCAGCTTTCCCCTTTAGTAGTAACCACTGCTGTTATTTTGATTCACAATTCTTAGAACAATCTGGATATTTATAAATGCTTGTGATGAGTACAAAAATATGCTCAGTGAGGGAACTAATCTATCAAAATAGATTTATATAAAACTCTTATAATTCCTCTCCATGTCAGGGTTATATTCAGATGGAAAATCACTTTAATTGCAGTGGTGAAGGGCAGATTGGAACTTTGCCAGCTTGACAGAAAATATTTTGAAGTTTATAGACCAAAAGAAAAAAAGAAAACGTGACAGTTTCCGAATTTGGCAGAAGGCAGGAAAATGTCAGGATATAGTTTATACTTTTAGAAAGGGAAACACAAATGCAATGACAATTAAAATTAAAATGGGAGAATGTGCCAGATAGAGCTAAAGGTGGACATTTGTGATCTCTGTCCTCTATCTGCAGTTCCATGTTTAGCCTTTAATCGGGAGTGAGTGAAGAAGAGAAAAAGGAAACCCACCCCCCACAACTAAATGCCAATAAACACAATAATTTCTTAAAAACTGTTACTCAGTTATAATCTAATCTAAATCTTGCAGGTTCATAGGTAGAGAATCTACATTTCTAAAATAATCTGTCCTGATAAAATGACTACCAAATAATGGTTGGGTCAATACTCTTCCAGTGTATTTGTACTTCCTGACTTGGGTATATTTTCTGCGTTAAGCTTAGTTATTGAGAAGCTTCTTGCAGCACCTTTTTTTCACTGTCACATCAGAATATCAGTGAATTGATGATATTCTGAACAGAATTGATGTTGAAATGGTAAACTTTGTGGATCTTAGTTTGCCTACGTGCTAAAGAGGGGTAATGACCCTGTGCCAGTCTACACTCCAGGGGATTGTTAAAAAAGTTGATTAACCCTTGTCAGAAGCCTTAAGGCAAAAACATTTTCCCTGTGCCTTACTGTATCCCATCATGATGAAGCTTGCAGGAATGACTTCATATTCATTATCTGTTAGTTCTTTGTATTTTTTTTTTTTTTTGGAGTCTCACTCTGTTGCCCAGGCTAGAGTGCAGTGGCACGATCTCAGCTCACTGCAACCTCCGCCTCCTGGGTTCAAGTGATTCTCTTGCCTCAGCCTCCCAAGCAGCTGGGATTACAGTCATGCACCACCACGCCTGGCTAATTTTTGTATTTTTCAGTAGAGACGGGCTTTCACTGTGTTGGCCAGGCTGATCTCAAACTCCTGACCTCAAGTGATCCACCCGCCTCGGCCTCCCAAAGTGCTGGGATTACAGGCATGAGCCACCACGTCTGGCTAGTTGTGGGTTCTAAAGGTTATTCTCTCTTATCTTTTGCCTGGCTAAGGCCTAAGATGCAAATGGTGATTGTTGACACATGGAAAATAGTTGAACCATCTGAAAGGTTAAGTATGGGAAGAGGGGCACTGCATTTCCACATGCCTGTAGATGCTCTGGTGCCTATCATTTGTGTGCTGCTCCACAGACTTCAGGCTGGGGTGGAGGGGGAGACTGTAACTTCTGGTGAAGAAAGAGCTGCTATGAATCAAAGTCAAGGGATTGAGTTAATGCTTTATTCCTGTCTAAACAATTATGACGGCAAATTTCATACCTTTGGAAAGCTGAAAATACTTGTCTAAGAAAAGAAAAAAAGTGGAAATCTAGGATTGACAGGTACAAGGAAATAAAGAATTTTGGAAACTTTCTGAGGCATTTAGCCTTGGTAATCTTTTTTTTTTTTTGTATTCCTACACAGAGCCCTATTGCTAAGCTGCCTGAGGCAAATTTGCATGTGTTAGGTTTAACTTAGGCAACTTAGGTTTGCCTTTAAAATAGCCAAACCTTTGCGTCAGCATATGTTGGGTCATGTTAACCCTTCAAGAACTGACATTTTGCTCATTTCATGGATTTGTCCACTATGGCTGTGGCTTTTCTAGCAGTCATTGGTAGACTTAATTAATTAAGTAAATCCTGCAGGGAGACCTTGGAGCCACAAAAATACTTTTACAACCAGCAGGTGGCACTGTGGATACTACAGTTGTGAAGAAACTGGGATATAGGAGGCAAAGATGAAAGGGGGGAGAAATGGGATAATGAGATAATATAAGCTAGTCTACAGATCTTTGAGAGGTTAACAGGGCATCTCAGAAAGCTATAAACCAGTCTCTGAATGTGGAAGGCTGCCATGGATTTGCCTTATAAGAACATTTCTCTGATTTTTAAAGTCTTCCCAGTGATACAATTGATATCTGCTTAAATTCTACTTATATGCCACTCCCTGAGTTGAAAAACAAACTTAAACAGAAGATTTTTAGGTAATTTTAGAAATAAATATTTACACATATTCTAAAACCATAGCATGTAAAATAGGAACTCATGCCTGGTGTATATAAAGTATTAAAAATTACATTTCATGCTTAGAGAATATTATTCACTAAGGAAACAGGTTAATTTGATTTATTATATTAAAAAGATAGTAAGAACATTATCCTGACCTTCATTAGCTTCTGCATTCTTTATTGTCTATGACTCTCTTTAAGAATTTATTTGAAAGAGATTTCTGTAAATCAACTTTTAAAACATACTTTTTGGGGTAAAGTTTGCTTCTTTGGAAGTTCATGTAGTGATTTATCTAGATAATCACATTGAATTCAGAGATGGTAATGATTATTTACTTCCAAGTGAAATCTTCCTGAGATAGTAGGAATTGTCCATACTACCAGGGTTCTCTTGTGAGGGTTGGTGCTTTTTTCTTTTTTCCTGAGACATCAGAAGGAAACTTCTTTTGTAGCTTAGACCGGAGGCAGAGACAGGTCCTGAGAAGGGAATGTAATTCCTCTCAATGAACATTTCCTAAGCTAAGTCCTCTTGGGAACACTGGCCTTTCTGCAGAAATGTGGACTTCTCTCCCTGACAAATTTATGCTCTCTGGGGGCAGATGTTTGAGCTACTTTTCCTCTCTGCCTCCAGGGGTAGAAAACAATTGTGTCCACATGCTGGTGGAGTCCATTGTTCCAGAGGAAAGCTGAGGGGTTTGTGAATATGTGGAGGACTGCTGTAGAAATCAGTAATAGATTGATTATCACGTCCTACCTGAGGGCAAGAAACTGGGGGTGGAGGTGGGAAGAAGAATAACAAAGCTAGATTTAGGACAAGGTGGCAGAAATTGGGATCTGACAGTGGCAGGTCAGAGTCTTAGGGGCCAGTTATAGTGACCTTAGACTCTTGCCCATGTTCGGAACCTTACATGTTCTAGTCTGTCCGGTCTGGTGGGAGCTGAGGCAGGTATCTGGCTGAGTTGCTGAGGGAGGACACTGTGAGTGGTCTCTCCACGTGACTGGAAAGTTTGACCAACTGAGGGGACCCAGGAATGGAAACCAGTTTACTGTATATTCAGAAATAGGGATATTTCTGATTCACCAGGGCAGGCCCCTCTCCTATTTCTTGGAACAGATTCCCTTCTTCTGAGTCTGGAGCCTGGGCAGTGCTTGAGCGGCAACAAGGAGCATAAGTTTCCTGTCACTTCCTCTTTGGCAGGTTGTGTCTGCAGACACTGGCTCCCATACCCCATAATTACTTTTTCACATTTTTTAATATAGTAACACATGGTTGGGCTTGTGGTGGGGGAACCAAGTGATGCCTCCAGGCCATGAACACTATAAATAACTTCAGGGATCATTTTATATGGTTAGGGAAGGAAGCAGCTTCTTTCTTAAGAAATAGCTTCAAGCAAAGAAGCAGATTTAGGAACAAATAACTTTTATTTTCAAGAGCCCCTTTGCCTTTTCTATTTCTCTACAGATCAACGATCTTGCTGGTATTAATTTATCTTCTCACCAGCCTTTCTTATACCACTTTTCAGCTTATAGTGGTGATTGTAGCCATCTTGTCATGTAGAGAAAGGTATATACATTTTGTGTATGAATGTGCAACTTTGAGCTATCAAGTCCATTTTCCAGGGTTTGCTTATGACTGTGAATTCCCTAACAGGCACCCATGTGCAAGCATATGTGTTGATTGAAGACCCATATTATTTGAAGGGACTTCAATAAGAAATCTAGAAACAGTTTCTCATGCCTCTGACCACATTTTTAAACCACCTAAGGCAGCCCAATCTTAGAACTTCCTGGGAATAGTAATTTAGGACATTTGTTACAGGGACTCACGTTTAACAATCTTCGTTGTCAAGAAGTTCTTTGTTTTACATAACTTTCCAATGTATTTAAAATGTTTTGCTTCTTTATTCAGTGGAGGTTGACAACAGCTTATTATGATTAGCTTTCAATAACTAACTTTTATATGTTTCAATGGCCTGGTTTCTAAATTTGTACATAATTTAATAATTAACACTTAAATAAGAACAACACTACTTTTGATTTAATAAAAATCTATTAGAAAAGTGCCTGTAGCAAAAAGTATTCCAAAAACACTTTCTAGGTTTCACTAGAGTCTGTATGCTTTTGCTTGACCCATGTTTGTGCAAATATGATCCTCACAGTTCATTTCTAAAGCAGAGCAAGTAGTTTGGATTATCTTTGCATTATATGTAATATTTCTCTATAATATATTTACATTACAGGAAGACAAAGACACTAACCCAATGACAGATACAAAAAGGACCACAACTGTCCTAGGCATTAGAATTGTATCTTTCTCTCTTAGTGACATTAATTCACTGAAATAAAACTGTATCTATAGGCAGATGGGCTCATTTTACTCCTTGCATCTTGCATAAGTGTTGCATAATCATCTGGGACCAGGGACAAAAACTGCAGTGATAGGCAAGTCTGCGGGACTGGGCAGGAGCAAATGGGACAGATGTCCAGGGGGGATATATGAGGAAAATCAAAATCTATAGTCCTTAGTCACTCTGGACCGTATTTGCCGAACTCACAGAGTACCTGGCACTGTGCTCCAGGTTTCCAATTTAACAACCAAAGATATACATTTCTCCCTCTTGCAGAAGGAACCATCATTTTACTTTTCTCCTGAAAATGTGTTCTTGTAGACGGTGGTGGTTCCTTCATCAGAGGGCTTGACCTGTAATGTCTCTGGCTTGTGTGCTCCTAATGCTGTGGTGTTTGCATGACTGAGGAGTCACAAAGAGACTGTGGTTGAATGGTCATTTCCAACAAATAATACTGTTTGATGATTTTATTTTAAAGACTTCTTGAGTGCTAAGAATCTGATACAGCGTATGTTTTGATGTGGTGCAGTGACAGCCACGATGTTTATCAAAAGGAACTATGAGAGATTAAATAGCAGAGTGCTTTTCTCTTATGATGTAGGTGTAGCAGTACTTGCGAAGGAAAAAGCTTGTATTGTTTCTTGGGCCCCATCCCCTAAACTCCTACACAGACCCTGTGGGATTAAGTAAGCTGGCACCAGAACTGCAAGTTCTTGTTAACCATACATGCCCCAAGGCCCTAACACAAATAATCCCTATTATAAAATAAGACCTTTACAAATAATATTTTCAGAAAATACTTGTACTTGTTTTCTACCATGCTGCATTTTTTGAGATGGTTACATGCTTACGTTAGGGAATGGCATGTCGCCAAAGCTAGAGGTCTGCCTGCTGAAGTTTCAATAGTGCTCATTATGAAGGAGAAGAAGTTTCTATTCCTACCCCTGGAAGGAAAAAGCCACTCACAGATAAAGTGTATGATATGATTACCATTGCTTTAGATAACCACAAGTAGTACTTCCGACATGATAAGGGATCGTTTTCTGTCTTGATTGTAGAGAGCTTAGCTCAGCCTTTTAAAGCAATGGTGGCATTTTTGAAGGCCATTTGATTAGTTTGGATCCTGAGGGAGCATGAAGTTGCCATGCAGATAAAAATCAACACTGGTTTCTGCTACTGCGGCAATTGCAGTGAGAGTAGGGGGGCCTTTGGAAGAGGTTTGGAATCGGGGGACGAAAGGCCCAGTGACTTTGGCAGAGTTATTTAAAGGTCTTGTGACTAAACACCAAGCATATCAGGAACTGTGAGACAGTTCCTTTTCTTGTGCTGGCTTCATTATGATTAAGCTCATTGACACAGCTAGAATCCCTCAGCTCCTTAGAAGGACATATCAATAAGGCAGATTCTCTTTAAAATAGTCAGACATGAGGGTTAGCCATCAATATCTGATTTGCTAGAGAGGATATGAACAGGGAAATTATAGAGATAATGAGAATTTAATGAGTTAAATTGTAGAAAGGAAATTAAGGGCCCATCCTGACAACCAGACTGCTATAAAAGCCCAAGTCCTATTGTATGAACCTTATCCTATCCTCGTGGAAAAACCAGGGATAACACTCTAAGATGAGGAATATGGTAATTGGCAAAAATAAGAAATGGTAGTTATTCCTTCCTGATACTTTGACAAGTAGTTAATAAATGGGTTGTTGACCACCACATAAAATCCAGAGGGAAGAAATTAGAGTAGAATTGGTGGATTTAAAATAAGGTCAAAGGCTGGGATAGTGTTTACATGCATATGCGTATGTATGCATGTGTAGTCAAAAAGAAAAATTCCAATTCATGATTATAACTTGAACATTTAGTCTTTCCCTAGAAGCATCTGAAAGATCAAAAGAGGTCAGATGTACAGAACAGACTTCTTAAAATGTAATGAGATAAATGCTTTGATGCTTTTTGCACCTTGAAGCTGGCAGGTAACAGCAGGGACCAGTATTAGAAAAAAAGAACAAGAGATTCAATTTCTCCAACTTTTCCACCTCTGTTCCTATGATAGCTGATGCTACCACCCTGTGGAATTGCATTTTTATGACCTTCTGGTGCTACCATTGCTGAATGAGTTGGAGATGGATGGGGGCTATGTTGTATATCTGAACACTTGTCCTGGCTCAGTTTTAATGCTCAGCATGGCACTCAAAGTTATAGTTCTTGAAGAAAATTTCTGTGTTTTGAATGGTAATAGAGAAAATCTATCTATCTCCTTAGCTTGCTATCTTCAGTTTTCATTCCTTCATGAGAGATGGAATAAGTCTGGGAATTTCCCTCTTTGCTAGGTGGGGATGTGATTACCCAACAGTTGGCAGGATGCTTGGGATTATCCAGATGGAAATGCTATTTAAGAGCTAGGTATTAGGGTTTTGCCTTTTAAAAATTAAAATATCCCCAAATGAGCTTTATTTGTGTTTCCTTTAAAGTCCTTGTTCCAGGAAGTTGCCAGGGGAGGAAATGTAGCTCAGAGGTTTCTGGGACCAGCCATAGCTCTTGGGATGGATCAAAGGCAGAGTCACCAGTCAGGGGTTTGGCCAACAGAGCTGCTATGTACCTTTTCCCATTTTTGGCCCCCCATTTGGTTCCCAGAACTAAAAGACCCTGTCTATCTGCTACTTGGGAGACTCTCTGACCTTAGGAAACTGAGGTATCATACCCCATGGGATGTGGCTGCCTACGTGCCTTGATGAACTGGGTGAAGCCCTCATGCAATTAGTCTTACTAGGTAGCTTTCAAGTGCTTTATAAGTTACATTTCATCTGTGTGTTTTTAAAAAGGGGACTTTAAAAAAGGGACATCATTCTTGTCATGTTCCATCCTTTAAATTTCAGCTCTTGTAGTTGTCTCAGTGAGAAGCAGATTCCCATCTTTTTTGGGCGAGGAGGAGTTCGAGAGCTCACCCTACTCCAGGGTTACGGCAGATTTGCTGTTGTTGCTGTTGCTGCTTTCTTTTCAAAGTACCATAGGTCACATGATGACTTCCAGGCCCAAATGGGGAGATGATGTGGATAAAAGTATTTAGCAAGAGATCAAAAACTGGGCTACACTTCTAAATGGCTTGCCTTTTAGAAAAAAACACATTAGCCTCTCACCCAGATGTGGTTGTGGGTAACTGTCAATACGGTGCACAGGTGGCACAGTTGTCTTGCCATTTACTGCCTGATGCCTCGGCAACTGCTGCCAGCTCTTCAGAAATAGGAAATGACTAATGATGTGGTGGAAATTATGAACCAGGATTAATAAAACTTGAAAAGGAACAGTCTTCAGTGTTTGATCCTCCTTAGAGGAAGTTAAATCTGAGTCCTAGATTGTTTTCCCTGAGGTGTTCTTCTGACTTTTTCTGATTACTCGGCTGTAGTGGGGGTCTATGCTACAGCTAGGAACAGTGAACCAGATGGTGCAGGAAGCAAAGTGCTGCTCCCATCCCTGAAGGTACAGACACATGTCCTTTTCTGCAGCCCATCTGTGAAGAGTCCAGTTAAAGGAACCACAAGCACAGAACAAATATTTAACTTCCAAAAGTTGAGATTTAGCATGAAGAACATTCTGGAAAGATTTCATTCACTACCTGAGTGATTTCTATGCTTTCTCATTAAGGACAATTGTTGGGGTCTCAATAGATTTCAGGGAGTTGACATTTTTCTTTTTAATCTTGGAATCAAAATTTATTGTCCTTAAGGCCCACACCAAGCATTCTTTCACAATACTGTGGGCCTGTCTTCTAGCCCTCTTTCTTGTTCCCTTCACATTCTCAGGCTCCTCTTTTCCTCTTGGGAAAATGCTATGTAGCCAAAGGGATAAATATACATTTGTTTTATAGATGAAGAAGGCAGTATAAGGAATAATGGGGGAAAAAAAAAAAAAGCCAGACTCTGAATAAGGAGACTTCAGTTCTAGGCCCCTTTCAATAGTGTGACCTCTGGGAAATGCCTCCAAGCTCTCTGAGCCCAAGGGTATCACTTCTATCATGATGGGTCTTAACTGGGTATCTGCTAAGTTCTCCTGCTCATTATAGCACATGTGTATGGTGTATGTGATATTTTCTCTGAGGTAGTCTCAATTCCCTTGTCTTAAAGTATTGTGGTCTGCCCAGGAACCTGTTTGGTCAGTTCCTGATGAGGAGCATCATGGGCAGGTAGGGAGTAGTCGTGAAACATGACCAGTTACTGCAGCAGAGTATTGACACTTAGGTGATTCCTATTGTTATAAGACTTAATAGTGCTGCAGATTAGCTGGTTAAGAAAAAGCCAGAAAGTATTTCTAAGCCCTCTAAAGTCAAAGTATCTCCTGAATTTGTTCATTAAGATAAACTAGGCCACAAAAGAATCAAGCTAAACTGTTCATCTAAAGTTTTTGGTGAATTAAAGCAACCCTATAGTTCAAACTAGTTCGGAGTTGCTAGAGCATCTCTATGTGTCTGGGCATGTGTGGTGAGCCTGAGCGCATGTGTATGAGAAAATATGTCTGTATGTGTGATTGGGTGAGAAATAGACAGTAAAGCAGGTAGCTGGTTTACACAAATTTATGCAAGAAGTTGGAACTAAGAAATAAAGTCTGAAAGACACTACATAGCATATGATCTTGCTCTGTTCATTCAGTATATCCTTCTGATCTGCTTAAGGCTTTATAAAATCCTTACAGAAAGTAACAATAGCTAACATTTATTGAGTACTTACTATATGCCAGGCAATCTTATCATGAGGTACTTAAGCCTTTCTGTGTTTCTGTTTTCCATCTAAACAATGGGGATAATCATAAAATCTACTTCCCAGGATTGTTGTAAGGATCAGATGGGTTGGTATGAGTAAAAAACTTAGGGTTGTGAAAAAAGATTAACTGAGTTGAAGTAGGGATATCTCAGACAGAGCCTGCCATGTGCTATGTGATCAGTAGATGGTAGTTATTATCATCCCCATTTTATGCCCAGGAGAGTAGAAACTCATAGGAGTTCAGTATCATCCCTCAACTTCACAGCTGGAAGTAGTTGAATTCTGGAGCCCAACTCTGGAGTCTGAACCCTCCCCCTTCCTGTTTTGGACCTTCATCAGGATTACTGCCCCTTATAACGGAGCTTTACCAAGGTAATGCTCGCAGGATTCTTGAGGGCTCTTGGAAAGCACATTCCTTCAGGACCTAGTCCTTGGAATATGGATTAGCAACACTTTCCCTGGCTCCATAGTTTTCCCAAGACCTTTGTCTTATGCCACCCTAGGACTGCAGTGGACCTGTGGCACTTATTTCTCTTCATTCAGGTCCCTGGGCCAGCTCTGAGAGAAAGGTTGTGTGTTTAAAACAAGCCCTTTAAGCTTCTTTTGACTCTTTCTCCTAACTTTGCGTTCCTGTCAATCGGCTTTGTACAATAATGAAAACAAACGCTTTAAAGCAGGATTTAATGGATATACAGTAGTTAAAATAAAGAGAACATTTTCCTCTTGTCTTGTTATCTTAGCTATTCCATTACAAAGTAAGAGGGTTAAGAAAAACCTGGTAGAACAGAAATCGAGAGCCCAAATGTCAGTGAAAATACATTTCATGTAACAAATCCTTCAGTTTGCTCTCTAATGGCTGAACCTTTCCGAGTGGATGGACCTACAGGAGTTTCCTCAAGTGGAAGGTCCTATCCTTGGCTCTTGGGAACCCTAGGCATGATGCTAAGGTGCCTTCCACTGATCACAGCAATGAGAGATGGGAAAACAGCAAGGGCAGGTCTCTGAGCGTCCCTTTGTTGTGTGCGGATGTTGCTCTGGAGGCAGATGGGGCCTCATATGGCAGCTCAGAAGGGGAGGCAAGACCCTCTCCAGAGCTGAAGTGGAACCGTCCCTAAGGCAAAGGGTGAGGAGGGGGAAGTGCTAGACAGAGGAAATTGCACTGTGCGGTAAAGCCTTCCTTTTCTCCCTTGCCTCTTCTCCCCAGGCAGTCCTGAGAAATTTTTCTCAGAGGAAATGGAGTGAAATGAACTCTGAGGGCAGCCTTGCAAGGGAAAGGTTGTACAGGAACAGGAGAGAAGAGGGAACTTGAATGGTGTTGAGTTATTGGGGACAGTCAGACCTTAGCCTTATGCACTGCTGGATGTGTGTGTGTGAACTACAGGTCTTCTTCAGGACCTGCTGGCAAGGCTACCTCTAGTTCTCCTGTGCCAAGAGTTCTGATTCCTTCAGCAGCCTTGAATCTAGCTCTGGGCACAATTGGCCCCAACTGCTGAAACTTCTGCCCAGTTCTGTACTGGGCTACTACTCTGCACTACTCTGGCTCCATGCGCGGGTGCCTGTCTGTCTTGCTCTTGGTTCTGGCATTCCGCTTCAGCACTTGGCTAAAAGGCCAGCCACTGAGTTTGTAGAGCTGGACTTGCAGTGGCCCTTGACTGCTGCTCTGCAAAGGTTTTCTTTCTTCCTTTTTACATTGTTGTCTTCAAGCTGGCACTTGAAGGAGCCCAACAGGCCATTACAGTCACACAGTCAAACAAAGATCTTTTAAGAGAACAATCGTCATTTGTTTCCCAGTTGGCATTTCTGGAGATTTAGCAGGATAATCTTGGATGTACGTCAGCAAGCATGAGCAGGAATCATCTTAATCCTTAACAAGGCATACAAATGAATTGGGACCACGTGAAAAGTATACAAAGAATTTCTCTTTCTTCTTTCTCCTCCTGAATTCCAGCTGTAGGGGCTTGTATAATTTTTGTTGGGGGAGGAGGAGTTTCCTTTTGATCCAGTAACCTGATGCAGAGATGGGACTCCCAAGGGTTTCAGCTTTGGGGATCCTCTGACCACTCTGTGTATTCTAGTACACTCTTTATTCCTGAAGAGAGCTGCTACCCCAACTCCCTGTCACATGCAGATCCCTTGAAGTCTTAGCTGGGAAACATTCTTGGACTGTTCCAGTCATTCTTTTAAAGTCCTGACTTGAGTTAGTCTCAAAGAGGCAACTACTGAATTCCTGATTCCATTTGATTTTACAAAGGCAGATGAGCTCCCCACATACAAGGACCTCCAGCTTTCCTCTAGGAAAGGAGAGAGAACAGCAAGGATGTCCAAGAATCTCTCCTCCACAGTTGCTTCCTCCTCAAGCATCTACCAGTTATGTCACACCTTTCTGAGGAGACAGAAGGGGCAGAGGGAGAGGTATCTGTTGCCTCCTCTGCCCACCAAATGAGGCGCCGTGATGCCTGTTATATGAGCAGGACCCTCCTTGAGGAGTTTGAAGAGTTTAGGCAGGAAAGGAAGGGAGTATGTAAAGCTAGCACTTTTGTCTCAGCAGTGCAAGAATTGTTGGTAACTTTTATTTTTCTTGCTTGTTGTATGATCCACTATGCTTGTTGTTATTGTTATACCCGTTTCATTTATATAGAAAATTTTGATCTAATTGGCAGTCTCCAGGATTTTTTCTCCACATATTTAGACAAATTAATTTTAACAAATAATATAACTTTTTAGTGATTCTTTCTTCCAATTAATTATTCTTTGAAGATTAACTTTTTTCTTTTTGCAAAGAATTAAATGAATGTTATATATGAGCATTTATATGATTAGAAAAATCTATGATGTAATCATTGTTTAATTCTGAGGTTGCAATCACCATAGGTTTTCACTATAGATTCTGTGGACCCCCAGCCTATGGATTCCTTCAGATGGCAAATCTATGGTATTTTCTGTGGATGAAGACCCTAGACAGAGACTCCTGGTTTTGTCGTTCTCTTCCTATATTATTGAGTAGCAAGTGAAAAATCCTATAAGCTACATCTTTTATATTTTCCTCTAATTCTTCTCAAGCCCTAGTTACAACTTCTAGTATTCCTAATATTAGTTGAAAAAAGAAATGGTCTCACAGATTTTTTTTCCTAAAACTTAATTTAATCACCAGTTATCACTTTGACATTGAGGAAACTTTTACTGTTTCCAATTAGCTGTAATAACTTAAGTGATTTTTTACTTCATCTTTTGACCACTCTATCTAACCAGAATCACATAGAATTTTAGAGCTGGAAGGCACTTTAGCATCTAGTCCTAGGATGTCAAATATGGTTCAGCTTGTTTGCTGGCTCTGATCTGTTGGTCAAGACTGGCTGCCTAGAGTGTTTTCTTGAGAATAACTCTGAGACTGGATCTGGGCTTAGAGGAAAAGACTTCTATGACCAATTGGTGGTATCTACAAGAAGTATGGGAAGAAAGAGTCATAGAACTGGTGATATCTATCTGATCTTCTTAGTTCTGATTAAATACTCTTATTTTGTTTCTGTGGACACTAAAGTCTGGAGAAATAAAGTGACTTTTCCAAGATCATCCAGTAAGTTAATAGAAAAGCAACAAGTTGAGCCCACTGTGGTGGGGACTTTCAGTAAGCACAGAGGAGTAATCTTCTACCTTTTTTTACTCTCCCCAGTCTTGTTCCAAGGGAATTAAGAAAAAAAAGATAGATATTAAGCGTAAGGACAAATAATACAGTGAATGAGATATTAACAGATGGGAAACATTGGAAATATAGAAAATAGGTAGAGTGCTGGGTGTAGTGGCTCAGGCCTACAAGCCCAGCACTTTGGGAGGCCGATGGGGGAGGATCACTTGAGGCCAGGAGTTTGAGACCAGCCTGGACAACATAGCGAAACCCTGTCTCTACAAGAAATTTTTAAAAAATTAGGCATCGTGGCAGGTACCTGTAGTACTAGATACTTGAGAGGCTGAAGCTGGAGGATCACCTGAGCTAGGGAGTTCCAGGTTGTAGTGAGCTGTGATTGCACTACTATACTCTGCCTGGGAGACAGAAAAAAAGAAAAGGAAAAATAAAATAAGTAGAGAAAGTATATTGTAATAAATAATAAATCTGGTCATTGTCCCCATCTCCTGTCACACAGCTTCAAAAGTACTTAGAATTTTCCTGATAGGTATGTTATGTTAATGAGGCGGCTCATTATAGGTTCCTAGATAGCTTAAGGATGTAGGTTGATCATCAGAAAGACCATGCACAGAATTAGAGGGTTGGAACTTTCAGCTAGCCCAGCCTCCAGGGAGGGGAGAGGGGCTGGAGATTGAGTTCAGCTACATGGCCAATGATGCAATCAACCATTCTTACCTAATGAAACCCTGAAAAACTTGGCATACTGAGGTTTGGAGCAGCTTCTCTGTTGTTAAACACATTGATGTGCTGGGAGTGTAACATGCCCTGACTCCAAGTGGAGATGGCATAGACACTACATCTGGGACCCTCCTAGACCTTCCCTTATATGTGTCCTTTATAATAGAACTGTAATTAAGTGTAGTGTGAGTTCTGTGAGTCATTCTAGTGAATTACCAAACCTGATGAGAAGTTGTAGAAACCCCCAAATTTGTAGTCAGCTGGTCAGAGGTGTGGGGGGGTCTAAGGACTTCATTGGTGGCTGGCACCTGAAGTAGAGCTTAGTGTGGAGCACTAAGAATCTAATGTTACTCCAGGTAAGTGTGTCAGAATTGAATTGCAGTTCACCCAGTTAGAGTGTAAATGGAAAAGAAGGTATAGGTTGAGGGGAAAATCAATCTAAAGTGAACAAGGGCATCCTAGAGAACCTCTGCAACGTTGTCCCTGAGGCACCAGGAGCCTCATAAAGGAAAGCAGTGTGGGGCTGAGCATAGGGATTGGACCTCCTCCATATCCATTTTATTCCCATCATTCAGGTAGCCAGGCTGCTGCTTCTCCCCACAACATGAGACCCAGGGTTCTCTGGAGAAAATGGTTTGATAGGTTTCTAGATGTGCAGTTACTGAGGCCATTGGAGGGTGAGGTATGGGATTGAAAACTGGCGTTAAATACATCGAGAAGTCTATATACTGAATTTTGGGATCCTTAGTCCTCATGATCTATTCTACTCACAGAAGACCTGAAGCTAAGCTTATAATGACACTCTCCACAATTTCTAACCTCAAGATGAGTATGGAGACTCTTCTGTGGAGAGACTATAACAACTGCAAGAGTAAGACCTTCCAATACTGATACATGATATATTTAAGATGGGCCTACTTCTTGGTCAACATGAAATGAAACCCACAGAATGACAAACCCCATTCACCTTCTCAGCTTTTTAGTCCTTCAGTCTTAAACATGAATGGACAACCAAGAGTCACCAGATGTTTGGGAAAACAGGCCAACATCAGAGAGAGAGAGAGAGAGAGAGAGACAGAGAGAGAGAGAAAGAGAGAAGGGTGGGGGTGGGGCAGGGAAGACAGAGACCAAACAAACAAACAAATGAGGACCTAGAAGAAGAATCAGAATAAGAAACAAAATACAACTTCAAAAAAACCCCTCAACCCTAAACTTTAATACCCCCAGAAAGATGAAACAATATTGTAAGAAAAAAAGAGAGAGAGAGAGAGAGAATAAGACACTTACTAGTTATGTGACCTGGGACAAGTTATTAACACCTCTGGATCACTTACCAAATAGAATAATAATAGTACCTTCCTTTGTTGAAGATTAAATGAAGTAATATATGTAAAGCACTCAGACAATGCCTGGCTTATAAGTGCTATTATTAGTTATTAGTACTATTAGTTATTAAGTGCTATTAGTTATTAAGAAAAGGCTCTTGGAAATAAAAAAAAGAAATATAAAATTGATATAGAAGGGTTAGCAGGTAGAATTGAGTAGATCTCTTAGAAAGCAGAACAAAAGATCAGTAGAAGATGGCCGAATAGGAACAGCTCCAGTCTACAGCACCCAGTGTGACTAATGCAGAAGATGGCTGATTTCTGCATTTCCAACTGAGGTACTGGGTTCATCTCATGGGGACTTGTTGGACAGTGAGTGCAGGACAGTGGGTGCAGACCACCGAGCGTGAGCCAAAGCAGGGAGAGGCATTACCTCACCCAGGAAGCACAAGGGGTCAGGGAATTCCCTTTCCTAGCCGAGGGAAGCTGTGACAGATGGCACCTGGAAAATCCTGTCACTCTCACCCTAATACTGCACTTTTCCAATGGTCTTGGCAAATGGAACACCAGGAGATTATTTTCCGTGCCTGGCTTGGAGGGTCCCATGACCCCAGAGCCTCACTCATTGCTAGCACAGCAGTCTGAGATGGAACTGCAAGTTGGCAGTGAGGCTGAGGGGAGGGGCGCCCGCCATTACTGAGGCTTGAGTAGGTAAACAAGGCAGCTGGGAAGCTCGAACTGGGTGGAGCCCACCACAGCTCAAGGAGGCCTGCCTCCCTCCGTAGACTCCACCTCTGGGGGCAGGGCATAGCCAAACAAAAGGCAGCAGAAACCTCTGCAGACTTAAATGTCCCTGTCTGACAGCTTTGAAGAGATTAATAGTTCTCCCAGCATGGAGTTTTAGATCTGAGAATGGACAGACTGCCTCCCAAGTGGGTCCCTGACCCCCTAGTAGCCTAACTGGGAGGCACCCCCCATTAGGAGCAGACTGACACCTCACATGGCTGGGTACCCCTCTGAGACGAAGCTTCCAGAGGAATGATCAGGCAGCAACATTTGTTGTTCAGCAGTATTTGCTGTTCTGCAGTCTCTGCTGCTGATACCCAGATAAAGAGGGTCTGGAGTGGACCTCCAACAAACTCCAACAGACCTGCTGCTGAGGGTCCTGACTGTTAGAAGGAAAACTAACAAATAGAAAGGACATCCAAACCAAAACCACATCTGTACGTCATCATCATCAGAGACCAAAGGTAGGTAAAACCACAAAGATGGGGAAAAAACAGAGCAGAAAAGCTGAAAATTCTAAAAATCAGAGTGCCTCTCCCCCTCCAAAGGAACGCAGCTCCTTGCCAGCAATGGAACAAACCTGGATGGAGAACGACTTTGATGAGTTGAGAGAAGAAGGCTTCAGACAATCAAACTTCTCCGAGCTAAAGGAGGAAGTTCGAACCCATCGCAAAGAAGCTGAAAACCTTGAAAAAAGATTAGACGAATAGCTAACTAGAATAACTAGTTAGAGAAGTCCTTAAAT
Source organism: Colobus angolensis palliatus (assembly GCF_000951035.1). Taxonomy (NCBI): domain Eukaryota; kingdom Metazoa; phylum Chordata; class Mammalia; order Primates; family Cercopithecidae; genus Colobus; species Colobus angolensis. The sequence goes on along the minus strand of NW_012119265.1, from coordinate 2,529,433 downwards.
GAGCTGATGGAGCTGAAAACCATGGCACGAGAACTATGTGATGAATGCACAAACTTCAGTAGCCGATTTGATCAACTGGAGGAAAGAATATCAGTGATTGAAGATCAAATGAATGAAATGAAGTGAGAAGAGAAGTTTAGAGAAAAAAGAGTAAAAAGGAATTAACAAAGCCTCCAAGAAATATGGGACTATGTGAAAAGACCAAATCTACGTCTGATTGGTGTACCTGAAAGTGATGGGGAGAATGGAACCAAGTTGGAAAGCACTCTGCAGGATATTATCCAGGAAAACTTCCCCAACCTAGCAAGGCAGGCCAGCATTCAAATTCAGGAAATACAGAGAATGCCACAAAGATAATTCTCGAGAAGAGCAACTCCAAGACACATAATAGTCAGATTCACCAAAGTTGAAGTGAAGGAAAAAATGTTAAGGGCAGCCAGAGAGAAAGGTCGGGTTACCCACAAAGGGAAGCCCATCAGACTAACAGCGGATCTCTCGGCACAAACTCTACAAACCAGAAGAGACTGGGGGCACATTCTTAAAGAAAAGAATTTTCAACTCAGAATTTCATATCCAGCCAAACTAAGCTTCATAAGTGAAGGATAAATAAAATCCTTTACAGACAAGCAAATGCTGAGAGATTTTGTCTCCACTAGGCCTGCCCTAAAAGAGCTCCTGAAGGAAGCACTAAACATGGAAAGGAACAACTGGTAACAGCCACTGCAAAAACATGCCAAATTGTAAGGGCCATTGATGCTAGGAAGAAACTGCATCAACTAACGAGCAAAATAACCAGCTAACATCATAATGACAGGATCAAATTCACACGTAACAATATTCACCGTAAATGTAAATGGACTAAATGCTCCAATTAAAAGACGCAGACTGGCAAATTGGATTAAGAGTCAAGACCTATCAGTGTGCTGCATTCAGGAGACCCAGCTCATGTGCAGAGACACACATAGACTCAAAATAAAGGGATGGAGGAAGATCTACCAAGCACATGGGAAGCAAAAAAAGGCAGGGGTTGCAATCCTAGTCTCTGATAAAACAGACTTTAAACCAACAGAGATCAAGAGAGACAAAGAAGGCCATTGCATAATGGTAAAGGGATCAATTCAACAAGAAGAACTAACTATCCTAAATATATATGTATTCAGTACAGGAGCACCCAGATTCATAAAGCAAGCCCTTAGAGACCTACAAAGAGACTTAGACTCCCACACAATAATAATGGGAGGCTTTAACACCCCACTGTCAACATTAGACACATCAGTGAGACAGAAAGTTAAAAAGGATATCCAGGAATTGAACTCAGCTCTGCACCAAGCTGACCTGATAGACATCTATAGAACTCTCCACCCCAAATCAATAGAATATACATTTTTCTCAGCACCACATCATACTTATTCCAAAATTGACCACATAGTTGGAAGTAAAGCACTTTTCAGCAAATGTAAAAGAACAGAAATTATAACAAACTGTCTCTTAGACCACAGTGCAATCAAACTAGAACTCAGGAGTAAGAAACTCACTCAAACTGCTCAACTACATGGAAACTGAACAACCTACTCCTGAATGACTACTGAGTACATAACGAAATGAAGGCAGAAATAAGATGTTCTTTGAAACCAATGAGAACAAAGACACAACATACCAGAATCTCTGGGACGCATTTAAAGCAGTATGTAGGGGGAAATTTATAGCACTAAATGCCCACAAGAGAAAGCAGGAAAGATCTAAAATTGACACACTAATATCACAATTAAAAAAACTAGAGAAGCAAGAGGAAACACATTCAAAAGCTAGCAGAAGGCAAGAAATAACTAAGATCAGAGCAGAACTGAAGGAGGTAGAGACACAAAAAACCATTCAAAAAATCAGTGAATCCAGGAGCTGGTTTTCTGAAAAGACCAACAAAATTGATAGACCGCTAGCATGACTAAGACAGAAGAAAAGAGAGAAGAATCAAAGAGATGCAATACAAAATGATAAAGGGGATATCAACACCGATCTCACAGAAATACAAACTACCATCAGAGAGTTTCTGCTGTTTAAGCCACCTAGGCTGTGGTATTCTGTTATGGCAACTGTAGCAGACTCACAGACATACTGAGTCTGAACTGCCTTGAGATACCTTGGTGGAGATGATGTGTAGGCTATTGGACGTAGGGAGTTTAGACTAGAAAAAAAAGACTGAAATTTGAAAGTCATCAATAGATGATTAAAACAGACCATTTTACTCTTGTGAAATCTGACTGTGAAAGGAGTTGTCAAGTAGAAAAGAATCTTAGGGAGAAGAGATTTGAGCCCATAGCTGGAGGAAGGGACTGAAGAGACAGAAGAGAGTAGATGTACGATAGTTGCTGGAAAGGGCAGGAGAGGGTGGTCTCTAGAGCAGAGATGAAGGGTTAGCTTTCATGAAGACAGGGGAGCAGTAAGACAAGGGTTGGGGCTACTATGCATAATTTCAGAGGTCACGGTAAGAAAGCTTAAGAGAGATCAGATTTAGATGACACTGATGAAAGACAACTGATTTTCGGTGATAGAAACAAATACTTCTATTAAACGTGCAACCACAGAGAGTTTGATTTTCTCTCTGTCCTTTCTAGCCTTTAAGAGCTATGCCTTAGCAGAGTTAGTATTTTTACAGCGTTTAAAAAATGCATTTTGAAAATTACATCTATATGCATAAATGCAATTTAAAATATGTATATAAATGTGAGCATTACTTCTGCCCTGTCACAGTAATAACCTGGCTTATAATTTTCCATATTTTTTCTGTATGCTTGTGCAATCAAATGAAAATATACATACATTACTTGGAACAGAATAGAGAGGTGAGAAATAAATCTGCACACCTACAACCACCTGATCTTCGACAAAGCTGACAAAACCAAGCAATGGGGAAAGGACTCCCTATTTAATAAATGGTGCTGGGATAACTGGCTAGCCATATGCAGAAGATTGAAACCGGACCCCTTTCTTATGTATACAAAAATCAACTCAAGGTGGATTAAAGACTTAAATGTAAAACCCAAAATGATAAAAAACCCTGGAAGACAACCTAGGCAATACCTTTCTGGATATAGGAATGAACAAGATTTCAGGACAAAGATATCAAAAGCAATTGAAACAAAAGCAAAAATTGACAAATCAGATCCAATTAAGCTTAAGAGCTTCTACACAGCAAAGGAAACTATTAACAGAGTAAACGGACAACCTACAGAATGGGAGAAAACATTTGCAAACTATGCCTCTGACAAAGGTCTAATATCTGGCATCTATAATGAACGTAAATTTACAAAAAAAAATACATTAAAAAGTAGGTAAGTGAGACTGGATGCAGTGGCTCACACTTGTAATCCCAGCACTTTGTGAGGCTGAGGCAAGCAGATCACTTGAGCTCAGAAGTTTGAGACCAGCCTGGGCAACATGGCGATACCCTGTCTCTACTCAAAATTAAAAAAAAAAAAAAAGCTGGGCATGGTGGTATGTGCCTGTAGTCTCAGCTACTTGGGAGGTTGAGGTAGGAGGATCACTTGAGCCCAGGGGCAGAGGCTGCAGTGAGCTGAGATTGTGCCATTGCACTCCAGCTTGGGTGACAGAGCAATACCCTGTCTCAATAAAAGGTTTGGGGAGCAAATAACATGAACAGACAGCTTTCAAAAGAAGACATACATGCAGCCAACAGGCATATGAAAAAAAGCTCAACATCATTGATCATTAGAGAAATGCAAATCAAAACCACAGTGAGATACCATCTCACACCAGTCAGAATGGCTATTACTAAAAAGTCAAAAATAACAGATGGCAAGGTAGTGGAGAAAAGGGAATGCTTATACACTGTTGGTGGGAGTGTAAATTAGTTTACCCATTGTGGAAGACAGTGTGGTGATTCCTCAAAGACCTAAAGACATAACTATTATTCAACACAGCAGTCTCATTACTGAGTATATACCTAAGGGAATATAAATTATTCTACTATAAAGACACATGCATGTGAATGTTCATTGCATACTATTTACAGTAGCAAAGACATGGAATCAACCTAAATGCCCAACAATGGTAGACTGGATAAAGAAAATGTGCAGCCAGATTTGGTGGCTCACGTCTATAATCCCAGCACTTTGAGAAGCTGAGATGGGTGGATCACCTGAGATCAGGAGTTCAAAACCAACCTGGCCAATGTGGTGAAACCCCATCGCTACTAAAAACACAAAAATTAGTAGGGCAAGGTGGTGGGCATCTGTAATCCCAGCTACTTGGGTGGCTGAGGCAGGAGAATCACTTGAACCTGGGAGGGAGAGGTTGCAGTGAGCCAAGATCACACCACTGCACTCCAGCCTGGGTGACAGAGTGAGACTCCATCTCAAGAAAGAAAAGAAAAGAAAAGAAAAGAAAAGAAAATGTGTACATATATACTATGGAATACTATGCAACCATAAAAAAGGATGATACCATGTCCTTTATGGGCACATGGATGGAGCTGGAAGCCATTATCCTTAGCAAACTAACGCAGGAACCAGAAAACCAAATGCTGCATGTTCTCCCTTATAAGTGGGAGCTAAATAATGAGAACTCATGGACACAAAAGGGAACAACAGACCCTGGGACCTACTTGAGGGTGGAGTGTGAGAGAAGGGAGAGAATCAGAAAAAAATAACTAATGGACACTAGGCTTAGTAAGTGGGTGATGAAATAATCTGTACAACAAACCCCCATGACACAAGATTACCTATATAACAAACCTGTGTGTGTACCCCAACCTAAAAGTTTTTTCAAAAAGAAAATATACATGCATTACAAAGATACAGCACACACACACACACACACACACCACCCACACACCACCCACACTACACACACATATTTATATTCTTGAATGCTTTTTAGTTGTTTTAAAATAAAACTAGGAATACATTTGATATGGTTTGACTCTGTGTCTCCATCCAAATCTCATCTTGAATTGTAATCCAAATTGTAATTCCCAGATGTTGAGAAAGGGACCTGGTGGGAGGTGCTTGGATCATGGGGGTGGTTTCCCTCTTGTTGTTCTTGTGATAGTGAGGGAGTTCTCATGAGATCTGGTTGTATGATAAGTGTCTGGCAGTTTCCCCTGTGTTCTCTCTCTCTCCTGTCAACGTGTAAAACATGTCTTGCTCCCCCTTTGCCTTCTGCCATGATTGTAAGTTTCCTGAGACCTCCTGGCCATGTGGGACTGTGAGTCAATTAAACCTCTTTTCTTCATAAATTACCCAGTCTTAGGTAGTATCTTTATAGTAGTGTGAAAATGGACTAATATAATAATATATCCACTTTTCTGTGTGTTGTTTCTCTCAGAATACCTTCTAGAAATTCTTCCAAGTCACATGGTACATTTACATTTAATTGGTGATGTCCATAAGAATTATGAATTTATTTAATACTTACTGATGAGAACTCATTTGGTTGTCTTGTTTTTTTTAATCTACTACAAAAATACTACAATGATCATCTTCATGTATTCATTTCATGTTGATGGTTTGAGGATAGATTCCAAGGAACAGAATTACTGAGCCAAATTAACATATGTCTTTTTTGTTTGAATAGATTTTGCCAGACTGCTTTGCTAAAAGGGTCTCAACATTTCTACCAGCAAAGTATGGGCACATTCTTTTCTCCATTAACCTTAAGTATGATATGTTACCCCTTTTTTAAAGTTCTTCTATTCTAAGAGGTATAAACAATGCTCTATTGCTACTTTAGCTGCAATGTGACAATTTTCTTTTTTTGTTTTTGATTTAATTCCATGTCTCTTGAAGACAGCAGATACTTGCTTGGTGAATTCTTATGCACTCTGCCATTCTGTACCTTTTAAGTGGAGCATTTAGGCCATTTACATTCAACATTAGTATTGAGATTTGAGTTACTCTTCTATTCATCATGCTAGTTGTTGCCTGAATACCTTGGTATTTTTTTCATTGTGCTATTTTTTATAGGCCCTGTGAGATTTATGCTTTAAAGAAGTTTTATTTTGGTGTCTTTTGAGGTTTTGTTTCAAGATTTAGAACTCTTTTTAGCAGTTCTTTTTTTTTTTTTTTTTTTTTGAGACGGAGTCTCGCTCTGTCACCAAGGCTGGAGTGCAGTGGCCGGATCTCAGCTCACTGCAAGCTCCGCCTCCTGGGTTTAGGCCATTTTCCTGCCTCAGCCTCCCGAGTAGCTGGGACTACAGGCGCCCGCCACCTCGCCCGGCTAGTTTTTTGTATTTTTTAGTAGAGACGGGGTTTCACTGTGTTAGCCAGGATGGTCTTGATCTGCTGACCTTGTGATCCACCCATCTCGGCCTCTCCAAGTGCTGGGATTACAGGCTTGAGCCACCGTGCCTGGCCAGCAGTTCTTGTAGTGCTGGCTTGATAGTGGTGAATTCTCTCAGCATCTGTTTGTTTGAAAAAGACTTTATCTTCCCTTCATTTATGAGGCTTAGTTTCACTGGTTACAAAATTCTTGGCTGATCATTGTTTTGTTTGAGGAGGCTAAAAAGAGGACCCAATCCCTTCTAGCTTGTAGGGTATCTGCTGAGAAGTCTGCTATTACTCTGATAGGTTTTCATTATATATTATCTGATGCTTTTGCCTCACAGCTCTTAAGATTATTTTCTTTGTCTTGCCTTTAGACAGCCCGATAACTGTGTGCCTAGGTGATGATCTTTTTGCAATGAATTTCCTGGATGTTCTTTGAGCTTCTTATATCTGCCTGTCTAAATCTCTAGCAAGGCCAGGGAAATTTTCCTAGATTATTCCCTCAAATAAGTTTTCCAAACTTTTAGATTTCTCTTCTTCCTTGGGAACACCAATTATTTTTAGGTTTGGTTGTTTAACATAATCTCAAACTTCTTGGAGGCTTTGTTCATTTTTTCAATTCATTTTTGCTTTTTCTTGTCAGATTGGGTTAATTTGAAAACTTTGTCTTTGGGCTCTGAAGTTCTTTTGTCTACTTGTTTGATTCAGTTGTTGAAACAGCGTATTCTTCATTTCTCTAAGTGTGTCTTTCATTTCCAAAAGTTGTGATTGTTTTTTATTTATGCTATCTATTTCTCCAGAGATATTTTTTCCATATTCTTTAAAAAATCCTTTAAAAAAATTTATCTAAGTAGATTTTCACCTTTTCTCTGGTGCCTCCTTGAATAGCTTAATAGTTGACCTTCTGAATTCTTTTTCTGGCAATTCAGAGATTTCTTCTTTGTTTGGATCCATTGCTTGGGAGCTAGTGTGATCTTCTGGGGGTGTTAAAGAACCTTGCTTTGTCATATTACCAGAATTGTTCTTCTGGTTCTTTCTCATTTGGGTAGACTATGTCAGAGGAAAGATCTGGGGCTCAAGGGCTGCTGTTCAGATTCTTTTTGTCCCATGGGATGATTCATTGATATGCTGCTCTTCCCCTAGGGATGGGGCTTTCTGAGATCCACACTGCAGTGATTGTTATCACTCTTCTGGAACTAGCTACCCAGTGGAGCTACTGGGCTCTGGGCCAGTACTGGGGAGTGTCTTCAGAGTCCTGTGATGTCATTTGCCTTCAGGTCTCTCAGCTGTGGATGCCAGCGCCAGTTCTGGTAGAAGTAGCAGGGGAGTGAAATGGTCTCTGCGAGGGTCTTTGATTATAGTTTTGTTTAGTGTGCTTGTTTTCTTGAATACTGGTTGATATGGTTTGGCTGTGTCCCCACCTAAATCTGATCTTGAGTTGTAATCCCCATAATCCCCACATGTCAAGGAAGGAAACTGGTGGGAAATATTAGAATCATAGGGGTTGTTTACCCCATGCTGTTCTCATGATAGTGAGTGAGTTTTCACAAGATCTGATGGTTTAATAAGCATCTGGCATTTCCCTTGCTTGCACTTCTCTCTCTTGCTGCTCTATGAAGAAGGTGCTTACTTCCCTTTCACCTTCCATCACGGTTTTAGGTTTCCTGAGGCCTCCCCAGCCATGTGGAACTGTGAGTCAATTAAACCTCTTTCTTTTATAAATTACCTGGTCTCGGGTGTTTCCTTATAGCAGGGTGAAAATGGACTAATACACTGGTTGTGCTAGCAGTGAAGTTGTCACATGGATAGACTCAGGACCCCTGGTGCCCCAGAATATTACACAGAGTGGAATTAGCTGTTGTTTTCTCATTTCTTGGAACAGGGTTGTTCTTTTATGAGTTGCTGTAATGACTTGAGTTGGTTGGCCTCCAGCCAGGAGGTGGTGCTTTCAAGAGGGCATCAGTTTTGGTAGTATAAGGGGGGATACAAGCTTACCCTAAGATCACCTGGATAAGTATTTGGGTTTCTCAGGTGATGGGCAGAGCCATAGAGCTCCCAGGAGATTATATATTTTGTCTTTGGCTACCGGGGCAGGTAGAGAAAGACCATCAGATGACGGAGGGACAGGCATGTCTGAGCTAAGACTCTCCTTGGGTGGGGCTGCTGTGGCCGCTGTGGAGGATAGGGATGTGGTTCTCAGGACAATGGAGTTATGTTCCCAGGGAGATTATGGCTGCCTCTGTTGCATTATACAGGTTTCCAGGGAAGTAGGGAAAAGCCAGCAGTGACAGGCCTCACCCAGCTCCCATACAGCCAGCAAGGCCATTCTCACTCCCACCATGCCCCATCAATAGCACTGAGTTCATATCTAGGCAGCCAGTGAGCAGAGCTGAAATCTTACCCCAGGACATGAGCCTCCCTGCTGAAAAAGCAAGCAGAGATTTCAGGCTCTGCCCCTCCCTGTCTGCCATGGTAGTATCTGGACTTGCCATTCACCCCCAAACCCCATCCCGGATTCTGCCCAGGAAAATTCATACTTGGTCAAAATTATTATAGAGTTCAGCTGGAAGTTTTCTTCTCCTTGTGGTCTTTTTGCAATTCCACTGGCAGCACTCCCAAAGGACCCCTGTCAGAAAAAGTCAGAAATGGCTTCCCTGGAGACTGGGAAGGAAGCCCTGCCTGCAGGGCTCTTCCTGCTGCTTCTTATACTTTTTATATTTTGCTCAGCTCTCTAAATTTGTTTCAGCTCTAGGTAAAGTTAAATTTTTTTCCCGTGATCTGGATTTTCAGGTTCTCCAGTGGGAATGTGTGTTTGGAGGTGGACTTTCCCCCTCTCACACTTTGGGCACTTACAGTTTTTTGGCTGTCTCAGAGTTTGCAGCAGAAAGCTGCTTCTTTCAAAGGGTCTGTGAATTCTTTTAGCTTTCATGTTATGTTCCTGTGGTAGTTCTTTGAGCAAACGTTCACGATGTGAATCTCCACATGCTGTTCTGTTCATCCAAGTGGGAGCTACAAGTTAGTCCTGCCTCCTGTCTACCATTTTTTCCAGTTTCCAAGAATTTTCTTATTACATGTATTGGCCATTTAGATTTGCTTTTCTGTGATTCTTGTCTATTCTCAGTCTATATTATCTTTTGCTGTGTAGAATCCGTTTTTGTGTTTTTTTTTGTTTTTTTTTTGTTTGTTTGTTTGTTTTTTTTTAACATATCAGGGTTTCCAGTGTTGGTAAAGCCTCCCTAACCCTAGACTGTATGTGGAGTCTCCTGGATATTCTTGCAAATTTTAGTTTTTTCCCGCTTATGTCTTTTTCTACATTTGGAATTTGTTTTTGTATATGAAGTAATATATAAGTCTGGTGTATTTTTTGCCTTCCATATATCAAGGCAGTTGCATTAGCACTATTGGAAAAATAATTCATCCATGCCCACTAAACTGAAATGCCATTGTCATGTATTAAATCATCATATGAATAGGGATTTATTCCTTTATCTCAATTCAGATCTATTTGCCTGCTCCTATACTCATACCATGTTGGTTTGAAGTAGTGGCCTTACATTATGTTCTGATATCTGGGGAGTCAGTCATTGTTTTTTTTCACAGTTTTCTTGGCTATTCTTGGGCATGTATTCTGCCACTTATTCTTTCTTAAAAGAACAGCTTCACTGAGATACAGTTCATATACCATACAATTCACCTCATCAGTGGAGGCTGAGCAGAATAGAACTCCCTCCTTTTGGTCACATTCTTCTCTTCCAGAACTTAGCCTCAGCATTAGACAAGCTGGGTACAGGCTGAAAAATGCTGATGCTCTGTACATCCTGTGAAGATAGCCCTCTGACTGGGATCTCAGAGGAGAGGGAGCCCTCTGCTCTTGGTTGTGTCAGTCTGGAGTGGAGTTTCTGTTTTCTAAGGTTGTAGGGGAGTGGGAAGGAGCAGTCTTGCTTCAAATACTATAGACTCTCTTAGTTCTTAAGAAATTTTAGTCGATTTTTTTTTTTTTTTTTTTTTAGGATGTGTCTTCATTTGCCATATGCTCTTAGGGCCATTTCCAGAGACTTTAACTTTTTAAAAGATTAGTTTTCACCAGTTTTGCTGGGATGCAGGTCTATGTTGCTTTGTGTGATATCATGCCAGAAGTTGATCTCCTTATGTTTATTCTTAAAGCTAATTTTATCCGACTAAAAAAAGCCTGTTACAAATTTAATTAGAATTAAATTGTATACAAATTTGGGGAGAAGTTGCTTTTTTGATGTTTTTGTACCTAAAAACAACATTTGTCTTTTCAATTGTATGGATCCTTATTTATGTCCTTCAGTGACCCTTGATAACTTTATTCACATTGGCTCTGAGGCATTCTTTATAACTTATTCCTAAGTAATTTAACATTTTGTTGTGATTGTGAATGGAATATTTTCTCCATATCCTTTTGCAGGAGTTTATTGCTAGTTATAAATAAGAACGTTGATTTTACATATTTACCTTATATCTAGTCACTTTATAAATTTCTCTTGTTAATTCCAGTAGTTTTGATTAAGCTAGAATCTTTTATCATAAAAAATTTATTTTTAGACACAATTCAACTTTACCTCAGCAAATGTATAAAAATTGTATCCCAAAATTAGAAATTGAGAAAAGTTTACTTGTCTAAGTTTATGGTTTAATATTTCAGATATTACTGAAAAGAGGCAGTCATAACTGAGGAAGCTGTCTGGGCTTTCATGACCACATCATAATTTTGTCCTCTTCTTACAAAATAATACTCCATTGAGGTGTCTTAAGTTTTGCTTTAAGAAGGTCACTTTTACTTAAAGCCAATAGTGACTATTACATAGGGATACAGGAATCCTGAAGACTAAAATAAAATAGAACATGAACTCAGATGGTGAGATTTCCATCACCTAACACACTCTCAGCTCTTTTCCTTCAGTTACTTTTTGGAGATGTAAAACTTGCTTGCATTTGTTTGAATGAAATTGAAATTTCAGTGGCTTAGTGAGCCATTTTCCCTGCCTTGGAGATGGTCAAGATGCATTAGACAAATAGATCAACTACTAAATGGCAGTAATGGAGGCTGCTCTTCTGCTTTCCCTTCTCTCTGCTCTGCCTTTTCTCTTTAGTCCTCTCCTTTTACATTCCGCACCCACTCCCACCCCAGTCAGGCATGACACATATCAGCAAATCTGCAGGTGAAGCAGATATCCAACCAAGGAACTGAGTTCCTTTCTGTAGGCAACCACAATGTTACACTGACTCCTAGAAACACCCTTAGTTCCCTCCGGGATGGCAACCTTGAGGGAGAAGAGGAAGCCACCTCACCATGAACACTCTCTTCCCACAAACTTCATTCTCTCTCCTCCTCTCTCATTTCAAGTCTTTTTCTGTAGACTAGGAAGGGAGGGAGTGGGTTTTGGGGTTTCATTTCCCAATCCTGAAATCTCCTAGTAGAGCCAATGGGAAGGTATCTGACCCTGCTGTGAGCAGCTTTGTTTAAATTGTAGGTTTAGTTAGTTTGAGGGGATACATATATAGGCTGTAATGACAATTCAGGTCAAAAGAAAATGTTCCTTGCAACATACCCAAATATCAGCAGGAAACCCTTCAGAAGGTTCGTGGGAGAGATGAATTTTATACTGCAATTTGATTTTTCTGGCTTATATCTGGTGCAAAAGTTGCTGAGAGAGTGGCAGTTTAATTAGGATTACTTGTTTCTCACAAACTGATACCATAATTTGAGTAAAAGCAACAACAACACAAACACAGTAGTATTATTTGTGACCCACATTTCTAATTTACTAAGTGCTTTCAAGTATATGCTGTCATTGGATCTTCTCACATCAAATCTATAATTAAGACAGGGAAATGGATGAGTATTATAAATTTTTACCAGTGCAGAACCATGGCTCACTCAAGTTGAATGACTTGTCTAAGGTCTTGGAGCTAGTATGAACTGGAGTCAGGACCAGAATCCATTTCTTCTGACTTCCAATCTATTGTTCTTTCCACACTCTAAATCCCACATCAAAGGCAGCCCCCAATAAAGACCTACGTTGTCTTTAAGCATCATTTTCAGTCATTAACTTATTGAAAACCTTTTATGAGAATTAGGTGTTTTCACTCATAGGATTAATTTATGCTAGTCCATTGGCTCCATGTAATATCTCGTTGTGCTGGATATCTTCTAGTGGTCCCTCTAAATTCACTTGCTGCCATTCTCTACCTTGGCCTGTGTCACAAGAAGCTGACTTTTATTATACTAAATCAATGGGTCATCTTGGCCTGTGGCTTGTGCTTGGGTTCCTCCAAAGGGGAGCATTTGCAGGAGATCAGACAATGGGAGTGGAGTGGGTTTGAGTACTTATTCTAGACTTTAGACATTTTTTGAAGATAGGAAGATCTATTTGCCTAAATTTTGGCCAATAGAATGAGGGTGGAAGATACACTACTTCTGGGATCTTGCTTGATCTTACCCAAAATCTCCCATGTACAGACTGGATGTTGATGTTCAGAGCAGCCTCAGAAGTCATAGGTCAAAGACAATAAAGCCTTGTCCATCTGGGTCTCTGAAGGATTGTATAACCCCCATGCCCTGCCAATTAGATCTTATATGAATAAGTAATAACCTTCTATTGAATTAGCCACTGAGATTTAGGGGTTAGCTGTTTAGCAGTTACCATTATCCTAATGACTACATTGCATCTGGTTCATTGAGAGTAAGTTGCATTCTTTTTTTTTTTTTTTTTTTTGAGATGGAATTTCACACTTTCACCCAGGCTGGAGTGTGCAGTGGTGTGATCTTGGCTTACTACAACTTCTGACTTCCGGGTTCAAGTGATTCTCCTGTCTCAGCCTCCCAAGTAGCTGGGATTACAGGCACCTGACACCATGCCCAGCTAATTTTTGTATTTTTAGTAGAGACAGGGTTTCACCATGTTGGCCAGGCTGGTCTTGAACTCCTGACCTTATGGTCTGCCTGCCTCAACCTCAAAATGCTGGGATTACAGGTGTGAGCCACTGCGCCCGGCAAGTAAGTTACATTCTTAAAACAGTAACAGTTTCCTTTAAAATACTGGCATTCACAACTCACACAGCAATGGGTTCCACGTCAGTAGTAGATTTCACATTTTTCTGATTGTGGATTCATGACCTACTAGTAGGTTGTGACTAACAGTTTTAAGAAATCCCATTAAATGCATTTCATACCTATATGTATAAATATAGACCTGCCCACTGTCCACTCAAGGTCAGTCACCAGGAAAACTTAGTTTTATTTACAGTGTAATTTGGCAAACTCTTAATTTAAAACGTCATCAAACTCTTCTGAACAGATTGATTATGCCATCTAACTTGTCCTCTTTGCTTTTTATAACATTCATATCCTTCTTGAAGGGCTATAGAGACTGGGAGATACATCTTAACCTGTGATTTTGCGAGAGGTGGATTCATGTGTCCTTTTCTTTGCTTTGTTAGTTTTTATTTCCTTTGAGTCTATTAGCTTCAGTAAATTCCTGGCATTAAAAGTACCTATACCATTTTAACTCTAAGCCCTCACTTAAACAAGATAAAATGTTTAACACACTCAGTAGAGATCCTGGTACACAGTAAGTCCTTGTTATATTTATGTGTGTATCTCTATGTAGCTATTTATCCATCCATTCATCTATATTTTGAAGCAGAGTCACATTCTCTTCTGTCCCATGGGACTGCTCATTCTCAATAAAGAACTGTATCCAAGCTCCACAAAGTACACAGTGGTTAGTGGACTGACTTATGGGATATTATATATTTGAGTTGCTTCCCAGTCAACCCCCTTGTACTAATCTTCTACTGCTGCATAACAAATTACCACAAACTTTAGCAGTTTCAAATAGAGCCAGCTTATTATCCCATAGTTCCTGCAGATCAGAAGTCTAGGCATGATTTAACTGGGTTTTCTGCTCAGGGTCTCACAAGGCTGAAATCAAGATGTCAGCCAGGCTGTGTTCTTATCTGGAGACATGATTTGGGAATAAAGTGCTTTCAAGCTCATTCAGTTTGTTTGCTCTATTTGTTTCCTCACAGCTGTATAGTTGAAGTCCTTGTTTTCTTGCTAGCTGTTGGCCAGGGACCATTCTCAGAAACTAGAGGCCATCCTCAGATCCTTGCCACGTGGACTTCTTATGAATCCCCTCACTACATGAAAGCTTACTTTTTCAACCCAGAAAGAGAGTCTTTCTTGCTTGGGCTAGACCTTATTTATTTTACTTTATTTGTTTATGCATTCATACATACATATATGCAAACAGGGTCTTGCTCTGTCACCCAGGCTGGAGTTCAATGGTGCGATCTCAGCTCACTGCAACCTCCACCTCCTGTGCTCAAGTGATCCTCCCACCTTAGCCTCCCGAATAGCTGGGACTACAGGCACATGCCACCATGCTTGGCTAATTTTTAAACATTTTTTTTCTAGAGACAAGGTCTCCCTGTTTTGTCCAGGCTGGTCCTGAACTCCTGGATCAAGTGATCCTCCTGCCTCTGCCTCCCAAAGTGGTGGGATTACAGGCATGAGCCACTGTTTCCATCCTCTAGACCGTCTTTTAAAGGGCTCCACCTGATTGGCCAGGTCTATCCTAGATAATCTTTTATTAACTGAAAATCACCTGATTTGGAAGCTTAACTACATTTGCAAAAATCCCTTCACCTTTGCCATATAACATGGTGTAATAATCATGGGGGTGGTATCTCATCATTTTTGCCACATTCCATTGGTTAGGAGCAAGTCACAAGTTCTGCATGCACTCAAGGGAGGTGGTTATACAAGCGTGTGAGCCTTTGGGGGTCATCTTATGATTCTGCCTACCATACCCCTTCAACTTGGTTTGTGTAGTGCTCACCCCCCTACCCTGCCCTGCCCTTGTTGACCACTTGGATAACAGGATTTTTATGAACATGAGAGGCTGTTGGAATGAGAGAATGATGGATTCTAAGCTCTATAGCAAGAAAAACCATACAGCAGTGTGGTGGATATTACAAAGTAGCCTCATGAGTACATTGCCTATACTGAACGCCTGAGTAGATTGAGGAGATTCTGACCTTCTCTATCAGTGGTTCTGGTGATAAGTAAGAGTAGATCTTGAGACACAGTGGTGGAAATGAGAAGTCTTCATCTAATTGAAATAAGTAATTCTCATTGACCAGCTTCCTACTTTTGAAAGCTTAACAGGACACATAGGAAAAGTCCTTAATTTGAAAAGACATCATTGTCCAAATGTAGGCTAGTGGAATTTATGCTCTAGTTCCTTCAGGTTTTATCTAGGCCCACATTGAGAGGAGCCTGTTACTAAGTACTGTGAAGTGTGGGCCCATGTGTGTGCGAGGAGGGAGAGTGGGACTAAGCAGGGAGAGAGGGCTTGCTATTCTCAGCAACATTCTATTCTTTGTTACTTCAACATTTCAGCAGAGATGACCCTGAACAGAAAGACATTCCTTAAAATGAAGCATAGATTTGTCAGATTTGAACTGCTGGACTATTTAAAATACAACTTAAAAAAATACCACAGACTTGATTTTTTTTCCCTACTGCCTTCCTCTAGGTATTTCTTTATACAAGAACCTCTGGGTTTTTATATTCCAAGATTACCTCCAGATGGTCTGAAGTGTTCTTTCTCAGCCATTTCCTAGTGGCATTTCTTTTCTTACCTGGGGAGAGGTACCACAGAGATCAATGCCAGAGGGCATTTTTGAAAACATTGACCCAGAAGGCACACTCCAGGCCACTGGAAGCATCTGCTTCACAAATGTCAGGCTGGGGGACATCACCAGATGTTAGTGTTGAAATACCATTTAGAAGACAAACATTGACTCCAGAGGCCAAAGGTCACCTAAACAAAGAGCCAGACTGGCAATGAGGATCAAAGTGAGGGTACAAAAACTAGATTCATGTGGCCATGACTTTCTGTGGTCTAGCTCACAGTTCAGCAGACTTTCCAAGACTATAGAAACTTTGCATTGTCTTCTGTGGCTTGGATCTAAGTGCTAACTGGTGGAGTGCTGGCTGGAGAGAGAGGAAAGGGGAGGCACAAAATGATAGGGCAGGCACAAATTTAACATACAGACATTCAAATAATTTCTTCTTCACGTGGGATCTTGGGGATCCATGAAACACAATTTAAAAGCTGCTATACCAAGGGATTTTTAGGTTGTCTCACCAATACCAAAAATTGGAATGAGGTTATTCCTTTTCTTTGTACCAAAGAGGATACACCGCTAAGCCTTTCTGAGAGTGAAAGTGAAAGGGTGAGTCTTCCTTCACTCTTTTTTCTCTGTGCTTGTCTGTGTTATTAGTGCCATTCAGTATGGAGGCCAGAGGATTGTCAATAAGGTAGACAGGGTGTATGTTTCTCATGGTGCCTTCTTTTTATTGTGCCCCAATCACACATTCTTTTATGCTTATGCATTTGCAGCAAGGCTCACAAATGATAATACCATGTAGTATTTACTTGGTTAGGTTCAAATTGAAGATGGAGTTGGGCCAAGATGGAGGCTAAGAATAGAAAAAGAAGAATGAAGAAGAGATAGCTTTTTACTCCTCCAACTACATATGTTGAGACACTATGAGAAACTAACAAGATTCTGGCTTGATTATAAAATACATTGACCACCAAGCTGGGGATCTGGAGACTTTTATTCCTTACATTACCAAATACTTTAATATACCAGGAATGGTGAATATCAAACTATCCTAGCTTAAGTATTCTGTTCTGTCTCTTGGAAACACCCTCCCCAAAACAATCTTTGATGTGGACCAGATTTGTAGAGAATTATAAAAAAATTACTCACCCGTTAAACATTTTTCACAGACCTGAAAAAGTATGAGGTGGTAAAATCTATAAAGTTGGCATTCTTCTTTTTTATTCATCTGGCACACATTGTTACTTGGCTCAGGTGAGAAGACTTGTAAGAGTGATGACAGTATATTTGAAATGTTTTTCATTTCAGTAGAATGTCTTTTTGAAGAATCTTGGACTTTCTTTTTTTCTTTTTTACTTGAGTGAAGGCTGAAAGATTTAACAGTTGTTGAACTTTCCAGGCCCAAAGCAACAAGCCACTGGAGGAGATGAGATAAAAAATCCTCGAGTTTTGACTGACTGACTTCATTAGAATAAATAAGTGGCAATTGAGCTGCTCTATTCTAGGTCTTTGAGGATGAGGTTGAGCATCCATGACTCCAGCCAGTTTCAGGGTGACTGCTGGACACTGGAGAAGGATCAAGAACTGTTTACCATGGAGGGTACAGGGCAGGCATCTGTGGGTACCATCAAGCATACAGGGCCCGCACAGTCACTACTTCAAAACACAGAACTCCCTCTTCAAAAATGTGTAAGTTGTTCTTCCAGAGGCCCAGTTCTCTGCTTTAAGCCAGAGAGGACATTTACCTGTCTAGCATCTATTCACCCTGTTTCTGGTAACACAAAACAAATCCTTGAGTTTTCATGGGAAACTGCCCCTCCTCTACTGTCAGACCACCTAGGTTGGGTGGAGCTAACTCCTCCTCATGCTTCAGGGCTGGCCACCCAGGAAATTACATTCTCCTGCATAGTGGTTGGCTCAGGGATGGACATGTGACCCAGTCATAGTGGAGAAGACAGTTCTTAGAGATCGTTAGAAAAAGAGAAATCTTTCTGTGGAGGTTGTTGTGAGGATAAAAAATGACCTGAAGCTTCTCGCTTCCATCTTGTCACACCCCAGCCCCACTGGCCTGGTAGTGGAGTTGGGGAGCCTTCCTGAGAATGGAGTCTGCAAAGAGGAAAGCTGATCAAGACACAGAGA
This sequence comes from Colobus angolensis palliatus, assembly GCF_000951035.1. Taxonomy (NCBI): domain Eukaryota; kingdom Metazoa; phylum Chordata; class Mammalia; order Primates; family Cercopithecidae; genus Colobus; species Colobus angolensis. The sequence goes on along the minus strand of NW_012119265.1, from coordinate 2,511,347 downwards.
GGCAACTTCATGAAAAATTGAGCACCTGGATCCAGCCATGTCAGAGTTCACAATACCCTTAGATTGTTTTTTTTAAATGAGCCAATCAGCTTCTGATTTATGCTGAAGGCAGTTTGAGTAGTTTTCATTCACTTGCAACAAAGAGAGCCTTGAATTAACACATGTCCAAGCAGGGAGGAGACATGAAGCATCCTTTTACTCTTACCCATGTTCTCAGATATATTAATCCATTTTACTTTTTAGGGAAATCCTTTATCTCCCTTAATAAAGCCAAATCCAGATTGCCTAAAATTATCACTGGAGGAAGATCTTCACATTGGGAGGAGGCCCTCACCCCTGAATTTTGTCTTCCCCTTGGTGATTTCTTGCTCATGCTATTGCTGCCATGACCCTTCTCTCCTCTTCATAAACACATGTACACATTCTGAAGATTGGCAATGAAGGGAGAATCTCCTTGTTCGAGAGACCGACTGGACCTCATAACCTCAATGCCTCTTCCTCTGATGTTTGTCTTTCACTGATATTATTAAAAGACATTATTATTTCCTCACATGCTTATGCGGAGCAGATGAGGAGAATGGGCCACCCTGACCTCCCGCTTCCTTCGACCCACCTCACTCTCACCCTTGTACACAATTGCACAACCTCTCCCTTTCCTCTGACCATAACAAAGCCAGGACAGAAGGAGCGATTGTTGCAGCAACACTCTCATGCTGTCTTGCTTCCTTTCTCCTCTGCTCCTGTTAGGTAACCCCTCCCATCAACTCCTTATTTGAGGTTTATGTGCTCAGCTTGACCTTGAGAACATTTTAGTGATTAAAGTATATAGAGCTGACTGTTTTTTCCAACAAAGGTTTGGAAAACATATTCCAACACAACACTATTTTATTTTTCTTATAGAGTCTCTAAGGACAGTATTGCTCCATAAAAGAAACTGGTTACAACAGATTGTTGTTAAGATACCATTCTCTGTGTTGAGGGTGGATGTGAGGTCATATGTGATACTGTCCACTTTAAAACATCTGGTCATGTCAGTACAGACTCTTCTGGCAGTTCTGACATTAGGTACACACCAGTGGAATGTTTTACAAAGAAGTTGACAGGCTCTACTGGATATTTTGGAATCAGAATTTCTGAGGTGGGCCTAGTTACATGTGCTTTGAAAAAGCTCTGAAGGTGGTTCTGGTGGACAGCCAGGTTGAAAACCACTGGACCAAAACCTCAGGATTGGGGGGACTCAAGAGAGTCAAAACTGTACCAAGGGTGGTTTTGAGCTCATTTAATAAGATGTAGATTCTTGCTTTCACTCTCTACATATTTTGGTTATCTATTGCTGCATGACAAACTACTATAATATTTAGCGGCTTAAACCAGTAGTGATTTATACTCTCATGGATCTATTGTCCGGCAGTTCTGTTTCTCAAGGTGTCAGCAGGGACACTGGGCACAGCTGGAAGGTTCAAAATGGCCTCAGTTCCATCTCTGGCAGTTTATATACTGGCCTCTGACTGGGACCTCAACTGGGGCTGTAAGCCAGGGTTTCAAGTCTCCTCCACATGGGTCTTTCCATATGGCTGCATGGGTTTACTTATAGCATGGTGGCTAGGGGATAAAAAGGTGCATTCTGGCTGAGCACATGGCTCCCACTTGTAATCCCAGCACTTTGGGAGGCCAAGGCAGGTGGATCATAAGGTCAGGAGTTCGAAACCAGCCTGGCCGACACAGTGAAACCCCGTCTCTACTAAAAATACAAAAAGATTAGCTGGGCATGGTGGTGGGCACCTGTAATCCCAGCTACTTGGGAGGCTTAGGCAGGAGAATCGCTTGAACCTGGGAAATGGAGGTTGCAGTGAGCTGAGATCGTGCCACTGCATGCCAGCCTGGGTGACAGAGCTAGACTCCATCTCAAAAAAAAAAAAAAAAAAAAAAAAAATTGCATTCTGTGAGGACAAAATTCATCACATAGCCAAGCCTAGAGGTAGTGTGAGAGGAGATAACACTAGGGCTTTAATTTTAGAAACTGTGGTCAACAGAAGCACCAAATCTCAATCTGCCATACTACCTTCTGGTATCTTCATGGTAAATATTCTGTATTGTCCCAAAACGTAAAGCATATGGAAGTCGGTAGTGGTTTATCATATTTCTTATTGTCTGAGAGCTTTGTTGTCTGCTGCATTCTGCTTCCCAGACAATATCTTCCTTATCATCTTTGAGCCATGTAGAGGCTAGATACCATAGGGTATGTTATTTATTATTTTGAACCATCTTATTTCAGTTTTTATCTTCCTTCTTCTCCCTACCATATAGAGACTTAGGGCAAGTTTCCACACTAGTAATGCTGGATATGAAATATTTCCTTCCATGTGAGTAAGACAACAAATACTTTAAAGCACAGATGGAAAAATTCATTTATTCCACAAACATTTTCTCACACCCAGCTTGTGATTTACTCTTTCTCACATCTCTTTCTTTCTCCTCTCTCTCATAATAACATAAAAAGGATAAAATAAATTGCAACAGTAAAACATTGTCACCCACAATCGTAAACACTGGATACTAGTCAACCAGTGCCTGGTAGATGAATGAAAAGCTGGTTTTATTTGCTGCTCACTGAAGCTTGAATGACCAGACAGGTTTACCTATTTGTGAAGACACTGGTGCTTATCACATGTGGATTGCCCTGTGTGAGTACTAGTAAGAGAGGAATTTCTACAACTTCTGTAACATAAGTCAGGCAGTGTGGTGCTCAAGAGCTGATGAGTGAGGAATAGAACTCTGAAGGTTACTTCGGAGGGCAAAATCATAGTTCAAAATGAGCATGGGTCACTGGAAGACAGAACAGTCTGGCTGGAAGGAGGTAGAGACAGCTGATTTTAAGTAAAAGGTAGGATGTCCCTAGGGGATGAGATAAAATAAAACATACTATATAAACACCCTCCTCCAACACTTATATCCTTGAAATAAGGGTAAGGAGGAACAATGAGGGCATTTTGAAAAGATGTAGTCCAATGGGGAATTCGATTGTAGAGGGTTGGGAAAAGCTATTAACTCCTTTCCTATTCCTGAGCTGGAAGCCATCCCTACTTAACTCTTACTGTATTTTATTTGTACCTTCTTTGGGCATTTATCATTATTATTTTGTATTAGTAATTATTCATCTTTACTTCTATACATGTTGGCAAAACTCTCATCCAAACCATCTTTTTCTCTTCTTAATACAAGACCCTACATCTAGTAGGACTTCAGTTAACATTGGGTGAATGGATGCATGCATGAATTGCAACACTGTTAGCTGTGTCCCCAGATCCTTCTCAATTCCTAACTGTTGCCCCATTTGAAGTTCTTGGGAAGGTAAGACACAAGCCACTCCAAGCAGATGGGTGCTATTTATTTGTAATTGAAGCTTTTGCATAAATCCTTCCTAGTTTTCATACTCTATTGAGCTAAGATAGACAAGATAGAAACCTGAAGAATTCTCTTTACCATCCCCCTCTGATGCTGAAGACAGAACAGGATGAAAGCAGCCTCTTTCCACCTTCTCTTTCTTATTCTGGCTCCTCACTCAGAGCTCTCTCCCCAAAGCATCAGGTACCTTTCCTCTCCATCTCAGTAAGCCCCAGCCATTGTGGAGGTAAGAGAAGTCTTCTTTATAAAGATAATCATCACTGTTGTTTGTAACAAATGTTCCAACCTTGAGCATTTCTTGACCTTAATGGCTATGTGTGTGTGTGTGTGTGTGTTTGTATGTGTGTATACTGTGGCATGGAGAGTGATACAATGTACTTCTAGAACTTTTTAGTACATTATTTATGGTTTCCAAAGAATGTGGTACACATCTTTGAATGTACATACACATGGATAAGCCACAAGAACTCCTTTGGATGGTTGCCTGAGTTACCCACTGCCCAATCTCATTCTTAGTACAAAACAACCTTCAGGGTAAAAATTGTTATACATTTCATTATACAGTGGACATATGGGTATATTGTGATGCCTGAAGCTTTTTAGCTGAAGGAGACTTTGAGCCAAATTTATTCCTGGGGCACTCATGTGTAAATCCTATATATGTGGCCTATACTGAGTAACCTGTTTACAATTTATTTGTAAAAAGCATGTGGCAGCCAGTTGTCTTTTGCCTTTTTCAGTTGGGAAGACACATGGTAACTAGCTGTCTAGATTTACAGATGTGGATCAGCTGAAGCTGAAACATTAATGTACATAGGCAATGTGTTCTGTATATGTTGCTCCTTGGTAGTTCTGGTCATGGTCAGAGGGGTTTTTTGTTTTTGGCTTTTCTTGATTCATATTAAATTATTATTACTTGTATATTTTTTATTCAGAGCAAAAGTCTAAAGAGGCAACATTTTGTAGAATGATTTTTGATGCACAGTTTATTAAAAGTATTAACAGAACTTTGTTTTAGGGCATTAAAAAGTAATTTTGCAAGGAAATCTGGTAATTAAGAGATTCATTTGTTTAAAAGATAATGAAGGGCTAATTAGCTGTGAATGTAATTATCTCAGGAAACATTACCAGTTGCTCATTAGAGGCCTTCAATAGCAAGTTAGCTATTCTAGAGCTAGTATCTAGGGAGCTGGTCAGTCAAAAGTTGGAAGTCTTTTGAAGACTGTCAGCTAGTGGTTTAATCTTTCTAGTAGCTAGTATCCAGGTAGCATTAATTGTCATCCTTAACTCATCAAACACTTCTCCTTTACTCAATTGATGTATCAGTCACGTTATCAGAAGTATCTTTAAAGATACTGGTTTTTAAAATAGAGTCTTGGTAATTAATACAAAATGTAAAGCAATGGTTGCTTATGTGGTTTAGTATATTCAAGTATGTTTACATGCTTAATTTTGTATTTATTTTGTAAAAATTGTATGAGCTGCCCTGGACATCTTTTGAGTTTCCTTATATATATGGGAAATGGGTAACAGTGTGCCTATATGTGTGTGTACGTAAACACAGAAGTACACACACACACATGCACACACATATTTATCATATAAATATGACAATGTGAAATCATAGGAGTTGGGTCAGTGCCTACTATTTTATTGCCCCCTTTTTGGGGAAAGGAGCAAATCTAATGGCAAAGAATGAATTGGAAGACCATAAAACTTAGAGTTTGTGTCTACTAATAGCCAATCTAAGGGAAATTTATTTTCTGGGCTTTAATTATTCCATTCCAAAGTAGTATTTAATGAAGCTGGGAATGGTATCTCACACCCAGCGTTTTGGGAGACTGAGATAAGAGGATCACTTGAGCCCAGGAGTTTGAGGCCAGCCTGGGTAACACAACAAGACCCTGTCTCTACAAAAAGAAAATAATTAGCTGGGTGTGGTAACACATGCCTATAGTCCCAGGGGGCTAAGGCAGGAGAATCTCTTGAGCTTAGGAGTTCGAGGCTGCAGTGAGCTGCACTCCAGCCTGGCAACAGAGCCGAAACCCTGCCTCTAAAAACAAAAAAAAAAGTAATATTTAATGGATGAGAAAAGAGTAAATGACTAAAGTGATATATAAGCATTAAACTCCGTCTGAAAGGTATCTATTTGGTTTCTTTATCTTGAATAAACCAAAGTCAGAATAATATTTTGGGCTACTTAATAGTACAAAAGGGTCACGAATATGAAAGTAATTAAACTAATATCTGAAGGCATCACCAGCATGTTTGTGTTTGGTTTACTGCTCTCCAAATGCTATTTAGCTAAAATGAATAACACAGATGAGAACAGTGGAACAGAAACAGCAGCACACAAGTTGAAAGAAACATGATATTGTTTTTAAGAATGGAAATGAGTGGGAGGCTGAGGTAGGAGAATCACTTGACCCTGGGAGGCGGAGGTTGCAGTGAACTGAAATTGTGCCATTGCACACCAGCCTGGGCAACAAGAGCGAAACTCTATCTCAAAAAAAAAAAAAGAATGGAAATGAGTGTGATATAGACATGTAATGTAATAGGAAGTGGAGAAAATCATCACCTCACTAGTTGGATAAGGAAAGCTGGATTTATATATACTGACTTTGGAAAAAAACATTTTTAAGGCCCTCTTATTGCACAACTTTCATTTTATTTTGTATGTATATATGATTATATATATCATACATATTTATAAAATCTACATATATTTATATAAATCCTATACAGACATGCCTTGGAGATATTGTGGGTTCAGCTGCAGACCACAACAATAAAGTAAATATTGCAGTAAAGTAAGTCATGTGAAATTTCTTGGTTTCCCAGAGCATAGAAAAGTTATGTTTACATGATACTGTAGTCTATTAAGAATGTAAGAGCATTATGACAAAAAATACGCATACCTTAATTTAAAACTATTTTATTGCTAAAAAATACTAACAGTCATCTCAGCCTTTAGTGAGTCATAATCTTTCTTGCTGATGGAGGGTCTTGCCTCAATATTGTTGGCTGCTGACTGTTTGGGGTAGTGGTTACTGAAGGCTGGGGTGGCTGTGGCAATTTCTTATAAGACAACAATGAAGTTTGCTGCACCGATTGACTCTTCCTTTCATAAAAGATTTGTTTTGTGAAACATGCAATGCTGTTTTGATAGCATTTTACCCACACCAGAACACTTTCAAAATTGGACTCAGTCCTCTCAAACACTGCTGCTGCTCTAACAATGAAGTTTATATACTTCTAAATCCTTTGTTGTCATTTGAGCAATGTTCACAGCATCTTCACCAACAGTCGATTCCATCTCAAGAAACCACTTTCTTTACCCATCCATAAGAAGCAGCTCCTTATCTATTCAAGTTTTATCATGAGATTGCAGTACCTCATGATGAGTCCCATCTTCAGGCTTCACTTCTAATTTTTTTTTTTTTTGAGTTGTTGCTTTTCTTTTTATTGATTTGTGAGAACTTTTTATGTGTTAAAGAAATTAGCCCTTGGTTATATATGTTGAAAAACATTTTTTCCCAATTTGTTCTTTGCCTTTTATCTTTAATTATGGTATTTTTGCCATACAGAATTTTAAATGTAATCAAAATTAATTGTTTTAGGCTTTCAAATTTTAAAAATTATAGTTAGAAATCTTTTTCCGATCTGAAGTTCTAAAATAATTCTCCCACGCTTTTTTTAGTACTTTTGTTTATTTATTTATTTTTTTAGACAAAGTCTTGCTCTTGTACCCCAGGCTGGAGTGCAATGGCGTAATCTAGGCTCACTGCAACCTCCGCCTCCCACATTCAAGCGATTCTCCTGCCTCAGCCTCCCGTGTAGCTGGGATTACAGGTGCCTACCATCATGCCTGGCTAATTTTTGTATTTTTAGTAGAGACAGAGCTTCACCATGTTGGCCAGGCTGGTCTCAAACTCCTGACCTCAGGTGATCCACCCACCTTGGCCTCCCAAAGTGCTGTCTACATTTTTACATTTGAGTGATTGATTATTTTGAAATTTATACTAGGGCAAGGTGTGGTTTATACATCCTTGAATTCTAATTCTCTTGCTATTTTCACATCTGTAGTTACTTCCTTCACTGAAGTCTTGAAGCCCTCAAAGTCATCCAGAGAGTTGGAATCAACTTCTTCCAAACTCCTGTTAATGTTGATATTTTGACCTCTTTCTATGAATCATAAATGTTCTTAATGGTATCTGGAATGGTAAATTCTTTCCAGAAAGTTTTCAATTGGTTTTGCCCAGATCCATCAGAGGAATCACTGGCTGTAGCAGCTATAGCTGCTATAGCCTTACAAATATATTTCTTAAATAGGAAGACTTGAGTCAAAATTATTTCTTGATCCATGGGCCATAGAATGGGTGTTGTGTTCTCAGGCATGAAAACAGCATTCATCTCTTATTACATCTCCATAAGAATTCTTGGGTGGCTACGTACATTGTCAATGAATAGTAATATTTTGAAAGGAATCTTTTTTTTTTTTTTCTTTCCTGAGAATTAGGTCTCAACAGTGGATTTAAAATATTCAGGAAGACATGTGGTAAACAGATTGCTATCATCCAACCTTTGTTGGTCCATTTATGGAGCACAGGCACAGAGTCAATTTAGCATAATCCTTAAGGGCCCTAGGATTTTCACAATAGTCACTGAACATTGGCTTCAACTTAAAGTAACCAGTTGCATTAGCCCCTAGTAAGGTAATCAGCCTGTCCATTGAAGGTAGGCATTGACTCTTTTCTAGCTGGAAAAGTCTGAAATGACATCTTCCAAGAAAAGGCTGTTTCATCTACACTGAAAATCTGTTGTTTAACGTAGCCACCTGCATCAATGCTCTAAGCTAGATCTTCTGGGTAACTTGCTGCAGCATCTATGTCAACCCTTGCTGCTTCACCTTGCACTTACATGTTATCGAGACAGCGTCTTTCTTTAACCCTCATGAACCAAACTGTGCTAGCTTCGCTTTTCTTCTGTAGCTTCCTTGCCTCGCTTAGATGTCATAGAATTGAAGAGTTAGGCCTTGCTCTGATTTGGCTTTGGTTTACAAGAATGTTGCAGCTGGTTTGATCTTCTTTCCAGAGCACTGAAATTTCTCCATATCAACAATAACACCATTTTTCTTTTTCTTTTGTCATTCATGTATTCACTGGAGTAGCACTTTTAACTTCCTTCAAGAACTTTTCCTTTGCATTCACAACTTGGCTGTTTAGTGCAAGAAGCTTCAACATATCTCAGCTTTCAACATGCCTTCATCACTAAGCTTAATCATTTCTAGCTTTTGAGGGAAACTGGGAGACATGCGACTCCTTTCACTTGAAAGCTTAGAGGACATTGTGGAGATGTTAATTGGCCTAACTTTAATATTGTTGTGTCTCAGGGAATAGGGAGGCCTAAAGAGAGGGAGAGAGAGGAGAGGGAATGGCCAGTCGGTGGAGCATTTGGAACACACACACATTTATTAAGTTTGCTATCTTATATGGGTGTGATACATGGTGCCCCAAACCAGTTACGATAGTGACATCAAAAATCACTATCACAGATCACCATAACAGATATAACAACAATGAAAAGTTTGAAATGTTGCAAGAATTAACTAAATGTGACACAGAGACATGATGTGAGCACATGCTATTGGAAAAATGGTGCTGATAGATTTGCTCAGTGCAAGGTTGCCACAAACCTTCAATTTGTAAAAAAATGCAGTATCAGTGTAATACAGTAAAATGCAATAAAGTGAGCTATGCCTCTGTGTGTGTGTGTGTGTGTGTGTGTGTGTGTGTGTGTGTATGTATTTGAATTAGAGTGGTTAGTTCTAGGCTGTTGAACTAGACCATGTCACCCAGGTTCCCTGCCTTTTACTTAGGTCATATGTAAATATATATGCTCTCCTAAAACTGTAAAAGTTTCTTTGGTGAAAATCTCCCTCTTCATTCTTTACTTACCTGGTATCTTTTCTTCCCTTTGGTGATTGCTACATGGAGTGGAATAGAGCCTGGCCTAATATAGAGGAGGGGATACCAGATTTTGTCTCATTTCAATTTTTTTAGAGGCTACAAAAAGGTTGGCAAAAGACAGTAATCTGAAGTACGGTGTCAGAATTCATTAATTCATCTAAGGTGAACCAGCTCTCTGATAATAATCCATGTTAACTGTACCTAGAAACAATGTGCTCATTCTGCAGAGCACTGGGAAACAATCCAGTGGTCTGATAAACTTTCAGAGTAATCCTTCAAGGCCAGTCTTGCATCTTCTTATCACTCTGGTAATATGGAACAACCAGGTTCCAGGGTGCAAAGGAGGTGACGAATGAATGAGCATTTGCTACCTGAGAAAAGGAATAGAGCAAACCACTTTCTGGATAAACCTTACCCTAGAGAGGAAGAAAGTACCTGCTGATGAGGACAGGTCTAGTCTGCACTATGTTATGAAGTCCCTTTCCGGAACATTTGTTTAGGATCCCACTATCATAGATTTGCATTATTTCTAGGTGACAAAAAATGAGATTTGTATCACCTTCTGGGTAATTATTTTGTTCACTTAGCTGAGGAGATGGCATATCAATTGCCTTTATTTAGGGCCACAGTTGTCTTTTTCCCTTGTGATTTCTGGGCTGTAATTTCTATTTGGCCTTCCTCTTGACTCATCACCTCTCACTTTCCCTTCATTCACTATGCTCCAGACACTTGAGCATTCATTCTGTTGTTTGAACAGACCAAGTTTGTTTCCATCTCAGGTCCTTGGTACTTGATGTTTTCTCCTTCTGGAACACTCTGTCCTAGATCTGCAGAAGGCAGACTGCTCCTTGGCATTCTCGTCCCTGTACACATTCACCTCCACATGTGACCCACTCTAAATTAACCTCCTCTCTATCTTCTGTCAGTCACTCGCTATCATATCACCTTATTTTATCACTTTGTAATGTTAACTTGCTCGCTTCTTTGAGTACACATTGATTGGCTGTCTTTACTGATAAGAGATGCCCACCATGCACACCTTTGTATCCAGAGTGCCTAGAACAGTGAATGGCATACAGTGGTGTTCAGCAAATGACTAAACTGTATTTTAAATTAATCTCCAGCTCACAGAGTTCATTGCTTTCTGAGCAGACTTGCTTCCTTAGAGCTAGAGGTTGGCTCTTAAGCATTCCAGATTAAAGTATCAGTGGTGGAACAAATAAAACAATATTTTGGCTGATTTTCAGTAATGTTGAGAATGGTCACTGAGAGGGAAGGAAAGGGGTAAAAGAAAGAAAAATGCCTTTGATTATGAGGTACTAGGGATTTTCTTGGTTCCACCTTCGTGGCAGGTTTAGAACAGATGTTTGTTGGAATGGAAACTGCCTTATTTATCCTCAAGCTGTTTGGTCTTTTCTTTTATCATAAGTGGGCCTTTGTGCTAGGAAGGAACTGTAAGACTTCCTGCTTACTCCAGCATAGACATCTGTTAGTCAAACAGACATTTCTCCATAGACTTCAAATGACTACTTGCTTCTCGTACAAACGGAAATATGCTGACTATAAGGAGGCCAAAGAGAAAAAAAAATTTTCATTGGATATCCTTATAAGGAAAGCACAAGACATGTGCTTGTAATGTGCAAACAACTATTACTTTGAGAAAAAATTATTAACATGTACTAACTCTGATAAAAATAAAAACTAAATCATTTCCATTGATATAAACCGTTTGTTTTTCAACTGGGATATTCATAAGCTTCAATTATAAAATGAATGACAGATGCACAAGAAGTAATATATCTGGCTTCCACATGCACACACTGGAGTTAGGCCCTTTAAATGCCCATTTTAAGACTCTTCATTTTTTATAGGACTGAAGTAATTTTGAAACAGTCACTTTTTGGTTTTTTTGGCTAAGATTAAGTGAAGTAATTTTGAAATGATAAGCTTGTTCTTTTTACCTATGCTATTTTATAACCTTCTCTGGTTTACACGACTCATTTGATCTGAACTGTTTGCCCTGTGCTATTTCACTTGTTCATCTTATACCTGCTCCCAGGTATTTCATTTTTCTGGTGATACCCAGGACTGTGGCCAAGAAGCACCCTTTTGTAAAAAAATGAAGAGGGGCTTCTCTGCCTCCAAGATCATGTTTTTATAAATAATGGCATTTCTTGACCATCTGCATAGTAGAGTAAGAATAATATACTTCCTTAGTTCTTCAGACATTTTTATATGTTAGAAAAAACTTTATCTTAAAAATATGCAGCCTGGCCAATGTGGTGAAACCCTGCCTCTACTAAAAATACAAAAATTAGCTGAGGGTGTTGGTGCACACCTGTAATCCCAGCTACTGGGCAAGCTGAGGCAGGAGAATCGCTTGAACCCGGGGGAATGGAGATCGTGCCATTGCACTCCAGCCTGGGCAACAAGAGTGAAACTCTGTCTCCAAAAAAAAAAAAAAAAGTGAAACATACTTCAAACATCTTTTTATTCACCAAGTTAAATAGGACTTCTGGTTTGGAAAGAGCCAAACTCAGTTGCATGAGAGTCCAACTGAGAGAAGATAAATGGGGAGGTGTCCCAGAGGCTGTAGGAGTCCTGCCCTCTTTCTGGTGGTATGTACTGAGGGATAGCACTAAGGAGTGTCTAGAGAAAATGGTGCACAACTTGCACAAGCAATGCAATACAGAAGACTTGTGCCTTTATTTTATGACCCTTTGGGGATGTATGAATGTAGATAAAATTATGGATAGGGATTTATTACTTGATGTTCAGGAAAACCTGAGAATCCATGGATGAGTCACTAGAGTCTGTGACCCGCCTTGAAGTTATGTGTGCACAATTTGGTGTGCATTTTTGCATGTTTATTTTTCATCGGTGGGAGTGGAAGGGTATTATAGCTTTTGCCTGGTTCTCAAAAGGATATGTGACACAAAAAAGGGATAGAATCAGGCACCAGAGCTACCCCAGCATTTCCTAAACTCGTGTTTCGGGGAAGTTAATGTGCTAAGTGATGCTATTAAGTCCTCATTGTGGTCAGATTAGTTTGGGAAACATTATTTAGTGTATTTCATCTGTTGGAGATTCATGATAAACATCAACTTATAGGCTCTACAATATCCTGCAGTAAAGAAGCCTGTTTTGCTTTATTTAGGTAGCATTTACTTGACAGTAAGCTTTGTGTTTGTAGAATACCTACAGACACCCCATGGGTGCTAACATTCCATGGAGCTGAGTTTGAGAATGAACTAGACTGTGTTGCCCAGATTCCCTGTCTCTCAATGTTAAGAGCTCTTCTTGAATGCCTGTTGTTGAAAGATTCTTTCTTGTGTATTCTAAGATGGGCTTTGACTGATTAGAAAAATTGTTAAATTTGAGGATTGGAAGGCCATCTAATTACAGGTCTGTAGCTAAATGTAAGTCATTTAATTAATCCTCTATTGGACACTTGAATTATCTATAAACATTACTAAAATTATTGTTTTCACAACTTTGAAATCCCTTCCTTGATAGAAAATTCACTAACCTCAAGGCCATCACACCATTTCTAGACGGTTCTATTCCTGACCTGGTTATTTCCCCTAGAGACTCTTCTGTCTTCAAAATGATGATCCGTCAAGCATTTGAAGAGAGGCAGCAGCAGCAGATCTTCTTGAAGTCTTTGTTTCTCTAGAAGGGCAGCTTCAGTTCCTTCACTATTCCCCATAGTGTGGGCCCCTCACATCCCTGGCTCAGTGAAGGGTCCTTCACTGAGTCTCACACACAGCATTCTGCCCACCCAGACTGTATTACCAAGGCAAATTAAACATTTAATTGAAAACACGTAAATTCTCTTCTGTCCACTTTTCAGGAATGTTCACATGATTGTTTCTTTCTGGTGTCTGTGGCCACAACTGCATATTCTCTGAGAATAAGCCTACTCATTTGTAACTGGGTATGCAGAGTCACTTTTGCATTATTTAATCCTGCTTGGGCCACAGTTGGTGGATGCAGGGTGGAGCTCTGACCACAGCTGGGCTAATTGGATTATCTTTCCTGATTATTGGAATTGGGTTATGTTGATCCCATATACTCTTTTCTGGGACTAGGGGCTTGTATGGTCAGGAGCTGTGGAGGCAAACAGGTACTTGGAGGAGCAGATGAATATTGAGAGAGAAGGATGAGTCTGGTATGTAGGGAGAAACAGAACTCTGTGTGTGTGTGTGTGTGTGTGTGTGTCTGTGTTTGTGTGTGTGACACACACAGAGAGAGAGGGAGAGGGAGAAAGAGAGAAAGAGAGAGAGAGAGAGAGAATAGCCACCTTCTGGTCCTGTTTCTTGTGAGGACCATTGCCTCCAGCCTTCAGGGTAACTGTAATACTCCTGATTCTTACAATAAAGCCTCCTTTTCTCCTTAGCTAATTTAAGGGGGTTTCTATGGCTTACAATTAAAATATCCTTGACAAAAGGAAACTCCCAAATCTAAAAAGCCTTCAAGAGAATTCCACAGAGAAGATCATCCTGTCTTCCTGGAAGAAAGTGAACACTCATCCAGGGAAGAACTGGGTTATTGCAGGGTTCTCATACCTGTCTGTTTCTTTCCATTCAGCACCTCACTCTACCCTCACTCAATTTATTGATTTGTTTTACTTCTATGCCTCTGGTTTATGCTAGTTTCTCTCCTAGAATGCTGTTTTGTGTCCTTTCAGTCTGTCCAAATCTTACCTCTCCTTTAAGGATGCAGTTCAATTAGTCATCTTCTCTGGAGCTTTCCCTGACCACTCAGTAAATACTTGTTGAATAAGAACAGCTAATCTGATTAAAGGAATAAGAGAATAGTACCACAAGTAAACATAAAAACACTATAGACTTTTAGCTAGATGAGAAGAGGAATTGGTAACTCAATAACAATGAATATATAGAATTATCCTTGAATTATGCTGAAGTTATTATTATCCATCTTCATTTACGGCAGTGAGGCAGCACTTGGATCAAGAATGGTTTTGGGCCATAGAAAGAATTTCTTGACTTTGGTGGGATTCACTTTTAGGGCAGTTTTTCCAGAAACGGGGAACTTTAAAATTTCTTCTAGAGATTTAAAATAGCAAGCATCTTTTTTGGACCCTTCTAAATAAGTGACTTGTTGGAGCTGTTTCTAGCTTTCGGAGTCTATTCTTTAGCACTTAGTGCATAGAAAATGTTTTATGAATCTTTGTTGAATAAGGCAGGGGATTAATGAACACAGCTTCAATCCCTGGAGTTCAACCATGAGACAAGTGAGAGGCTGGCAGTTTGTTTTAGAGAAGTGCTTTATCTGCTGGTTGGAAGAGAGACTAAAAATAATCTGATGCATGCAGAAATGCATAGAATTCCTTAACTTTTAGAGTTAGGCAACAAAAACAGATTTAAAGTTGTTATAGAGACAAGCAGGCCTGATGCTTAAATGCATGAGCCACTAAAAACAGCTACCACATTCCTGAATTGTTGTGCTCCTTGGCTAGGGTACCAGCATTCCCAATCCCCAGAACATGTCTCCACCATTGACCAGGGAGCCAGAGTCTCTGCTGTCCACAGTGTTATCATGTCATGCTGAATATCTGAAAGAAGGAACCACTACCTATTTATCTTTCTAGCTCATTTGGGACCACTGGCATGGTGCAGAGAGCAGGCAGGCCATCTGAGAATTAGCAGGAATTCAGTCCTGTCAAAATCTCTTAAAAGAGTAGTAGAGAAGGAAATGGAAGCCAGCTTCTATTCGTCAGTTAAGAGATGCTTTATCTGTAGAAAGTGGGAGGAAAATGCCAACCACACAACTCATCTTGGAGTGCAAAGTGGTACATATCCCACAGCTGTGGGCAGAATGCCAGTCTGGAACCTGGGGCTTCTCAGATCTGCACCTGTGGGCAGGAAAGGACCAACAATGCTGGACAATGTATTCAAGTTGCCAGCTAAGAGCAGGATGCCAAGGAGCATAGGGTCTACCTGACCATGCTTTGTTAGCTTCCACTTCTATGGGTACTATGGTTGAGAGCCATGCTGTAATCGAATTCTTAATGTCTGTAGGGAGCAACAGATAATTAGGTTAGCTGACTAAGCTGATTTTCATGAGAGGAAAACTATTTTTTCCATCTCAATTTGTGTTTATGCTTGTTCATTTGAACTAAGTTAAATTCTGACAAAGCAATCTGGATTCGCAGTTGAATGATATATGTGTGACTTAGGAAAGGAGACAATTGCAAAACTATTTCTAATCTTTAGTTACAAAATGAACTTTATTCCTTTTATTCCCCTTACTCAGACGTACTCTGGTCTGTGCAATAATGCCAACTTGCAAAGTGGTGATAGGGAGTAGAGATGATCAAAAACTTTTCCTTTGGAATTCTCCACATATCCCGCTCAGATCCTGTGAACCTTCCCAGCCTCCCTCTGTATGAATCCACTCTCTGGTCTCTCTCCTTATTTTTTTGCATTGTGGTCTGTACCTTTGACAAATTTAGTACTTTCTGTTCTGTTACCGATTTGGGAAAAATCTGAATTTCTGTCAATGCTAATGAGAAACTTTGGCTTTAATGATTCTTATGCTTCTCTGGTTAGGGTTTTATTTAATATTGCCAACTGAAGTATGTCTGAAATACAGTCCAGCTTCTTAGTTAGGTCAAGTGCATGAAATTAATCAAATACCAAAGAAGAGATCTATGCCCAGACAGAGCAGGAATGCTCCTGACAATTGAAAGATAGAAAAAAAACCCATTCAAAGGTATGATTTATCCAGGGAACATAATGGGAAGTGGAGAAAGGTCAGGGGTAAGGGAGAATTGAATTTCAAAAATGATGTCCTTTAGACTACAAGAGGATGTGAATGATCAAGTTGTTTTGTTTGTTTTCTGTTTTGCTTTGCTTTTTCGTTTGAATAGCCAAGAGTACTTCTTTATGGATCATCTCTAGCATCATGAAAACCTCAGGTAGAAAGCTGTAAGTAATGTTCCCATTATGGAGAACCAAACTTAGGAATATCTAAGCAAGAGAGTTGTAGGTGGCTCTCAGAGTTGCCTGATGGCTGGCTTTCTGTTTCTTTGAAAGGAAACTAGCCTGTGGTTATTTTCATGGGGGCAAAATTGAAAAAAAATTATGATTACAACCCACATAACTCTGAGTTCTGTGAAGACAAAGAGAATGTCCATTTTGTTTGGAATTACACCCCCAGGACTTAGTGTGATGCTTGGCTCTAGCATATATTCATTTACTAAATATTTATTATTAATATTTATTAAAAATATTGTGTGAATCAATAAGTTTCATAAAAATACAAGTAATTCCAGATCCAAAACACCACAACAGAATTTTTATTGCTAGTTACTAATAGATACTTGATAGATTTAGTCTTACATAGTGAATACATGTGATATTAACATTGGTTTCAGTATATATTTCAGGGAATCCATTGCAAGACTACCAGGAAAACGTAATCAATAGAGACTTTTGCCATTCCAAAAGATTCTCTTTACTGTGAGACATATATAGTAATTTTTTTTTGAAATAAGCATTTAGTCTACCCCTACCTATGATAATTGTAAGGATCAATCTATAAAATCTGGCTATAGGAAATAAAGATATTTGGATACTGATGAAACATTGCAGGGCAAAGACTGCTGATATTTACTTCCAGGTATATAATCTTCATGGAGTCTACATTGAGATGAACTTGAGAACTCGAGAGCTCAAGCCTTTTTTAAAAAAAATTTCTAATAGATCAGAACTTCATTGTTCAGAGTGCAAACATTGTCTTCTTAGCAAAGTTTAAAAAGTAGATCTTGATTTGGAATAATTCCTTGGAAAGATTTCTGAATAGTAGATGTTCCTTCTGTATTTACTGAATGACTAAATGAATGAATATAAAATAAGTCAATAAATCAGAGAATATGTTGATTAGTTCCTCAGTGCTATTAGAAGGCAAGGTGCTTCATAAAACCACTACATATATAAATGGCAAGGAAAAAAAATTATTTCAAGTTTCAGTAACTTAAAGTTTAGGCCAGTTACTTCTGTTAGTTATCAGTAGCAGTAAGTAGCAAATAATAATAGTATTAAGCACAAAAGACAACCTGGATATGTTTAGCAAAGTAATTCCTAAAAGGAAAGTTGAATGAAAAATCAAAGTGCCACATTAAGCCTCAAATGAAATCCATAAGCCTTGGCCAATACTTTTGCTCACTTTTAGTCATAACTCTTATTATTAATGTCATTGTAATGGTAAGCGTCAGCCCACTTGCTGGGGGCAGGGATTGGTAAAAGGGGCTGACCTTCAGGAGAACAACATACTAATAAGAATATCTCACAGATTTCTGGATATAGAGCTACAATGCAAAAATATTATATAAGGGACAGTTTCTTCTTCCAAAAGAAAGACAAACCAGCTCAAAACCATACACAGGCACACACAGAACACCACCACCACAAGCTGATGGTGCCAGGCCAGTTTGTAACAGTAGCCCTAGGGTGCCTGGTGTCCCACTCAGGTTCACATTCCGGTTCAGGTTCAGGCAGAAGCAGTGATATTAAGCAATGATTAGTGATCAGACAGTTGAGGCATGAACCATCAGTCAGTTTGCACATTCCTGAAAGAGATGTTGCTACATGCACTGTATGCAAAAGAAAGTGCATATAGCATCATTAAGCTCTCACATCAGGTTTTTATCATTCATTTTTATCATTGGCAATTACTGACATTTATTTTAATATATGCTTCTTTGAATTAGGTTTCTTTCGAGCAAAGATCAGAAATAAGTCATCCCAGTTTTTTTTTCTTTTAGGTGGTTTGGTGATATCAAGTGTTGCTTTCTTGGTTCTTAACATTTGTAAACACCTTTTTCTACCTGTGACTTTAGGTTTGGCTTGGATTGGGAAATGGGTGACATATGGGGCCCCTGATTTCCTGTGATTCCCTGGTCACAGAAATGGACCCCAAAATATGTAGTCTGCATATTTTTGCAGGGCCAGAACCGATGGCTGTTACCTTTGCCCACAAAGCAACCAGCCCCCACAAATAGGAGAGCTAGTGTTTATTTAGAAATGGCATTTAAACTGTAAAGTGACAGGCATTCTGACAAAGGCATAGGAATGATGATTTGGAATTCCTGAGTTTTCCCACGAATGGGATTTGTATGAAGCAACCTGCCTTATCCCCTTTTGCCTTCTCACACTACCTCAACCTAGGCCAGTTCTGAGTACTTGCATTGAGCTGAGATTGATCGTCTAAATCCAAAGCCAGCTGAGATTGATCATCTAAACTCAAAGCCAGTTTCCTTTGAGTACATAGGCTTGGCAAGAATGGCTTTTCCAAGCAATGGTTTCAGAAAACAGGTGCTCATAATATTCAAATTGTTTATGTTTTTAATAATTTCTTTGTTTCTCCTCCAATCCTAGTCCAGACTTGCTAATCCCCAGCATTTCTACTTTCCTATAATGGACAATCATAAATTTCCTGAGAGGTAAGGGTCCCTGGGTCTGAAGCACAGTGCCGTTGTTTGTTCAAGATATTTGGAGACTGTGCCAAGTGCAGAACAAAACATGGTTTATGGCCTTCATTTGGCATTGATTTGTGCTACAAAGCTCAGAGTATCATTTCCTCCAGAGGCTTTGCATTTTTAATGCGAGAAAATATTTCCAACTACAGAGTTCTTGAAGAACTACAATGTTTAATTTTTGAAAACAAAAACCTTTCAAAATAAAACAGTTTAAAATTTTTTTGTTTTAAGTTGTTGCTTTTAACTAGAGCCTTCAAAATGGTCTTTCCAAGTAGTGTTCCTTTACTAACAGTCACTGGTGTTGCTTCCTGGGGGACACAAACCAACTTGACGCACTGGCTATGATGTTACAAAAAAATACAGGAAAGTGGTGTCAAGAAACAACATGACTTACTGGCTTGTACCCTGCAACTGGGCCTGAGTCAGAACTCTTCCACTGGCCTTGGAGCCTCAAAATGGATGGAGAAAAGATGAATCACACAGATTTTAAACACAGATAGCTTTTTCAAAGAAAGAACTTTACTCAAGAGTGAGTAGATCAGCAGACTCATCATGTCCAATAGAGAGGAGGTAAATATAATATTTCGGGAAATTCACTGCAGACGAATTAGGATGAAAAATAAATTAAAAAGCAAGTTAGTTTCCCAGATAAGAGTAGAAATGTTCACTGGAATAAAAAGGGCTAAAAAAACAGGACAGAATAAAAGGGCTTAACACCTTCCCCCAGAAAGTCACTTGTCTTCCAGAATATTGACTTCCCTTCCTTGGTCAAGATCCTTCCTTGGTCAGGAAAAACAAAACAAAACTAAAGAACAAAACTATTAGGCCCAGCACAAGTATTAATATTATTCACCCTTGAAAGACAAGCTTGATTATGGGTGATGCTAGTTCCAATTTTCACTGGCTTGTCTAAAGGATCTAGAAACCACAGATTGCTGGGCCACACCCTCAAGTTTCTCATTTAGTAGGTGTACGGTGGAGTTCAATAATTAGCAATTTTCTTAAATTCTCAGGTTATATCATGCTGCCTGTGCAGGGACCACACTTTGAGAACCATTGTTCTAGTGTAACTCGTTGTTTTGGGATCCAAGGAAATGGAAGCACATGTGTTTAGGGTAATCTTGTGCTTGTTTGCATTTATTCTTATATATATGTCTGCACATGCAAACTACAGTGAGGAAGCATTTGCCTGGATAATTCAGGCTCACAAATGACTTGCACTCCATTAAAATATTTCAAGCAAAGGAAGTGTTTTCTAGGGAAGTAGGGAGGGGAGTGTTTCTGAATCACCCTATGACTTGCTCTATTGCCCAGTTTTTATTTTGCATATGTATAGCAAAGTATTGTTTGCCTTAGGAGAAATATGTTTACCTGTCTCTAATGATGGCTTCGCTCTGATTTCCTGTTTGTGCCAGATCTGGGAAAAAAGTTGTGTTGGGAAATGGGAATGTGAATGGGCAAGAGGTTTTCTAGATAAGCTAGTTTTAAAATATGTCCTATTTGTATTTCTGGTATTATTAGGAAAAGGTCACAGGCAATCTGAAGATGAGTTTATTGTTACCTCAAAACTGAATGAACCCAAAAAGTGCTTCTTACTTGTCTTCACTCCAGGCTTTAACTAGGAAGACCCTGGAAGAGGTCATGGAAGAGTCTTAGAATTTCCAGGATGGTGTTAGGACAATTGATAACCATTTTGTCCCACAAAACTGCACAATGTCAAGGAATCAAAATAATCTCAATGTTAACTTAACTCTTACTTAATGCTGATACAGTTCTTAACTCCTAATCTATTTTCTCTGCATTTCCAACTTTTGTAAGCCTACAAAATAAAATATATATGATATACATTATCATTTTTGTTCCTTATGAAAGGCCTGAAAAGCAAGTCTTAGTTTGTATGCTTTACTGATAAGGAAGCTGAGGTCAGAGAGACAAGCTAGTGAGTGGCTGAGCTGGGACTGGCACCCAGATCTTTTGGATCCAAAGCGTATGCAGATTAGATAAATTGGTGATGGGATAAAGGTGATAAGGACTGTTTCCCCAAAAGTTTGACTAGAAAATGGCATGAACTTATAACACCTCTTATGACTCCAATTTGATTTTATAGGGCATTACCTCCAGCTATCCATGGCTCCTTGACTACAGCTTCTCTGTGAATCTCAGTTCAAAATTCCAGAGAGAGAATTAATTGACCCAGCCTGGAAAGAATAAAAGAACCAACCCAGTACAAATACAGCTTCATGCACTCATCTCCTCATTAGGGCTGAAATTGGAACAAGATTCTTTTAGAAGAGAGTGGAGTGGGAGACAGCGATTGGCATTTCTAGGACAAGCAAGTGTGGCCAACATTTACCTGCAAGCCTCTTCCTTTTTTCATTCTTCCACGAACATTCATATCTATTTCCCTGCCAAGATGAAATGCTTACACTCTTTTTACTTCTTGCTCATCCACAAGATACATTATATTTGAGTCTGTGATCAGCTTGAGTCATAGGTTACTGATATATGTTAAATATTAAATATATAAACTGTGCTAACATCTGCTGCCAAAGAAATGATGCCTTGTGGCAGCTACCGATAAAACAGGACAAACTATACTTAATTCATCTGGCCCTCACCAGAAACAAAGACTACTGGCCTTTGAGTGAGGAGGCTTGAGTTCCAGAGTCAGCCTTCCCTTTGACTATAAACTGTTCTAGATCATTCATTGTAAGGAACATCTCCAGGTTCCAGGTAAAGGAGGTGTGGCAGCTGTGGAAGAGAGCCCTGCTCAGATTTCCCTCCAGGAGCACCAGACTCCAGCTGCCGCACCTTTGGGATCCACTGCAACACTCACTCACAACAAGTTCATGATCCTGCAAAGCTGCTCCCAGCCAATGGCTGAGCATGCTGTGGGTATGGGAGCTGGGCCCTTCCTGCCCAGTGTGGGCCTCTTTTGATGGGCAGTTTTTTCTCTGGGGTTTCTCATCGGCCTGGCCTTGCTATCTCAGACCTTGATTGTAGTCTGAGGCTTTTCCTACTCAACCCTTCTTTATTCCTTTGTGATCTGAAGGTATCTCCTGCCTACTGCTTCTCACTCTCCCCTTTATCTTCCATTGGTATTTCCCTCAAAACATCTCCTACATGTTTAATTTTGTCTTGATGTCTGCTTCTTAGAGGGCTTAAACTGACAGAGGATGTAAGAATTCAGAAGAATTTTGTGGTATTCAATTGCAGGAAGTGGAGCTGGAATTCCTGGGAAGGGAAACTTTTGTTCAAACAGCAAGGTAGATGGTTTCTTAGATTATAGTCCCTGAACTTGTAGTCAATTGGCATTAGTATACGTTAAGTGACTCTAATTAGTAGAGGTTAGAATGACCTCAATCTATACAGTAGAGTTTTAGAGTTCCTACAAGTTGAAAAATTACAGGACTAATTACATTTACAAGGTAAATAATTACATTTTATATGGTAAGCGTTAATGTGACTTCCAGAGGTGTCTAATGTAAAATGACCAAGATGTTGAGAGAGCAAAGCACCTTTAAAAGTTGTCTCCATTTTCTTGACATCATAGTTCCTCCAGTTTCAAATGAAGGAAAAGCCCCTTTCTAGTTATCTGTTGTGAGGGATAAGAGTTCTTGGGAAGTTCAGGCACCACATAAAACTTTGCAAATGGTGTTCTGAAACAAACAATTTTTCCATACTCCCATGAGCTTTGAAGTTTTCTTTTCCAGCTCATTCATAGTTAAGGCAGAGGTATGAGGATAGTCAGTGTGCTGTCAAATGGTGGATTTTGGTGTAGGATGATCTGGCTCAGTCATTTTATCAGAGAACTCCGAACTGTCAGAATTTTGAGTCTTTTCTTTTGGGCTGGTGTATTTTGCCAAAGGGATCTTAAATCTTTTACTGAATTATGAAAGCCTGGCTGTCAGGTCCTGGGAGTCATATGGGGAGAAGGGTATATGTTGAATATCTTGAGGTGGGGGTATGGGGGTCAGATTTTTCACCATTCAGTTCACTTTCACTTAAATCCCATTTTCAATATGGATACCTTTTCTCAGCTCTATCATCCCTGAATCTGGCCTCTATGGTTTTTGATGTTTTTTTTTTTCTAGTGTGGAGAAAGTTTTTTGCTCAGATGTGGAAGAGACTGCAGCCTGCAACAAACAATGAGGAAGAGGATTTATGAATGTAGCTTCCTATGTCAACTTTTAATGAATTGTCTTGTCTTCAAGTTTACCTTCCATGCCTAATTTTGGAGCTACTGGTGTTTCTTATTTTTTCTGAACTTTTGTTGCAGTTATTTTCTTTTCCATTTTCTTTGTTTTTTTTGTGTGTGGGTGTATTAGTCCATTATTGCGCTGCTATAAAGAAGTACCTGAGACTGGGGTAATTTATAAAGAAAAGAGGTTTAATTGACTCATGGTTCCACAGGTTCCACAGGAAGCATGGCTGGGGAGGCCTCAGGAAACTTACAGTCATGGCAGAAGGCAAAGGGGAGGCAGGCACATATTCACATGGCCAGGGCAGGAGGAAGAGAGGAAAGGGGGAGGTGCAACAGTATACTTTTAAATAACCAGTTATCATGAGAACTCACTCACTATTATGAGAAGAGCAAGGAGGAAATCCACCCCCATGATTCAGTCACCTCTTACCAGGCGCCTCCAACTTTGAGGATTACAATTTGACATGAGATTTGGGCAGGGATACAAATCCAAACCATATCAGTGGGGTTTTTTGCTTTTTAAATTTTTAATATTTTTAGAATCATATTTTTTAAATGTCTTAAATGGAAAGAATAATTGTACATATTTTTGGGGTACATAGTGATGTTTTGATACATAAAATGTATGGTGATCAGATTAGGGCAATTAGCAAATCCATCTCATTTATCATTTCTTTGTGTTGTGAACATTCAATATTCTCATTCTAGCTATTTGAAACTATAGTCATTTGAATCTAGCTATTTGAATCTATAGTCATCCTATGGTGCTACAGAACACTAGAATTTATTCCTCCTATCTAGCTGTAATTTTGTATCCTTTAGCAAATCTCTACCTTTCCCTCTACCTTTCCCATCCCCTAGTGTCTTCTGTTCTACTTCTTACTTCTATGCACTCACTTTTTTTTTTTTTTTTAACTTTCACGTATGAGTGAGAACATGAGATATTTAACTTCTTCTTAATATAATATCCTCCGGTTCCATTCATGTTGCTGGGGATGATAGGATTTCATTCTTTTTTATGGCTGAATAGCATTCCATTGTGTACATATACTACATTTTCTTTATCCATTTGTCTGTAGGTGGACACCTAGGTTGATTCCATATCTTGGCTCTTGTGAATATGTTGCAATAAACATGGCGGTGCAGATGTCTTTTTTATGTACCGATTTCCTTTCTTTTGAATAAATACTGAATAGTGGGATTCCTGGAGCATATGGTAGTTTTATTCATTTTTTTTTTTTTTTGAGGAATCTCCATACTGTTCTCCATAGTGTTTATACTACGTTAAATTCCCAATAACAGTGTGCAAGAGTTCCCTTTTCTCTGCATTGTTGTCAGCATTTATTTTTTGTCTTTTTGATAATAGCCATCCCAAGTAGGGTGGAAATGATACCTCACTGTGGTTTTGATTTGCATTTTCCTGATACCCCATTCTCTTTGTTTGAACTAATACCTCTTTTCTCCCCACTCCCTCTTTTGGTGAGATTTGAGGTGGAATAAGAGGTAAATATAGGTGTTCAATTAGTCATGTTTAACTCAATGTCCCCTTCCAGGAGCTCTGGAGGGTCTGCTTGACAGCAGTCATTCCTATGGAGGCGGTACAAGGAGGAGTCAGCTCTTAAACTTTAAACCATATTAGGCTGTGAGATCACATCTAACTTCACGATTTGACCCTGAAGAGAATGGAAAACCTGTGGATCTGATGAGTATAAGTAGAGATAGCTACAGGCAGCTCACACTTCAAAGCATTTGACTTTTTGTATTGTGGCTGAGTTAATTTTTTTGAGTTGCTTAGGAAGATACTATTGTAGTAAGGTGACCTATAAACCACCAAAAAATGCTAGCTTGGTTTTCTTTGGTTATACAAAAACCTCTTGAAACTTCAGGTATCCTTTAATAATTAGTAACTCTTATTCTGGTTAAGTTGGGAGATTGTTACGTATCAGGGTTTAATGAAGTAAAAATATTGAGAATAATGGAGTTAGAGAGAGGAGGAAAGCTAGATTGAATCCCGTGATATTGGGTTGGAATTCGAGGCATGAACTCATGATTATCAATAGATAGGCCAAAATATAAATATATAGATGCAAGTCTATATGTACACATATGCATATTTCAATAATAAAAGCAGAGAGTTACATTTAGATGTAACTCTGGTGTGTATGTGTGAGTGTGTGTACATATACATATATCTGCTAGCTCTGTCTACTGAGAGAGACTAGGAGCAGCATATATACACCAATAGTAAAAGATACATTAGACCTTGATCTTGATCTTAAAATACCATTCCCCATTAAAAGCAACCAGGTCTCTTTGAGAAAATGATTGATTTTTGGTCTCGGTAGAAAAAGTAAAAGAAGAACCAGAACATCTTTTGATATAAGAGAGCAAGGGAATATTGAAGGAATGCTGGGACATAAAGAAAGGATGCAGAAGTCAGCTTGACTGGGCTCCCACAGGCCAACTCTGGGACAATTTAAGCATCAAAATAAATATAAAATAATGGATTGTAACCCATTAAATAAAATAGGAATCCATCAGTCTATACTGATAAATACTGAATAAATAAATGGGGGAATAAAACAGTAGAATAGCAATTAATAAATGTAGAAGGGAAGACATAGTTAGAAAACAGCATTTGTCAATTATCGTAGTAATAATCAATTCAGGCAAAAAACATCAGTGGCTGCTAGAACTAGTGGATAAGAATTTGATGAGAGACAGGATATTTACTTAAGTGACAAACTATCTCCCCACAATATGTTTTAAAATTACAAATGTAAAGGAAAAAGTATAGCTTTGTAGTAGGGAAGCCTGGCAAGGACCATCTTAATCAAGTGATCAGAGTTAACACCAGTAATGAGACAAATTAAAATTCTGTACCACCCAAGAGGATGCAATAAGATGAACATTTTTGTGATACATTCCTGCTAAAGATCATAACCTGAATTTACTCACAAAGAAGCATCAGACAAACCCATATTAAGGGATAGTCCGTAGAGTGTAGTTAGCTGTCCTGTATGCTGCCAGAATTGCAAGATCATGTAAGTCAAGGAATAGCTGAAAAATAGTCCTCATATTAAAGGAAACTAAACAGATACGGTCATTAAATGCAACATGTGATCTTGGACTAGACTTTTTGTCATAAAGCACTAGTTCTCAAAGTGTGGTCCCAGGATTAGCAGCTTCAGCACCATGTAGGAACTTGCTTAGAAATATAAAATTTTGGACCTCATGTTAAACCCACCTAATCAGAAACCCTGGATTTGGGCCCACTAATCTGTATTTACTGAGACTTCTCATGGATTTTGTAGCACACTGAAGTTTGAGATCCATTACTATAAAGCATATTGTTGGGGCAATAGTTGAAACTCTGGAGTACATGGTAATAATATATCAGTGTTAATTTCCTGCTTTTCAGGTCATTGTTTGTAGGAAGTACATACTAAATTATTCAGGAGAAAGAGAAAATTGTGCCTACAACTTACTCTTAAATGACTCAAGAATTGGCCAGACAAGTTGGCTCATGCCTGTAATCCCAACACTTTGGGAGGTCAAGGTGAAGGGATCACATGAGCTCAGGAGTTCAAGACCAGCTTGGGCAACATGGTGAGACCTCATCTCTACTAAAAATAGAAAAATTAGCCAGGTGTGGTGGCACATGCCTGTAGTTCCAGGTACTCAGGAGGCTGAGGCAGGAGGATTGCTTGAGCCCACGAGGTCAAGGCTGCAGTGAGCTGTGATCATGCCACTGCACTACAGCCTGGGTAATAGAGCAAGACCCTGTCTCAAAAAAAAAAAAAAAAAAGAAAAAGATTCAAGAATAAAAAGTTCCTTACAATATATATACAACTCTTCTGTATGTTTTAAAATATTTCAATGTAAATTTTTTTTCAATGGGATGGGGCTAAGTTACAGATTTACTATATTAGAAAATTTGACTCATGTTCACTCTAATTGCTTTTATGTTAAGTCAAATGTGGCACTAAATACAAAGGATGCATATTCCATTACATGTATGGTTAAATCTGCTATGGAAAATAGTTTGTTCGCCCAAAACCATCTGTGTTTATTTTCAGGTTGAATGAATCCTAAGGTTAGTTACATTCTTTAAAACCATTTGATGAATGACACAATCTCTGAATCACATCAAAGCCAATATGGTTTCTTCAAGGATTCCATATCAGTGGAAAAACATTTCTGCTCAATAGCATCTGCCTATCCATATGTGGAAATAGTCAATACATGAAACTGAAAAATAATTGTTTTCAAATAATTGGCTAGATGACATACACAGCCCCTTTTTCTCAGCTGCATTACTAATTGCCTGAATATGGTCTGTGTTTTGAATTTTTCCCTCATTGTAGAACTTTGCAAGACTTTCCATTGCACAAGATTATAATACAGCAAGAGCAAAATATAGCCTGAGACAAGTACATATATTGGATTCTATTCAAATATGCAGGGCTTTATCTAGAAGGAAAAATCCTTTTAGAGTTAGAGAGGAAGTGAATCAGGCCCATGGACCTTGGCTAACCGATATGCAAACATCGGTGGTTGGTGGTTGTTTTTCTCCTTTTTGTTGTCTACTTGGAAGTTGCTGTACAATATCCAAATACCCAGCTCCATTCTCCCTGGCGTTTTGGTGGTTATGCATTTGTTCTGAGGCTGTGAATGGAGAAGTCCCTTCCAACTAACAAGTGTTCCTTCCCCAGCCATAATCCTTCAGAAGAACTGAATCTGATCGGTTATGTCTCAACTGAAGAAGACAACATTTGTTTTAACAGAGTTTATTTAGAACATCCTGCTGCTAATGTCAGCACACAGATTGGGCAAGTTCCACCAAAATGACTTTCAGGCTATTTGTACTCAATTAAATGTTTATTTAAAATTTCCTTTTGGTTTTTACTGCTGTAAATGCATTGTTCATTTTTCACATACCAGGCACTGTTGTTTAGTCTCAAGGGCATTACTTGTTACAAATTTAACAACTGTGACACATTAAAAACAACATTTAGGGAAGAAATTAGTGTTGAGAAGATGTGACCAGATGTTTTCATAGTGTTTTGCCAAAGTGTCACTTAAATGCCAACAAGATTTTAAAAGGAATTTTTTTCCAAAGTATTTCACTATACCCACTTAAGTGACCCCAAAATATGTTGCTATCACAGATATATTAGGAACAAAATTTAATTTTCGTTTTAATCATAGTTTTCTTGAGGATACATAAAATCTTTTCACTGTAAAGTTTTCTTTCATAAACCCATGGCAATTGAAAAAATTGTGACTGTGCCACATGCTGCCTTGGTGATCCAAATTTTCTTATGACTAAACTGGGGATGCTGGCCAGGTGCGGTGGCTTATGCCTGTAATCCCAGCATTTTGGGAGGCCAAGGTGATTGGATCACCTGAGGTCAGGAGTTCGAGACCAACGTGACCAACACGGTAAAACTCCATGTCTACTAAAAATATAAAATTATGTGGTGGCACATGCCTGTAATCCCAGCTACTCGGGAGGCTGAGACAGGAGAATTGCTTGAACCTGGGAGATGGAAGTTGCAGTGAGCTGAGATCGCGCCATTGCACTTTAGCCTGGGCAACAAGAGCAAAACTCTGTCTCAAAAATATAAATAAATAAATAATAAAGTAAAATGGGGATGCCATCTCCTATGATTGTTATGGAAATTAAATGAGATACTGTATGTGACAATTTTAGCCCAGTACCTGGCACATATAATAACACTTTAATAGTGTTATTACTATCATAAATAAACATTATTATTTATTGACTGACTTCATAGGGATACAAGCTAAAATATCCCCACTAAGTTCCCTGGCACTATTTTGACTTAGCAGAAAGGCAGTCTCCCCTGCAAGTCCCCCTGAGGCTCCAGTCTTTGACTGAGATTGTCAGTTCACACTAGGAAAAACAAGCCTATCCAGAGGAAACTACAAAAGAAAGTCATTATTATTTTCACATAAATTGGATGGTGATTAGGTTAGAATTCTCTGAGCTGAAGTCTAAATTCAAGAGCATTTAGAAATGAGCCTGCAGGTAAATACAACACAACAGAGACTAGACTCCAAGCAGAGAACTCCATGTTTGCTCTACTTCAGTGAGAATTCTGTTGATGTCAGAGGGTTAACAGAACTTTTAACAGTTGACTGGGGCCCTGGAGTTTTCATGATTTGGTCCACATTCAAAAATATAAAACCCAGTGAAGCAAATGCTGTACAACAGAGGTTTTTCAGGGAAAAGGGATAAGCTTGATCCAAAAATATTTTGGAGGGTGGAGACATTCCAAGCATACCATTCCGTGCCTGTGCCAATGGAACGTGGGCACAGCACAGGAACAATGTTCAAGGCTGGAGAGCCTTAGAGTACCAGGGAAATTTTGAGTGAAAAACACAAAGAAGTGAAGAATAGCCATCTCTGCCCTCATCATCATCATACACACACACTCACACACACTCACACACACACACACACACGTTTCCCTATTTACAGTAGAATTATAAATTCTGAGTAAATTTTAGGTTCACAAGCTATGGATTCCAAAATTTTGTGCCAAATATTTATAGCTACATCTTGCAGATGTACAGCTCTACTCTGATAACACACATACACACTGAATTGAAAGGAGAGACTGGGTAAGTTCCAGTTATTACATTTCCATCCCAAACTGGAAACATTTTGTTTCCTTCCATTATCTTTGATGCTAAGTGGGTAAAACTGCCATAATGAAAATGTGTCAATTTAAAAAATCAACATAAATATGGACAGCTTTTCCATATTAATCATGAAAAGGGAGTAACTTCTAGCATGGAGGAATATATCCATTCCCTTTCCCAAATTCCTTGAATAAAGCATGTGTGCTTGTTTTCATGGTTGTATTTTCCTCATCAGTGTTTGTGATCCCTCAAAACATGAAGGGATTTTGATTTTGAAAAATCCCTCATTATTCCCAAGAACTATATTGGCTGTAATTTGTGAGTGGAGTTGTATGTTTGCAGTAATTCATCTTCATTCTTCTCTGTAGATAATCTGAGGAAATGCTGAGGCACTTGGATACCCAAAAAGGACAGAAGATTTCTCAATATAAATTTTAGTCAAACGCCTTCCAAAAATACTTTGCAGTCTATTTCACTAAAGATGCAGTCCCTGTTTTTCCTTGACTTTGATAATATATTTAACCAAAGAAGAGCAATGCAAAAGAACCATTCAGGAGGTTGCCTGGAGATGGAATGACTCAGTGTTTCTTAAAGGTGGGGCGCAGCTCACCTCAATCAGAATCACCTGGGGAGCTTTGAAAACATCAGATTCCTGGGCCCAACTCCAGCCCTGCTGAGTCAGGATCTCCCCAGGGTGGGGACTAGGCAGTTGCATATTTAATGAGCTCTGCAGGTGATTCTTATGCATCTTAAGATATAGAGAGAGGGTAATTACTATATCTGGTCATAAAAGGTAGTATTGTCTTCTGCTCAGGAGCTCCTCTGTCTTTGAAGAGAGGGTCAGTGGATATTGACTTTGAAAAAAATCAATTTAAACTAACAGCAAGTCATATTCCCTCTTCTCAGTACTTTATTCTAGCTGTGTTTTCTTCCACAGGTTCAATCATCCAGTCTCCTTCACATAGAATAGCATTTGGAGTTGAGCAGCTACCCAAAACATTTTACTGTTGGTCCTTTATTTCTGATGCCTCTGTGTTGCTCATCAGTGACCATGATCTGAATTTTCAGGCAAAAAAAGGGATACATACTAACAGCTTAGTCACCTGGTAGTCACCGGTGTGGGACAGACCTGAATCTCTGACAGTATCTTATAGGCTGTGGTTCTTGAGCTTTACTGCATTAGAATCACCTGGATTTAAAACTTTCAAAGTTTAGGCCATGCCTCAGATCAAAGTCATCAGAATCTCTAAGGGTAGGGCCCAGACATCAGCTCCCTGATGTTTAATTTGAAACCAAGGCTAAGAACCATTGTTGTAGGGCATCTATAGAAAGTGACGTCTTTAGAACCCTGGGGAAGATCATGAATATTTTCCTTTGCAGATGGAACTTTGCTGATATGTGGTACACTCTAGTAGGAGAAAATTTAGGAGCTCTTTCTTTATAGAGACTTGTTCCTGAGAGAATTTTCATTTCTTCAGCATATTCAACTACTATTACAGGAAGTCCAGTGTGGAAGACTGAAGTTTGAATGTTGGACGTGTGTAAAGTACACATGCATAGACATACCCACAGTGCGTACTATCCCTTCCCAGCTACAAAACTCTTCTACACCAACACTTCACTTTGTCTGTTTCAAGATAATCTATGAAATTTATCAGTCTTTGGCTCTTTGCTATCTTCTCAAGAGCCGGTAACAGATCTCCAGTGAGCTGAAACAGGGAAAGTTGTTTTAAACCATTGGCTGCTTAATAAATTAGCACTAGATGGCTTTTAGTCTAATTTATCTCTGAGAGCCAGTTTCCCAGGGTATCAGAGCAATACCACAAGAAAAATTATTTCCATTAAACACCACAAAAATGTCTTTCCTGTGATACTTCACTGAAAGGGTGACATGTACGAGATTCTCAGTCACAAAACAGGAAAGAAATGTTTGAAAGTTAAATTAAAAAGTAAAGCACAGTTAAGATTTTATTGAGCTCAAACCCCATTCCTACCCCCTAAACATATAAATCTGTTCTGTGTTCTGTGTCTCCCACTCAGATGGGTGATAAATTTTGGATGCTGAATTCTTATGTCTCTAAAAATAACGTTTACCTAAAGTGAAGTGCAACATCTGGGTTTATTGGGGGAGCATG
Organism: Colobus angolensis palliatus; assembly: GCF_000951035.1. Classification (NCBI taxonomy): domain Eukaryota; kingdom Metazoa; phylum Chordata; class Mammalia; order Primates; family Cercopithecidae; genus Colobus; species Colobus angolensis. The sequence continues at coordinate 2,479,457 of NW_012119265.1, read as the reverse complement.
AAGTGGCCTTTCAGGTTAATTATTTGTGTGGTCAGGTTAGATTTCCCAACCCTGAAAAAGATGCCAGTTTTGTTTTTCTTGGCCCCTGCCCACTACAGGTAAAGAGTCTGGTTCCACTGACTTTCCCATAGACCTGCTTCTTAATGCAGAATGTCACTGTCAATGCACTGACATTGAGGAAATGGAATATTTCCCATTTGCTGCCTGAGCTGACGGACCTGCTGTCCCTGGAGGCACCTTGGTTGCTGTGAATCTAAATGTTTTGGAGAATTCCCCAGTACTGTCATAGAGAATATCATTACAGTAGACCCATGGGTCTCTGATGCTCTCAAAAGAATGTGTTTCTTTGCCCTCACCATGAAGGATATGTCTGATTGTCTAGACCAGAGAGCAGATTGAGATGGTCCATATGCATCTTTAGGGGCTGTCCAAATAGGAAAGATAGTGAAGCTGGATAGTGATGCTTCACAATCTTATTAGATTGACCATAATAAGAACTCTTTACTCTTTCCAACACTCCAGTCCATATTCCAAAACAAGCTAATACCATGGAAAAAGCAGCCTTATGAAGGAATGTGGTGAGAGCAACCAGCTGTCCAGAGTGATCCTGGGAATTGATGGTCTTTTTTGAAAAAAATAAAAAATAAAAAGAACAACATCATAGACAGTCTTGAAATAAATTTTTTAAATCTCTAGATCTTTGTATAAATTTGAGCCCAAACATTTTCATTCACAACATAAATTTTTCCAGGTACTAACTGAAGACCTGAGAGTTATCTTTTCATTTTTCCCCTTTCCCTACCAAATTGTTTGTTATTCCTTGTCTTCATTTCCACTCTCTTGGCCACTAGTTCATTTTAAGACTTTATTACTTCAAGTTGGTCTATTGTAAAAGACTCTACTCATTCCCAGACCTTCAGCCTTTCAAAATTAAAGGCCATTCTGTACACCGCCGCCAGACTATCTGGGATTATTGCTTGGCTCATCTCACTTGTCTACTTAACTTTTTCAATGGCTCTCCCATTGACTACTAAGTAAGATTATGGCAATTTATCATGTTGTTCAAAGCCTTTTATAATTTTGTTCCAAATCATGCTGCCTATTATATGCTACTTCCTATGCTCTAACCAAAGGACACCTATCTACCCCTTCTTTTCTTTTCTTTTTTTTTTTTTTTAGACAGAGTCTCACTCTTGTTGCCCAAGCTGGAGTGCAGTGGCGAGTTCTCAGCTCACTGCAACTTCTGCCTCCTGGGTTCAAGCGATTCTTCTGCCTCAGCCTCCTGAGTATCTGGAAATACAGGCGACCGCCACCACGCCTGGCTAATTTTTGTACTTTTAGTAGAGACAGGGTTTTGCCATATAGGTCAGGCTGGTCTCGAACTTCTGACCTCAGGTGATCTGCCCGCCTTGGCCTTCCACAGTGCTGGGATTACAAGTGTGAGCCACCATGCCCAGCCTACCCTTTCATTTCTTAACTTCATCTTGTCTTTTCTCAACTTTGGCTTATACCATTCTCTCCATCTGGGCTGTCACTTCCTCTCATCTCTTCTTGATAATATCTTGCTTGTCTTCTAAAACCTAAGTCAGAAATCCCCCTTCCTCCATAAAGCCTTTTCAGGGCACTTTAGTCAGAAGCTTTCTTTGCCTTCCTGTCCTTGAGCATTTGATTGGGGCTACTCTTAAGGCCTATAACATGCATTTTTTGTAGTTATTTAGGCCCCTATATTAGCTTTCTCGGTGGGTTGCAATGTCTGGAAGGTGTAAACCATTTCCTTGTATTCTCCATCATGCCTTGTACATGTTGGGTGATGAACGAGTAAATGAAAGAAAGGTAAATGCTACTTTCTTCCCTTCCTAATCATACTGAAAAAGTATAACATGGAGAATAGGTCCTGCAGAAATCTCTCATACATCCAGTTATAGGGCAGCCTGGGCCTAAGGATGTGGATTAGTGGTGAGGAGACCTTGGCATGTCTGAGTTCAGGTCAGTTTCCAAGGACCACCTAAGTGTTTAGAGGCTTATCTGAATAAATGGATCCTCCCAGATCTTTGGAATTTCTGAGATGAAAGTGGACAGAACTGTGGGCCTGTCATAATAAAACATGTATTTAAAAAAATTTAACTGAAGATTATGTAAGTATCAGAAAACTTGAGGCCCAAATCTGACAAATATGTGGTGCAGGTGGCTCAGGAACTGAGCAGGTTGACCTCTGGCGTGCTTGCTCTAGAAACCTGGCTACAAGACTCTGGCAGATTGTGAGTTTATAGGTTGAAAGATGAAAGATAACTTAAAAGAAGGAAAGTACTTCAAAGGATTGAGATGTTGCAACAAATTCCCAGTCCTGGTCAGTGTGTTTGCGAAAGAAGGCTTAATACATGGGAATAGTCGATTCTTAAAAACTAACTTGTGTTTACTCAAATGATTCTTGCAAGCAGAAATTATGGCCAAACGTGAGCCATCACTTTTTATACATAACAGCTGCACATAACAGCAATGTAAATCAGACCCTGTGTTTTTCTTACATGCCACAGTACCGTGACTGTGTCAGCATTAACAAACTGAAGACATTGTTCAAAGAGTTTGACAGGTAAAGGTAGATTAACTGGATCATTCAGGTCCCCATTGTTTTCTTTAATAGTATTTATATTTGAACTTGTCAATAATTACCTATATTATCTCCTAATATCACTTTGCCTAGGTAGCCGCAGTTTTAAAATTTGTAACATGAGAATAATGGTAACTTTATCCCATGGGATTATAATGATTAAATAGCAAATATGAAAAGTGTGTTTAAATAGTGTTTCGTACTTTCTGAAGCACTGACATATTTTTGTATATTATACATGTGTATGTATTATTCAGATAAAACAGTTGGTTACTCTATGGTATGTATTTAGTCCTTTGATCCGTGCTCCTCTTTAGAGCATTTAAAATTTGGATAGATAGATAGATGATGGATGGATGGATGGATGCATAAATACATATATAAATCTGTTTTAAATATACATAATTTAATTAACAATCATAGTTTATCAGATAATAAGCAATTTAGAAGTGAACCCAAACTGGGAGGTTAGGTTGAATGGATTTTATAAATACTATTTGTGTGGTTTTAAACATAATTTTAGATTCTTTCACTACTTAGAAAATGTCCTGTAATGCAGTGTTGTCTAAGTGTGCTTTGTGGACTGATGTTGGTCCATAATTTGTTCCTAGTAGCAATAATAAGCACATTGCTTAATTTACTAAATTTTTCTTTTGCAAGAGTTTCTTGATTTCTATTCTGGCACAAGCTCTTTACGTTCTCATTGATTGGCAAACAATAGTTTGCTGCCATATTTGGCCTCTCTCTCTCTCCAAGAGAGAGAGAGAGAAAGGGATTTATTATGGGAATTGCCTCATGTGATTACAGAGGCCGCAAAGTCCCACAATATGCTGTCTGCCAGTTAGAGAACAGGAGAGCCAGGGGTAATTTAGCCTAAGTCTGAAGGCAGAGCACCCAGAGAGGGGATGGTGTAACTCTCAGTCTCATGCTGAAGGCCTGTGAACCTGGGGAGGCTGCTGGTGAAAGTCCTATGATCTAAAGGTCTGAGAACCAGGGGAGCTTCAATATCTGAGGGCAGGAGAAGGTAGATATCCCAGATCAAGAAGAAGGTACTTGTTCACCCTCTTCTGCCTTTTTGTCCTATTCAGGCAGGCCCTCAATGGATTGGATGATGCCTGCGCACATTGATAGATCTTTACTGAATCTACTGATTAAAATGCCAATCTCTTCCTAAAACACTCTTATAGACACATGCAGAAATAATATTTTACCAGCTATCCGAGCATCCCTTAACCCAGTCAAGTGGACACATAAAATTATCACAGTTAAGGGGCATAGCCCTTTATTAACCATTTCAGGAGGGACACAACATCACTTTTGCTCACATTATTTTTCTGAGGACAATTGTCTTCTCTTACTTCCACCTAAGGGCATGGGGAAATACATCCCTTGGCTTTGTGAACACTTCTTGGCATTAACACATTAGGGAAGGGGAGCAAAAATTTTTGATGGTCACCTAAACCAGTATTTCTCAAACTATCTGTGCTGAGGGACCAGTTCTGTTTTTTGAAAGTTTAAATCTGTCACAACCTGATACTTGAAAAAAATTCTGTAAAAATGACTTACTAGAAATAAACCAACAATATATAAATACAAGTTGAGTTTTAGAAATCATTAGATTCAGGTCGGGAACGGCGGCTCATACCTGTAATCCCAGCACGTTGGGAGGCTGAGGTGGGCGGATCACGAGGTCGGGAGATCGAGACCATCCTGGCCAATACGGTGAAACCCCATCTCTACTAAAAATACAAAAAATTAGCTGGGCATGGTGGTGCATGCCTGTAGTCCCAGCTACTCAGGTGGCTGAGGCAGGAGAATCGCTTGAACCTGGGAGGCGGAGGTTACAGTGAGCCGAGATGGCGCCACAGCACTCCAGCCTGGTGACAGAACATGGAATTTTATTTTCGTATAGGGAAACAGATAATAAACAAGAAAATTTTAGGTAGTGATAATCCATCATGAAGATATGTGAATGGTAGCACGTTACCCATTAGCTTCTGGAGAGGCCTCCCTAAGGAGGATCCTTATGATCAAGATGGAACAGCAGATTTGGGAAAATGTATTCCAAACAAAAAGTTCTACCTTGTTTAAATTTAAGGTGTGTTTCATTTTCACTTCTAATTTCAAAATTTTCATAAGGCTTCAGAATATGCTCCTTTACAAAAACAGGTAAAAAACAAAGATTTTAAAATCTTTTATTCCCTTTTCCTAAAACAGTATATGCATATTATTTTTATTATAGTTTTGTTGAGATATAATTCATATACCATTCAATTAATTCATCTAAGTGTACAATTTAATGGTTTTTAAATATATACAGCCATCACTATGGTTAATTTTAGAATTTTTCATACCCTCAAAAAGAAAACCTGTATACTTTAGCTATCAGCTCATACCCTCTATCGTCCCCAACCCTAAGCAACCACGAATCTACTTTCTATCTTTATAAATTTGCCTATTCTGGACATTTTATATAAATAGACATTTCATATAATACATGATATAATGTGATTTAATCTTTTGTGACTGACTTATTTCACTTAGCATAATGTTTTCAAGGTCCAGCCATGTAGCATGTATTGGTACTTCTTTCCTTTTGTGGCTAAATAATATTCCATTGTATGAATATACCACATTTTGTTTATGCTTTTACCAGCTGATAGACATTTAGGTTGTTTCCACCTTTTGGTTGTTATGAATAATGTTTCTATAAGCATTCATGTGCAAGCTTTTGTATGGACATGTTTTCATTTATTTTGGTATATTCCTAGGAGTAGAATTTCTGGGTCATATGGTAACACAGTATTTAAGAGTTTAAGGTCCTGACCGATTGCTCTCAAAAGTGGCTTCACCATCTTACATTCCCACCAGCAATGTATGAGGGTTCCAATTTCTCCACATCCTTGCCAATACTTGTTTTTATCTGTCTTTTTTTATTTTAGCTATCCTAGTGGGTGTGAAATGGTATCTCATTGTGGTTTTGAGTTGCATTTCCTGATGACTAACAATGTCAAGCATCTTTTCATATGCTTATTGGCCATTAGTACACATTCTTTGGAAAAAAAATCCATTCAGATCCTTTGCAATCCTTTTAAAATTGGGTTACTTCTCTTTTTATTATTGAATTTTAAAAGCTCTCTATATAGTCTAGATACAAGTCCCTGATAAGATAAATGATTTGTAAATGTTTTCTCCTTCGTAGATTGTCTTTTTGCTTTCTTTATAGTGTCCTTCAAAGCCTAGAAGTTTTAAATTTTGACAAAGTCCAATTAACCTGTTTTTCTTTTGGTGTTTGTGCTTTTGGTGCCATACGTAGAAAGCCATTGTCAAATGAAAAGTAATGCATATTTATACCTATGTTTTCTTCTAAGTATTTTATAGTTTTTGCTCTTACATTTAGGTTTTTGATCCTTTTAATTTTTATATGTCCTATGAGGTTGGTGTCCAATTTTATTCTTTTGTGTGTTATTATCCAGTAGTTCCAGTGTCAGGGTTTGAATATGTAACCCCAAATTTATTTGTTGGAAACATAATTCCCATTGCAACAATGTGAGGAGATGGGACCTTTTCAGAGATGTTTAGGTCCAATGGCTCCATCCTCATGAATGGATTAATGTTTTTATAAAAGGGCTTAATGGAAGAAGTTCATCGCTTTTCGTCCTTCCACTTTCTGCTATGTGAGAACACAGCATTCTTCCTTGTTGGAGGACACATTGTTCAAGTCTTCATCTTAGAAGCAGAGACTGGACTCTTGTCAGACAACCAAACCTGCTGGCACCTTTATCTTGAACTTCTCAGCCTCCAGAACTGTGAGAAATGAATTTCTGTTGTTTATAAAATACTCAATCTATGTTATTGTGTCATAGCAGCCCAAAATGTACCAAGATACCCAGCATCATTTGGTGAAAGACTATTCTTTCTCCATGAAATGGTCTTGGTGCCCTTGTCAAAAATTAGTTGACCATAGACACATAGATTTGTGTTAGGACTCAATCTACTCCATTGATATATGTCTAACCTTATGCCAATACCACACTGTCTTGATTACTGTTGTTTTGAAGTAAGTTTTGAAATTGATAATTGTGAGTCCTCCAACTTTGTTCATCTTTTTCAAGATTGTTTTGGCTATTCTGGATCCCTTGCAATTCCACATGAATTTTGGTATCAGCTTGTTGATTTTCACAAAGAAACCACTTGGAATTCTGGTGAGGATTGTGTTGAATGTACAGATTAATTTGGAGAGTATTGGCATCTTACTACCAAGTCTTCTGATCCATAAAGATAAGAGTGTTTTTATTTATTTACTTCTTTTTTTTAACAATGACTTGTAGATTTTAGAGTATAAGTTTTACAATTCCTTTGTTACATTTATTCCTAAATATTTTATTCTTTTTGATGATATTAAATGGATTTTTAAAAATTTCATTTTTGGATTATTCATTGAAAATACATAGAAATATAGTTGATTTTTGTATATTGATCTTGTATCTTATAACCTTGCTGAAGTCATTTATTTAGTCCAGTAGTTTTTTAGGGATTCCTTAGGACTTTCAATATACAAAATTGTTCCATCTGCAAATAGAGATAGTTTTACTTTTTCCTTTCCAATATGGATGCCTTTTATTTATTTATTTTTTCTCATGCCTAATTACCCTAGTTCAAACCTCTAGTGTAATGTTGAATGGAAGTGGCAAGAATGGACATCCCTGTCGTGTTCTTGAGCTTAGGGAAAAAAAGATCTAGTATTTTACCATTAAGTATGATGTTTGCTGCGAGTTTTTGTAGATGCCCTTTATCAAGCTGAGAAAGTTTTCCTCTATTTCTAGTTTGTTGAGTGCTTTTGTCATTAAAAGGTTTTAGATTTTGTCAAATGCTTTTACTCTGTCTATTGAGATGATGATATGGTTTTTGTTTTTTATCCTGCTGATATGGTGTATTACATTAATTGATTTTCAGTTGTTAAACCAACCTTGCATCCTGAGATAAATCCTAGTTGGTCATGGTTTATAATTCTTTTGCTGTGGTGCTGAATTCCATTTGCTACTATTTTTTTTGAGAATTTTTGTGTCCATATTAATAACAGATAATGGTCTGTAGATTTCTTTTCTGTGATGTCTTTGGTTTCATTTCCAGGGTAATAGAGGGTTTTGGCCTTATAGAGTGAGTTGGAAAGAGATTCTTCCTCTTGTATTTTTTGAAATAGTTTTTGAAGGATTGGTATCAATTCTTCTTTAAGTAAGTGTTTGGTAGAATTCACCAGTGAGGCCATCTGGACCTGGGCTTTTCTTTGTGTACTAATTCAATCTCTTTACTTGTGTTATAGGTATATTCATATTGTCTATTTCTTCTTGAGTTGGTTTCAATAGTTTGTGTCTTTCTAGGAATTTGTTCATTTCATCTAAGTTGTTGGATTTATTTGCACACAATTCTTCATAGTATTCCTGTATAATCTTTTTTATTTCTGTAAGATCAGTTGTAATACCTACTCTTTCATTTCTGAATCTAGTAATTTGAGTTTTCTCTATATTTTTCTCAGTCAGTCTAGCTAGAGGTTCATCAATTTTGTTAATCTTTTCAAAGAATCAGCTTTTAGTTTTGTTGATTTTATCTATTGTTGAATCTACTTCAGATTTATACTAACTTAATTTCAGTGTGATATAGAAACATTATTTCCATATAGCTCTATTATATTTTTTCCTTTTTGTTATATATTGTATTATATTTATATTTGTTATGCATATTATTATTATACATTTTACTTCTATAAATATTACAAACCTCAAAATATATTATTATAACTTATTTTATATAATTTTATGACTTAAAGAAGCTGAAAGAAGATGGGAGAACAAGTATATATACTTCTGTTATATTAATCTTCTCATTTATCATTTCTTATTTTCTTTATTTGTTTCTGTAGACCTGAGTCATCTGTAGTCATTTCTTTAGTCCAACAGAGCTTTGCTTACACCCATCTCCTTTGTGAGGATATTGGCAAATATATTACATTTCTATGAGTTTTGGCCCAACAATACTTTTTTTAACATACTGTTTTATACAATTTTTTTTAAATCAGTTAAGAAATGGAGAAAAATATGCAAATATGCATTTATACTGTCTTTTATAGTTACATGATTACCTTTACTGGTTCTTTTTGTTTTTTAGTATGTGGATTTGAATTCCTATCTGGGGCTTTCAACCTGAAGAAATTTTTTTAGTATTTCTTGTAAGTCATGTCTGCTAGTAACAAATTCTCTCAGTTTTTGTTTATCTGGGAATCTATTCTGCCTTCATTTTTGAAAGATAGCTTTGTAGGATAGAATATTCTTGTCTGACAGCTATTTTTCTCTGAGCACTTTAAATGTATTATCCCATTACCTTCTGGAGTCCATTGTTCCTGATGAGAAGTCAGCTGTCACCTTATTGGGGTTCCCTTGTATGAGAATGAGTTAATTTTTGCTTTCTGTTTTCAGGATTTCCTTGTTGTCTTTGGCTTTCAACATTTTTACTACAGTGTATCAATTTACAGATCCATGTTTATCCTACTTGGATTTCTTGGGGCTTCCTGGATGTATAGATTAATGTTTTTCAATAAACTGGGGAACTTTTCAGCTATTATTTCTTTAAATATTTTTTCTTCCCTTTGTATTTCTCCTATCTGCTACTCACATTATGAGTATATTTATATCCTTAATGGAGTCTCACATCTTCTAAGGCTCTATTTGTTTTTCTTCATTCTTTTTTCTCTCTGTTTCTCAGATTGTATAATCTCTATCAATCTATCTCAAGTTTGCTAATTATTTGTTCTGCCAGTTCAAATCTACTGTTGAGCTCCTCTAGTGAATTTTAAAATTTCAGGTATTGTACTTTTCAATTCCAGAATTTCCATTGGTTTTTTTCCTTATGGTTTCTATCTCTTTATAGAGATTCTCTATTTGATGCAACATTGTCATCAGACCTTCCTTTAGCTCTTTAATTACGATTTCCTTTAGCTCTTTGAACACATTTATAATGGCTACTTTGAAGTCATTGTTAAATTTAACATCTGGTTGCTCTCACAGGCAGTTTCTGTTTCCTACTTTTTTCTGGTGAATGAATCATACTTTCCTGTTTATTTGCATGTCCCATTTTAAAAATAAAAACTGAACATATTAGATAATATATTGTAGCAACTCTGGGTACTGATTCCCCACTGTGGGACTTATTATTGTTATTTGCTTGTGTACTTATTTAATGACTATCTGGATTACTTTAGTGCAGTCTATTTCCCCTCTACAGTGTGAAGCCTCTGATGTTGCTCCTCAGGGGACACAATCTTGGGTATGCCTACAGTCACCCTAAGATGAAAGTGGTTTTGGCAGTGACAGTCTTTGATAGTCTCTTTCTCTGACCACATCCAGCTATTAAGCACTACTAATTGCCAGCTGATTGCTCTATTGTTTTCAACAGTGTCTTGGGGCATAAATTGCTTCATAAACTAATTCAATTAAATTCAGACTCCTTGGAAGATAAAGTTGCAGAAGGCAGTATTTGGGATTTGTTCCGACTCCAGTTGTTCTTCCCAGCTGTCTGTTTTCCCATTTCTCATCAGTGAACTAGTCCCCTTCAATTGAATCTATCAATCTCTTCCCAATTTCTTCTCATCACAATTCCCACTATTTCTGACAGTGCCCTTGGGGCTAAACTCCACACTTTGTTGCAAATGAAGTAAATTCCTTGGGAAGGAGATTTGGGAGTTCTCAAATGGAGTGGGAGGGGTAGAGACAATAAATAGTTCCTTCTGAGTGACAGGCCCGCTGTCAGAGCCAAGTGCTCAGTGGATGGAGGCAGCAGACCCTGGTGTCTTCGGCTCGCCTCCCTTCATTTGGAACCCCTACCCCATGAGCTGCAGTTAGGACATTAAGAGTTCTGGTGTTCTCAGTGGCACCATGTTCTTCATCCCATGAGTGGGGGGTTGGGCAGAAAATGGGAGCTCCCACCTCACTGTTGCACCTTCCAAGAATTTAGCCTCAGCAACAGTTGAGGCTGTTGCTGAGGGCAGGATGAGAATTGCTGACATCCTTTGCCTCCTGGGAAATAGCCTCTGACTGGGTGCTTGAGAGAGAGGAAGCCTTGTATTTTTGGCTATACCAAGTCAGGAGTGGAGTTTCTGTTTCACTGCTAGGAGGAGGGAGGATATGATTCTTCATTCAAATCCTACACACTGTTGCAGTTCTTACTGGGTTTTAATAGATTTTATTGAATAAATGTTTCTTCATTTGCAAGCCCTTAGAACTATTTCCTTTAAGTGTTCATTTTTTTTTTCTAATTATAATTTTCACCAGTTTCACTGGAGAGTGGCTTCATGGAGCTCCTTGTACTTTTATGCAGAAGTAGAAATCTTATATGTTAATTCTTTCATTTATTTACACCTTCACCGAGTTTTATTGAGTGTATATTATGTGTCTGATCCTATGATAGGAGCTGGAGATACAGTGGTGAGTAAAACAGATTTAGAACTTCCTGTATAGTAGGCAAGTCAGACAAAAGGAAAAACAAGACAAGATTAGAAGCAGCTTGACAGAGGTTCCCATTAGATTTTGAATGAATAACAAATACGCAAATGAATTACATTAAGTTATTTGAAGGAAACCATGCTTAGTGAAGATAAAACAGAATTATGCAGCTTAGAGTCTGTTGAAGAAGAGAGGGAAGCTAACACAGTGGTTGGGAAAATAGAGGGATGACTTAGGTTAGGAAAAACCAAGAGTTTTAGGACCTGAGATCTTGGGGATGAAGACTTTTAAGGAAGTGACTAACATCTGCTTTTAACACTGTGGCTGACTATAATTCAAGGTAAACAGTCTATGGAAAGCATAATTACACACTATTTAGGGAAACGTATTGCTTACATACAGCTCACAACATATAACTTTAACTAAAATAGAGAATAATTACTGAAAGTGTGCTGTATTTGGGGTTCTTTCATTTAATTCTATCAGTAACTGAATTACTGTAAGCTATGGTTTACTCGTTTTTAAAATAGGGCTAACAATGCCTGAGTCATTGAGTGACCAAGTTACTATTAGCTCCAGCTCTTCATCAAAGAGCACCATACTGCCTTGAGTTAAAGGCAGTTAATATTTCTTAAGATCTTAAACATTGTTTGATCTGATGGCATTTTGTGATCTAGGAGTAGGAAAGAAAAATAATAGATTCCTATTATTATATGCATATATAAATTTAAAATATTATAAGGAATGTATATTGAATTATAGTTTCTTTCTATTGTCTTTTCCCAGCTCAACAAACATGTGTTGAACACTTAATATGTGCCCTGCACTATTGACAAAATGAATATGATGGGGCCTTGAACATAAGGATCACATACTATTTGGAGCAAGTATTGGGGTGGGGTAGATGTATAAACCAAATAAATTCTTATTAAAAATGAATATATTAAAGACAGTTCAGCAACTGGGATGAGGGATTTTATTGCGGGAAAGGAGGGTGAGACTACAAATTAATCCAAGTTGGAGCTGCCCGACACAGCATATTTCAGCTGGTGGTAAGACCCTAAGTGCAGTGAACTTTTTAAAAATGGAAAGCTTATTGCTTCTCAGGGTTATCTCTCTGACTGATTGAGTGCCTAACCAGCATTTCTTCCTTCTATTTTGAGTAATTGTGCACCACTTAAGTAGTCTTTCAATCCATGAACATAGTTTATCTCTTCATTTATTTTGAACTTTTCTGTTATCTCTCAGCAATATTTTATAGTCTTCAGTGTAGAAGTATTATATATCTTTTGTTAGATTTATTTTCAGGGGTTTTTTTTTGTTTTATTTATTACTGAAATTGGGTTCTTAAAAAACTTTATTTTCCAAATTGTTATTGGTAGTATATAAGAATGCAGTTGATTAGTTTTGTATTCTGTGACCTTGTTAGACTCATTTATTACTCCAGTAATTGTTATATAGATTACCTAAGATTTTCTACAAAAAAAAGATCATATCTGTGAGTAGGAACAACTTTACTTCTTTCTTCCAAGATTTAGGTCTTTGGTTTTTTTTTTTTTATATAGCTTTATTCCAATGGATAGGTCTGCCAGTAAAATGTTGAATAAAATTGGTGAAAAAAAAAATCTGTTAATTCTCTGGCTAATACTCCTTTCCTTTCCTTTAAGGCTGATCTCCTCAAACAATAGCTACACATCATTTGCCTACTTGTGTGCTTCATCCTTTAGTCTGCTAACATGAGCTTCTGTCTAAGGTACTCTATATTAAACCACTTTGTCAAAGGCTGACCCATTTATAGCAGAATCCAACAGGCCTTTCCCAGTTCTTGTCTTTTCTGGCCCTTCCTAGAGCTCTCTCCTTTCTTGGTTCTCAAACCACGTACTTTGAATCCCTTTGAGTCTCCATCATGGCTACCTCTTTTTCTGTTTACCTTTTAAATTGTTTCCCAGTTGTCATTTTTTGAAACGATTTTCAATTGTTTCCCAGTTTTTACTCTGGATGCCCTCTTAGGGGCAATTGCATTCACTCCCCAGACTGCAACTCAACATGAGTATTGATGATTTTCAAATCTCTATTTCCTGCTCTACTTTCTTCTCCATCTCCAAACCTATTATCTAACTGCCTAATGGATCTTTCTGCTAGAGTTTTCCAATGGACACCTGTAACTTAACATGCATACAACTTAGCTCATTATTTCTTATGTTTAGCCTGCATCTTTTTTTCTGAATTTCTACAAACCAGTGGAAATTCTTCAAATATACAAAACTATTTAATGACAGTCTTTGCCCATAGTATTCCTTGTGGCTGGCACGTTCTCCTTCCTCCTCCCTTTAGCTGATGCATATATACAACTGAAGTCATTTGCCACTAAGAAACCTTTTCTAGCCAGCCACACCCCACCCTAGTCAGCTAGAATTGAACTCAGTACCTGGCATGGACTTCCTTCAAAGTATCTATAACATCTTTTTTAGACAACTATCTGTTTATATGGCTGTTTCCCTCTACTAGATTCAAGGACCTATGCCTTGTCCTATTTGTTTTTGTGTCCTAAGATCCTGCCATGGTGCCTGGCCCTTAGTAGGTACTCATTAGGTATCTGTGGTTGTATGCATATTACAATCAAGCCTTAAGCTAGTAAAGTATATCAACCTAGATGAAGAGAAATTAATACTATGATACCCATGTGGAAGATTGTGGTGACAGAAAATGGGTGATCTGTGACTGCATCTGTGAAAGAGATATACTCTGAATACTTTTCAGTTCATCTCCAGAATTTTTAAGTGAAGTGGATAAATGCCTCTTGAATCCAATCAATTCCCCTTGCTCTAATTCTGTGCTAATTCTGTGAGGAAGTGGATTATGATTTAGCTTCTTATGTATATCTGCCTACAAAAACAAGTGGAAACAAACAAAAATGGACTAATTAGAAAAACTGGGAATTTAATCTCTTGAGAAGTTGTAAATCTCATTTTAAAGGAAGTAAATGGCATTTGAATTCTTTGGGCTTGGTTAGGCTGAGTTGACTTCCCTAGGTCTTATCACCTCTTATCATCATCTAGACATCATATCATGTCAGATATCCTGACAAAACTGGTCTGGTCTACACAGCTAACTCAGACCTGGAGCAAGATCTCTCTTTGACCTGTCTGTGTGGCTCACTTGTGTGGCTACACCTTGTGTTCTTCATGGGACTTTCTACCTGAAAAATTTACATTGTGTTTTTATCAAAGAGCTCACCAGGAAAACCTAAGGCTTGAGTTCTGCCTAATATTATATAGTGGGATTATTGATGATCTCTTCTCTAGCAGTTGTTGAGAATGAACTCTTGTAAGTTAAAATGAAATACGGAAAGAAGTTAAAGAGGTGATGAAGGATGAGAATAATCAGACATGTGAAGGGCAGAAGGTATAGCTACAACATTAGCTATGAAGCAGCGAGTGAAAGGTAGCTGAAGAAAATAACAGCTGAAAAAGTAGAGAGATGCTAAGAAGAGGAGGAGGATAAATGGGGGTAGAGAGGAATTTTTTAAAAATGCGTATTCAATGAGCTGTAATAGTGCCCAATCTTCCCCAGCTACAGAGTGTGTTTTATGTGTCCTAACAAATTCTGAAAGTCAGTTTTGACAAGGGGGTCTTCTAAAGGCATCACACTAGGCTATATAGATAAGCTGGTTTTATGACATTTGGTTTGGATTTCTAATCCAGCATGAAATAAGATTCATTTATTCACTGAAGTATTTATTAAACCGACTGCATGCCAGTCAAGGACCCAGGGACTAGGGACTTGATTATGAGTAAGATAGAAAGGTGGCCAACAGATCAAGTCAAGTTATTATTTGGTGTGTCAAATGTAAGGAAATGCAATATGCACATGGTGTTATGAGAGCACAGAAGTAGGGCATCTCTTGGCAGCTGGAGAGGCTCCCCAAGGAATGCTCCTTGTTAGACTAGAATTTCTAGGATAACAGTACCTGATCTCTTACTCACTCTGACATCCCTAGAACTAGCACAGTGCCTAGTATGTGATAGAAGCTGATAAAAATAAGTTGAATGATTGAACTCATCAAAACCCATCTTTACTTCATTTGCTTGGAGTAGAAATCATCCCAATGGGAGATATTGCCCCAAATCGTGTTCTTTGATTCTTAGAATTTCTTTATGAGAACAAATTTATCTGGAAATATTGATTAATTAATCTGACATTTTTACTTCTTGCCCTTAAGGTTTCAAAAATACCAAAATTTTAGTGTAACCCCTCAAGTAATCACTACAGCAAGTAAAGTCAATGAAATATAAGAAAAGCATTGAGCATATCTTTTAAAAATTGTGGAAATAATCAATATGCAGTGCCAATGGAAACACTGCAATACAACATAAATTGAACTTTGGCAACTCAATGAAGGAAGCACATGCTCCTATTTGAGCTTTTTCACAATATATCTGTAGTGTTTTAACTAGATATTTACAGATAGTTGAAATACCTAAAGACCACTTGATGATTATTTGCAGCTACTTCTCTACACCAAGAAATTAGCTGCCAACTCTCCTATTCTAGCAGCTAAAGTTTGGAAAGCAGACAAAACAAAGACTTCAAAGGAATATCCTTCATATTAAGACTCCCACAAATTGTGTGATGAAGGTCAAAGAAAGTGAATTTCAAATGAGCAGACTTAGCATTTTACTGCTTTTTGGCATCTGGCATAGGTCAGTTAATCTTTCTGAGTCTGTTTCCTAAACTATAAAATGCAGATATTATGGTGCTTGCCCAACTTCATGGCATTGCTATGAAGATCAAAAGAGATAATATAGGTAAAGGAACTTAGCAAACTGTAAAACTCAATATGAATATTAATTATTAAAATAATATCATGAATGGAAAATGGAGTTCAAGTTTTTGACCATGAATGTGGCCTGTGAAGAAATTTCAATGTTCCATATTCAGATTCAGAGCCCCTGACTTGTTAACAGTTCACCACAAGATACTGAAAAGAATTTTGTGCTAGGCAAAAAGATTTAGGAATTGAGTAGAACAGGTTTTGTTTGTTGTTTGTTTGTTTATTTTTAAAAGGCTAGTTCTCTGATCTCACAACCAAATCATGAGCACATTCCTTTAAAAGGATATCCTTTTAATGATTTAGGAAGCTTTTTAGGCTCTCCGGAGTTCTCACTGAGGCTAATATGGAAAACTCGCCTACCCAAGAGGCTTGGTTGACTAATTAGACAATCTGCACCAATCTGATGGCCCCAGCTGTACAAATAAAACCTGCCTTGATGGTGGAAAGCTCAACAAAACTGGAAGGGGCAGGAACTGAGACAAGAATAAAAATCCAGGGGAGACAGCCGAGCCGACTGCTTTCTCTGAGTGTATGAGAAGCAGCATCTTTATAAGACTAAAAGAGTTTATTTTAACTATAACTGAAAGAAACTAAGTACCAGTTACCACCCTTGCAAGGGTGATCTTTATCTGTCTTTCCTGACCTGAGAGAAAGGGAAGGAATCTTAAAAGGCTCTAGCAGCTGCGGGCTCCTCACAGAGGACATCTCCCGCACATTTCTAACAAGTCTTGGATTTTTTCCAACCTTACCTTAACTTGTTAGAAGAAGTTGCTTATGGGAGTTAAATGCCCTCCCTTACAGGTGACCCCACATAGGTGTTACCAACTACCCTGCACTCAGCAGAATCAGCATTTTCCCAGTCTGTTTCTGGTAAAGGCCAGTGCTTGCTTTGTGAAAGGTTTTGTGGTCTCCTCCTGGCTTGGTTTGCCCTTGGAAGGCGCTCTCCCAGCACCTGTGAGCCCTCACCCAGAGAGACGGCTAATGTGCTAATTACCACGAACCCAAAAATGTAAGCTGTAAACAAATGAGAGCTGTGTTTATAATCAATCAGTTTTATAGCCTTCTGATGGTGATGATATCAGTGGCGTTTACACTGAAAGACCGCACAGCGTTCTTCAGCAGCTGGCCGCTTATGTTGCTCTAGAGCGGAGGACGTTGTGGCCCATTAATTGTAGTATTTGCACTGAAGGGAATGTTACTTTGGCCAAATGGCCAATCCTGGGTCTTAGGATTGCCAAATAAATTATTTTCAAAAATCTTAAAGTCAGTTTGGATGGTTTTCAAATTATCCGTGGTTTGGGGGCCTATACTTACCCCCAAATGAAAAACCAAAAATGCATTCTTTCTGAGCTGTAACTTGATATATACATAATTTGAAGACAGCAGGGAGATACTAATCCCAAGGAGAAACAGGAGGGGCATTCAGCCTTGGCCTGGATGCACAAAGAAGAGCTCTTCCCCTCTGATTTAGGGAATGACCTCGGGCACATCATGCTTCCTCTACTTACGCCTTGTTTCTCCACCTGAAGGCTAAGGTGGAGATGATGTGGCAGCAGATGCCTGCAGAACACTTTGTGATCATAAGACCAGGAGGATCCACGCAAAGCATAAATATCATAAAACGTGGCAAGAGAAATGTTTACACCAATCCGTGGTTTCTGATCAAAGCCAAAATTGCTGGGTTCTTGAATGAAAACTTCTGGCTGCACATGTGAGATTTGCAACTGCCTTTGGCACCTGTTAAAATATGATTTGTGAGGTGTTGAACAATGTCCTGGGGGTCTCCAAAGCCTGCTTCTTTGGCATCCAGATCCTTTATTCTCAGTCCTGCCAATGTGTGGAGATGTGGGTGCATGAACTTTGGTTGCATTTTGGGTTTGTTAACAGAGCAAAGAATTTGCCAGTAAAGCCCCAATGCATTTTGCCCCAAGTACCTTGCCCTTCATTTATAGACTCCTGGGAAAACCAAGCCCATCTGTTTCTCATTCATTTACACTTTACTCATCAAAATGTTGGTTTTGGTTGGATTCTTTTGTTTTCATTTCAAGAAACCTTTAAGAATGTGGAGTGGAAAAAACATGAGTAATTAGCAAGGAGTGCTGAGGACCCTAACCTCTCTGTCCTGTTTTTAACATTACTTATGGTCCATTGTGTGGTGACAAGCATTTTTTTTCCTACTGTCCCACTTATCAATTTCCCTAAGTTAGCAAAAAAGGAAGGAAGAAAGAAAGGAAGGAAGGTCCTTTTTGCTTCTCTTCCACAACCAAAGATTTGGAAACAAGCTCGAATCTGCATGCTTCCATGAGGTAATAGTCATAGGGTCTCAGATTTTGCCTTTCCTTTCTCAATCTCTTGTTTTTAAAGAGACAACAGCATTTTCTTAGGTTCGTGAAAGTGACTGGGAGTGGCTGGGAACTGTTTATCCCATTGACTTTAGGGAATAGGGTAAAAGAGTCTAGTATTCTTTTTTTTTTTTTTGTCCTTTGTCAAGTACTCTTAAAACTATGAATATTTGTGAGCTGCAAGAAAAATAAATGCAGTCTATTTTCTGGCCTTTGGGGGAGTTTTATATTCCCTTGAAGCAGCTTTTTTCCCTCTAGCTTTTAGTTAAAATCAGTAATTGCAGGCATTTTAAGTGGGACCGAATTCCTTTCTTGCTTACAGTTGTAAACTTGCTGATCTTTGGAAGTAGAAGTAAAGTTAGATTACATCCTGTCTTCCCTCACCACCAGAAAAAAGAGAGATAACTCCCTCCCCAGTCCATAGTTTATACATTCCTGAATAACAACCATAATCCAAACTTTGTAGGAAGACAATGATAAATATCTCATTTAAAGAATGCATTACTGTTGATTATGTACTATATAACTTTAAATAAGGTTATTATTTAAAGAACAAGGAATTTACATTGTTGGATTATTAAGTTTCAATAGAGGTAAACCTATAGTACTCTTGTTAGGTATCTCAATAGCATCTTATTACGTGTATTATTTTTAATGATGTGACAATCAGGTGCCCATATAACTTGACAAATTCATTTCCATTTTACCTAGTAATGGCTTTACTTTTTGTCATGTGTGCCAGATGGTAGAAGACCAATATAATCTTCAAAACTTAACTAATTGAACAAAGGAAACATTGCTGATATTATGGTATTTAGGAAGTTCCAGAATTACTACTATAGCTATGGCTTTAAGTTAAATACTATTCAAGTGGGTGGAAGCCTAGCAATGGCACTGAGAGCCTGTGCTTTGGGAATCCCATCTACCTGGGTTGAAATCTGAGATCTGCTGCTTTGCATTAACTAAGGCAGGTTAGTAAGCCTCTCTGTTTCCTTATTTATATGGTAGGAATAATAATAGTGTCTAGTCTAGTGGTACATTGATAAATGGCAATTTCTATTGTATAAATACTTGCACTGTGGCTGATTTCAAGTTGCCAACCAGAGTTGGGGAAAGATGAGCACAATTAGCTCTCTTGAGCTGGTACAGGCCATTGACAGTGCTCCACTAGCGGCACCCAAACCTTAGGATTGTTGGGAGTATTAAAGGCAACACGGCATGTGAATTGCTTAATATTGTGCTTGTATATACTTTATTTCCTTGATTATAAGTTGCCTAAATTATAAGAAAAATCATTATTTAAAAATAGATTTTTAAGGGAAAATGTATTTATTGGCTGTATATAACTTGTTTTGGAAATGAAAAAATGTTAATGTTGAAATTGCTGAAATAGTGTTTACTCTGTATTAGGTACTATGCTAAGCACGTATCATAGGTAAGAAGCCTACATCACACATGCTTTTGGCTTATGATTATATTTATTTGCTTATTAAATTAGAAGCACTCTCTCAAATGTGGACATTCTGGGCCTTCTCGTTCTTTCATTAGAAGTTTTACCTCTACAAAGTCTCTCTGGCACATCTTGTATTAGTCTACTAAGGCTATTATAACAAAATGCCACCATCTGGTGGCTTAAACATCAGGAATATACTTATCACAGTTCTGGAGGCTGGAAGTCCAAGATGGAGATGTCAATAGGTGTGGTTTCTCCTGAGGCCTCTCCTTGGCTTATAGATGGCTGTCGTCTTGCTGTGTCCTCACATGACCTTTTCTCTGTGCACATGCACCCCTGGTGTGTATTCCTCTTCTTATAAGGACACAAGTCCTACCATATTAGGGATTCAACACGTGAAATTTGGAGGGACACAGTTCAGTTCATAACATACTACTTTAGGCTGTGTATTAGTTTCCCGTGGCTGCCATAACAAAGTGCCCCAAACTTGGGGGCTTAAAACAACAGCAATGTGTTCTTTCATAGTTCTGGAGGCCAGAAGTCCAAAATCAAGTTGTCATCAGGGCCATTCATGCTCCCTTTGAAATATCTGGGGGAGCCTCATGTAGCTTGTAGTGGCTGCAGGCATTTCTTGGATTGTGGTGGCATCACTCCAGTCTCTCCCTACATCTGCACATGGCCTTCCTCTCTTCTCTATTCCATTCTCTCTCTTTTAATGACAGAGATCATTGAATTTAGGGTCTACCCAGTTAATCTAGGATGATCTCATCTTAAGATCTTTAACTCAATTTTATCTGAAAAGACCCTTTTCCAAATAAGGTCATATGCATAGGTTCCAGGTGGACATATCTTTTTTGGGGGGCCACCATTCAACCCACTGCAGTCTGGTTAATTCATCCAACAAAATGCATGGGACACCATATTGATTTGTATCACAACTAGTTATGGTGTCAGTGTCTAGTAAAGAAAATTATTTGAGTAATCTTGCTTTTAAAAAGCTTTTTGCAAACCCAAATCAGCTGACACCAGCTTTGGCTGAAACAGCTGAGTGACTATCTGAGACACGGACACTCCTATAACATAGAGTTGTGGCTATATTGCAACTGCACAACTGGGGACTCCATTTCCCAGCTTCTTTGATTTTTGGTGTGACCACGTGACAAGTTCTGGCCAATGGTCTATAAATGGAAATGATGCATGTCACTTCCTGGCTAAGGTGGTTAAGTATTCTGTGCGCCTTGCCCATACTCTCCTTACCTTTCATGGCAACCTGTGTGAAGATTACGCCTTACAAGATTAATGGAGACTGGATACCTGAGTCGTCACTTGGGGATGAGCTACTCAGAAATGATGCCCATCAAAGAATATCCTTACATTTGCATGAATAGGAAAAAAATAAACTTTTACTATATGAAGCCACTGAGATTCAGGAATTATTTGTTATTAGCAGTTAGCTTATTCTGACGAATTCTCCAGTTGGCACTATACAATATATGCACAATAAAACACATTTTATAGTCAAATTGTAACATTGATTCATAAGGTATCCATTACATTATCTTGCCATGGTAGGAACTGGTCACAAAATAACATTGGCTAGAAGAAATATTTGTCTGAAATAGATTCTAATCAGGAAATGCTATAAAGAAATGTTAAACATTCTATGTAACTCACCTTAACTTTCCAGATTCACTTGTTTTCCCTAGAAGATGACCAAGAATCAATAGAAAATATTGAAAGATTATCTCATGGGGAGAATTTCATAATTTGAGGAGTGGTTACAATACAGTGGGAAAGAACCTAGCGTTTAGAGTCAGATGAGCTTGTGTTTAAATCCCTGATATGCCACTTTTACTGTGTGACTTGGAAAAACTATTTGATATTTATTTTTAAATTAATTAACAAATTAACTAATTTTTTTAGACAGGGTCTCACTCTTAGCCCAGGCTGAAGTGCAGTGGCATGATCATGGTTCACTGCAGCCTTGAACTCCTGGCCTCAAGCAATTCTCCCTCCTCACCTTCCCGAAGTGCTGGGATTACAGGTGTAAGCCACCATGCCCAGCCAAATTATTTAGTATGCTTTTAAATAATTTAATATGCTTTGAAAATAATTTAAAAAGCGTATTAAATAATTTGGCCGGGAATGGGGCTTATAATGCTTTACCTTTTGTATTTATAAAAATGAGAAAAATGGCCCCTACTTCACACATGTGATTATTGTGAGGATTAAATAAAATAATGAAACAATGTAATTGCTTAGCACATGCTCAATTCATCACTATGGCTGTTTTATTGTTCTTATTGTTACTGATTGTGATGTGTGCTTTCTGAAAATACTCAGGATGTTTCTATTCCCGCCACCAGCTTCTGATGTGGCTTGACCTTTGCAGATTGCCAGACACAGTCAGTTCTACTAGTGTATTGTTTGAGTTTAAACCATCTAGAAGAGGCTCACAAGCCTTTATATCATCCAGAAAATGGTCAGCCTGTATGGTGTGCAATCCTAGCCGTGCTTTGAAAGGGATGGTGGAGGAGACAGACCAATAATATTTCCAGGGTTCCTGACAATGTACACACATAGGGCTCTGAAGCTATGCCATACCACCTATGGGGGAGAATTATGTACTAATTGGAAATCAGATCCTTGTGTGCCTCTGGGTTCTGGTAGAAACAGAGCACCTAATCACGGAACTTTGAGTGGCCATGTGACCTGAACTGTCTACCATACTTGAGTTCTATCAGACCCACTAAGTTATAAATTACAATCCAACAGCAATCCAGATATAGAAGTGGTACATCTTGGATTGAGCATGAGCAGGGATAGAGGGCACAAGAAGGCTGCATGAGCAAGTAGCCCAGACTCCCACGCCATCCACTACTCTTGCACCATTTCTACTCCCTCATCTTACACCTAGGGCTACATCATAGTCTCATATGATCAGTTGACAAAAAAAGGCAAGTTTGGTTGTGGATATGTTGGTTTTGTATGTGGTTATGTAAAGAGGAATCTTTCCAGTGAACATAGCTTTGGGAAGTGCAGCCCATCTTCCTCTTTGTATGGTACAAGAAGTGATCAAAGGAGTAAATATATACTGCCTCATGGACAGTTGCAAATGGCTTGACTAAATGGTCAGGGGTCTGAAGGAGAGTGATTAGAATGTTGGGAACAAGCAGATATGGGGAAGAGAAATATGGATGACCCTGTGCAGGTGTGCACTAAATGTGAAGATACTTGCACCACATTTCAGTGTTCCTGAACGTGAAGGAAAAGAGTGAAACAACTGGCTGGGTACGGTGGCTCACATCTATAATCCCAGCACTTTGAGAGGCTGAGGCGGGTGTATCTCAAGGTCAAGAGATTGAGACCATCCTGGTAACGTGATGAAACTCCATCTCTACTAAAAATACAAAAAGTTAGCTGGGCGTGGTGTCATGTGCCTGTGATCCTGGCTACTCGGGAGGCTGAGACAGGAGAATTGCTTGAACCCAGGAGGCGGAGGTTGGAGGTTGCAGTGAGCCGAGATAGCACCTCTGCACTCCAACCTGGCCACAGAGTGAGACTCTGTCTCAAAACAAACAAACAAACAAAACAAAAACAAAAGCAAAAAAAAGAATGAAACACCCAATGGAATGATTTGGTCAGTTGATGTCAGCCAGTCTCTGTCATGGGTTACCCCAGGGTAGGAACAAGTTTGCATGAACAGAATAGCTATGATGGCAGAAAGGGAGGCTATACATTAATTTAAGAGTATGGTTTCTCACTCACTAAGATTGATCTAGCTTTTGCTGCTGCCAAAAATCCAACATGACAGCTACAAGGACCAACAGAGAAACAGCCTTGAGGTCCAGCTCAAGGAGAACTACCAGTCATTTGATGCAAATTAGTTATATTGGACCCCTTCTACACAGAATTTATCTTGATTGGAATCAACACATATTTCAGGTATAAATATGGCTTTCCTGTCCCCAGGGCCTCAACCAGTCCCACTATCTGAGGACTTACTGAGTGTGTGATCCACAGACAGGGAATCCTGCCTACCAGCATGTTAGACCAAAGGCCAAATTTATAGCAAAGGAAATATGGCAGTGGCAGTGAGGGTGTGGCATTATCCCTGGTCCTGTCACATATTGCATCATCCAGAAGCTGCTGGTCAGATGGTGGGATGAAACAGCTTTTTGAAAGTGTAGCTGAGTTGCCAGCTTTGGGATGATGCCGTACAGGGATGGGGGGCCATCTTCAAGGATGTGGCTTTTATCCCAAATCAATGTCTATCATGTGGTTCTGTATTCCTAATAGGTATAATATGTGGCTTCGGGAACAAAGGGGTGGCCCTACATATCATCCATTTACTGCCTCTTGGAGAATCTGTATTTTCTGTTATCTAGAGGTTATGATTCTCAGAGGAGAATGCTTCTACCAGAGGACACATAAAAATACTATTAAGGCTGGGCACAGTGGCTCACACCTGTAATCCCAGCACTTTGGGAGGCCGAGGCGGGTGGATCACAAGGTCAGGAGATCGAGACCATCCTGGCTAACACGGTGAAACCCCCGTCTCTACTAAAAATACAAAAAATTAGCCGGGCATGGTGGCAGGCGCCTGTAGTCCCAGCTACTCAGGAGGCTGGGGCAGGAGAATGGTGTGAACCCGGGAGGCAGAGCTTGCAGTGCGCCGAGATTGCACCACTGCACAAAAAAAAACTATTAAATTTAAATTATTTTTGCTTGGTCTCTATAGATTTATAGGACAAAGAGACCATCAGTCAAAGAAAGGAGTCACCAGTGGCAGGGCTAGTTGACCCTGGTTGTTAGGTGAAGTAGGTTCAGGGAAGAATTTGGATCCTCTGAGTTGTCTATTGGTACTTCCATGCCCAATTTTGTTAGTAGACAGGTAAATTCATCAGTCATGACCTGAAAGGGCATGGTGATTAGGGCTCCAGGATTGACTAGGGTTAAGGATATAGTTCCTCACCTCCTCCCTGCCAAGTAAACTAACTAAATCAGCAGAGATGCTAGGTGAGAGTGAGGAGAATTTAAACTGAGAAATAGAGGAAGAAGGTGATGAATATCAATTGTAGCTCTGTGACCAGCTGCCAGTGGCTAGGGCTGTTGTTTTTCTGATTAGCCTTCATTTTGTAAGTTTCCCCAGAGAAAGAAAGATGGGATAAATTTAATAGAGAAAATGAGTGGATATGTGTAGTACATGGTATATTGTTATAGATGTGGTGTGCCACCCAATTTCCCACATCCAGTTAAAGATTTAGGCACTCATTTCACCTGGCTGCTGCAATGCTACCTGCAAATAGGTCACAGCTGAGTTCTTCACCAGGCACTGCTCTCAGCTGAAGGGAACTACCTCTCTGAGGTCATATTCCTCCTTGGAGTAGCTCATATTTAATGGCTTGTCAATATAGGGTATAAGGAATATCTTTCTAGCCTCTGAAGGGCCATCCCAGTTTCAGAACTCCCTATGGGATCTGTTGAGGTCTCTATGGCAATTGTAGCTCAACTTCCTCTTCTGCCTGACCCTGTTTTCCTCACTTCTTATGAGTGTTGTTTCTGTGAGCAGTCTTTTATGGACGTTGTTACTGAGAGCAAGAAAATCTGAGAAACTGTTTGCAA
This sequence comes from Colobus angolensis palliatus, assembly GCF_000951035.1. Classification (NCBI taxonomy): domain Eukaryota; kingdom Metazoa; phylum Chordata; class Mammalia; order Primates; family Cercopithecidae; genus Colobus; species Colobus angolensis. The sequence continues at coordinate 2,454,100 of NW_012119265.1, read as the reverse complement.
AGGGTACTCAATCTATGACAATTATGACCATAGGAAAGATAAGAAAACACAGACAAAAATTCTACAGTTCTATCACCATTCTATTAATACCTTAATGAATTTCCCTCCAGTCTCTTTTCTATGAATATATATATATATATGTATTTTCATAGTATGTATGTGTGTGTGTATATATATACTGTATAAGTTTTTGCCATGAATGCTGTTTTTATGTCTTGCTTTTAAAACCTAATATATTGAGAATATCTTATGTCATTCTTCTGTATCATCACTTTTAGTTGCTGCATAATTCATGTATGGATGTACCAATATCTTAATGTGTAGTTTCTAATTTTTTCATGACTGTATTATGATTAATGCAGTAACGGTCATCTTTGTAGCTAAATCTTTGTCTATCCATGGTTTTAAAATTTATTTGTAAGTGTAGAATTGTTGACCAAAAGATATATTTTATAGATATATATAAAATCAACACTATACTCCAAATAGTTACATGACACATTCGTTAAAATATGCAGTGATCCTCAGCCCTCTAGTACTGGTGTGTAATGTGTTCACTAAGATGATTTTGCCATCAATTAATTCATTCTAATTTTTTACAGAGTATGTAGGCCCATTTTAAAGGTTTGTTTTAGGGAACAAGGTGGCAGAATAGAAAGCTCCACTGATTGTCCCTCATAGAAGGACGACAAGTTAACAACTATCTACATAGAAAAACACCTTCATAAGAACCAAAAATCAGGTGAGCACTCATAGTACCTGGTTTTAACTTCATATTGCCGAAAGAGGCTCTGAAGAGATAGAAAAAAACAGTCCTGAATCATTGTTGCCACCCCTTCACCACGCCCAGCAGCTTTGTGTCTCCAGGTAATCTTGAAAGGCAATCTAGTCCATAAGGACTGCAACTCATAGGTGAGTCCTAGTGCTGAACTAGGCCCGGAGACAGTGGACTGGGAGGGTGCATGCAACATACTGAGACACCAGCCAGGGAAAGCCAAGAGAGTGCTGGCATCACCTGTCCCCTAACCCCAGGGTGCACAGCTCATGGCTCTAAAAGAGACCTCTTCCTTCTGCTTGGGGAGAGGAGAGGGAAGAGTGGGGAGGACTTTGTCTTGCATCTAGAATATCAGCTCAGCCACAGCAAGATATGGCACTGGTCAAAGTCGTGAGATCCCCAGTCCAGGCCTTAGCTCCCAGATGACATTTGTACACACACCCTGGGCCAGAAGGGAACCCACTACATTGAAGAAAAGGACCCAGTCCTGGCAGCATTCATCACCTGCTAAATGAAGAGCCCCAGCAGTGATATCCAGGTACTACATCAAAGGTCTTGGGTGAGCCTCTGAGACTTGCTGGTCTCAGGTGAGACTCAGCACATAACTAGCTGTGGTAGCTATAGGGCAAAACTCCTTCTGCTTGAGAAAAGCAGAGGAAAAAGTAAAGTGGACTTTTTCATGCACCTTAAGTACCAGCATGGCCACAGTGGGGTAGAAAACCAAGCAGGCTCGTGGGGTTCCTGATTATCTTGACTCTTGGATGGCATTTCTGGACCTGCCCTGGGCCAGAGGGGAGACCACTTCCCTGAAGGGTGAGTCCCAAGCCAGGCGGTATTCATGCCAAGCTGACTGAAGAGACCTTGGGCTGTAAGGGAACATCAGTAGTAGTCTGTTGGTACTCCTCATGGCCTGGGTTGATGGTGCCTATAGGGTGAGGCTCCTCTGCCTTTGAAAAGGGGACGAAAGAGTGGGAGGGACTATATCTTGTGGTTTGAGTGCCAGCTCAGCTACAATACAGTAGAATACCAGGTAAACTTCTAAGGTCTTTTTTTACTTTAGTCCCGGACTCCAGACAGCACTTCTATACCCACCCAGGGCCTAGAGGACCTTACCACCCTGAAGGGAAGGACACAGGCCTGGCTCACTTTGCCACCTCCTGATTGTAGAGTCCTGTGGCCTTGAGTGAACATAGGCAGTAGCCAGAAAGTGGTTATAGCAGGCCTTGGGTTAGACCCAGTGCTGTGCTGGCTTCTGGTCTGACCCAGTGCAGTCACAGTGGTGAGGGCCATAAAGGTGCTTGTGGCACTCCACCCCCAGCTTTAGATGGCTCAGAACAGAGAGAGAGACTTTATGTTTGGGAGGAACTAAGGGAAGGGAACAAGAGTCTCTGCCTGATAATCCAGAGAATTCTTCCAGATCTTGTCTAAGACCATCAAAGTGGTACTTCTATGAGTCCGCAAGAACCACAGTGTTACTGTGGCTTGGGGTGCCCTCTAAAGCAGATACAGCTTAGATAACAACATCCAGGTCCTTTCAAATATCTGGAAAGCCTTCCCAAGACAGGTGGCTGCAAATAAGCCCAGACAGTGAAGACTACCTAACTCTTCAATGCCCAGACACTGAAGAACATCTACTAGCATCAACACCATGCAGGAAAACATGACCTCACCAAATGAACTAAATAGGACACTAAATAAGACATTTGACCTCTCAGGCAGAGAATTCAAAATAACTGAGTCGAGGAAACTCAAAAAAATTCAAGATAACACAGAGAAGGAATTTAGAATTCTATCATATAAATTCAACAAAGAGACTGAAATAATTAAAAAGAATCAACCAGAAATTCTGGAGCTGAAAATGCAGTTGGCATATTGAAGAATGCATCAGAGTCCTTTAATGGCAGAATTAATCAAGCAGAAGAAAAAAGTAGTGAACTTGAAGACAGGCTATTTGAAAATACAGTTAGAGGAGACAAAAAAGAATAAAAAACAATGAAGAATGCCTGTAGGATCTAGGAAATAGCCTCAAAAGGGAAAATCTGAGTTATTGGCCTTAAAGAGGAGGTAGAGAAAGAGATAAGGGTAGAAAGTTTATTCAAAGGCATAATGAAAGAGAACTTCCCAAATCTAGAGAAAGATATTAATATCCAAGTACAGGAAGGTTATGGAACACTAAGCAAATTTAAGGAGACCTCCAAGGTAGTCTCCAAAGGAGACTTAATTGTCAAATTCCCAAAGGTCAAAGATAAAGAAAGGATCCGAAAAGCAAGCAAGAGAAAAGAAATAACATACAGTGAAGCCCCAGTGTGTTTGTCAGAGACCTCTAAGCTAGTCTCCAAAGGAGACTTAATAGTCAAACTCCCAAAGGTCAAAGATAAAGAAAGGATCTGAAAAGCAAGCAAGAGAAAAGAAATAACATACAATGAAGCCCCAGTGCATCTGGCAGCAGACTTTTCAGGGGAAACTTTACCGGCCAGGAGAGAATGGCAATACATATTTAAAGTGCTGAAGGAAAAAAAACTTTTGCCCTGGATTAGTATATCCAGTGAAAATACCTTTCAAACTTGAAAGAAAAATAAAGACTTTCCCAAACAAACAAAAGCTGAGGGATCAATATCAGAAATATCCTACAAGAAATGCTAAAGGGAGTACTTCAATCAGAAAGAAGAGGACATTAATGAACAATAAATAATCTCCTGAAGGTACAAAACTCACTGGCAATAGTAAGTACACAGAAAAATACAGAATATTATAACAGTGAAACTGTGGTATGTAACCTCCTCTTACCCTAAATAGAAAGACTAAATGATGAACCAATCAAAAATAATAACTACAACAATGTTTTAAGACATAGTCAGTACAGTAAGATATAAAGAGAAACAACAGGCCAAGCGCGGTGGCTCACACCCATAATCCCAGCACTTTGGGAGGCTGAGGTGGGTGGATCTTGAGGTGAGGAGTTTAAGAGCAGCCTGGCCAACATGGTGAAACACTGTCTCTACTGAAAAATACGAAAATTAGCCTGGTGTGGTGGTACATGCCTGTAATCCCAGCTACTCAGGAGGCTGAGGCAGGAGGATTGCTTGAACCCAGAAGGTGGAGGTTGCAGTGAGCCGAGATCATGCCACTGCACTCCAACCTGGACAACAGAGCAAAACTCTGTCTCGGAAAAAAAGAGGAACAACAAAAAGTTAAAAAGCAGGGAGACAAAGTTAAAGCATAGAGTTTTTAAGAGTTTTCTTTTTCCTTGTTTATGCAAATAGTATTAAGTTGTTATCAGGTTAAAATAATGGGTTATAAGGTGGTATTTGCAAGCCTCATGGTAACCTCAAATCAAAAATCATACAGTGAACACACAAAAAATATAAAGCAAGAAACTAAATCATTCACTAGAGAAAACCACCTTCACTAGAGGAAGACAGGAATGAAAGAAAGAAGGAAGATAAGACCACAAAACAAACAGAAAACAAATAACAAAATGGCAGGAGTTAAGTCCTTACTTATCAATAACATTTTATGTAAATGAAACTTTCCAATCAAAAGACACAGATAGGCTGAATGGATGAAAAAACAAGACCCATTGGTCTGCTGCCTACAAGAAATACACTTCACCTATAAAGACACACATAGATTGAAAATAAAGGGTTGGGAAAAGATATTCCATTCCAATGGAAACTAAAAAAGATCAGGACTGGCTATACTTATATCATGCAAAATAGATTTCAAAGACAAAAAATATAAGAAGAGACAAAGGTCACTATAAAATGATAAAGGGCTCAATTCAGCAAGAGAATATGACAATTTTAAATATATATACACCCAACACTGGAGCACCCAGATATATAAAGGAAATATTATTCAAACTAAAGAGAGATACAATAATAGCTGGAGATTTCAACACCCCACTTTCAGCATTGGACAGATTTTCCAAACAAAATTAAAAAAGAAGCATCAGATTTAATCTGTACTATAGATCAAATGGATCTAACAGATATTTCCAGAACATTTTATCCAAGAACTGCAGAATACTCATTCTTTTCCTTAGCACATGCATCATTCTCAAGGATAGACCATATGTTAGGGCACAAAACAAGTCTTAAAACATTTAAAAAATTGAAATAATAGTAAACATCTTCTCTGATCACAATGGAATAAAACTATAAATTCATAACAAGGAATTTTGGAAACTGTACAAATACATGGAAATTAAACAATATGCTCTTGAATGACCAGTGGGTCAACGAAGAAATCAAGAAGTAAATTGAAAAATTTCTTGAAACAAATGATAATGGAGACACAACATACCAACACCTGTGGGATTCAGCAAAAACAGTACTAAGGGGGAAGTTTACAGCTGTATGTGGATACATCAAAAAAGAGGAAAAACTTCAAATGAACAGTCTAATGATGTATCTTAAGGGAACTAGAAAAGCAAGAGCAAACCAAACCCAAAATTAGGAGAGAAAAGAAATAATAAAGATTAGAGTAGAAATTAATGAAATTGAAATGAAAATATACAATACAAAATATCAGAGAAACAAAAAGTTATTTTTTTTCAGATAAACAAAATCGACAAACCTTCAGCCAGACTGAGAAAAAAAGAAGATCCAAATAAATAAAATTAGAAATGAAGAAGGAGAGATTACAACTGATACTGCAGAAATTTAAAGAATCACTAGTGGCTACCGTGAGCAACTATATGCCAATATATTGGAAAATATAGAAGAAACTGACAGAATCTTAGATACATACAACATACCAAGATTGAACCATGGAGAAATCCAAAATCTGAACAGACCAATAATAAGTAACAAGATCAAAGCCATAATAAAGAGTGTCCCACTAAAGAAAAACCTGGGACCAGACATTTAAAGAATTAACACCAATTCTACTCAAACTATTCTGAAAAACAGAGGAGGAGAGAATTCTTCCAAACTGATTCTACAAGGCCAGTATTACCCTGATACCAAAACCAGATGAAGACACATCAAAAAAGCAAACTACAGGCCAACATCTCTGAAAAAATTTGATGCAGAAATCTTCAATAAAATTCAAGCAAATCATAAACAATACATTAGAAAGATCATTTATCATCACCCAGTGGGATTTATTCCTGGGATGCAAGGATGGTTCAATGTATGCAAATCAATCAATGTGATATACCATATCAACAAAATAAAGGAAAACACATAATCATTTCAATTGATGCTGAAAAAGCATATGATAAAATTCAACAGCCCTTCATGATAAAAAACCTTCAAAAAACTGAGGATAAAAGGAACATACCTCAACATAATAAAAGCCATATATGACAGACCCACAAATAGTATCATCTGAATGGGGAAAAACTGAAAGCCTTTCCTCTAAAATCTGGAATATGACAAGGATGCCCACTGTCACCATTGTTATTCAACATAGTACAGCAAGTGCTAGCCAGAGCACTGAGACAAGAGAAAGATATAAAGGGTATCCAAACTGGAAAGAAATAAGTCAAATGATCCTTGTTTGCAGATGATATGATCTTATGTTTGGAAAAGCCTAAAGACTCCACAAGAAAACTATAACTGATAAACAAATTTAGTAAAGTTGTATGATACTAAGTCAACATATAAAAATCAGTAGCATTTCTATATGTCAACAGTGAACAATGTGAAAAACAAAAAACGTAACCCCATTTATAATAGCCACATATCAAATTAAATACCTAGGCATTATCTTAACCAGAGAAGCAAAATATCTCTATAATGAAAACTATAAAACACTGATGAAGGAAATTGAAGAGACCACCAAAAAATGGAAAAATATTCCGTGTTCATGGATTGGAAGAATTAGCATTGTTAAAATGTCCATACCACTCAAAGCAATATATAGACTCAATGCAATTCCTGTCAGAATACCAATGACATTCTTCACAGAATAGAAAAAAATACTCTAAAACCCATATGGAACTACAAAAGACCCAAAATAGCCAAAGGTATCCTAAGCAAAAAGAACAAAACTGGAGGAATCACATTACCTGACTTCAATTTATACTACAGAGCTATAGTAACCAAAACAGCATGGTACTGGCATAAAAACAGACACATAGACCAATGGAACAGAACGGAGAACCCAGAAATAAACCCACACACCTACAGTGAACTCATTTTTAACAAAGGTGCCAAGAACATACACTGGGGAAAAGACAGTCTCTTCAATAAATGATGCTGGGAAAACTGGATATCCATATGCAGAAGAATGAAACTAGACCCTTATTTCTTGATATATACAAAAATCAAATCAAAATGGATTAAATACTTAAATCTGAGAACTCCAATTATGAAGCTACTATAAGAAAACATTGGAGAAAATCTCTAACACATTGGTCTGGGCAAAGATTTCCTGACGAATACCCCACAAGTGCAGGCAACCAAAGCAAAAATGGACAGATAGTATCACATCAAGTTAAAAAGTTTCTGCACAGCAAAGGATACAATCAACAAAGTGAAGACATGACCCACAGAATGGGAAAAAATATTTGCAAACTACCCAGCTGACAAGGGATTAACAACCAGAATATATAAAGAGTTCAAACAACTGTGCAGGGAAAAAAATCTAATAACCTGATTGAAAAATGGGCAAAAGATTTGAATAGATATTTCTCAAAAGAAGGACATAAAAATGCCCAACAGACATATAAAAAAGGTACTCAACATCACTGATCATCAGAGAAATGCAAATTAAAACTACAATGAGATATCTCACCCCAGTTAAAATGGCTTATACCCAAAAGACAGGCAATAACAAATGCTAGCAAGGTTTTGGGGCAAAGGAAACCCTGTACACTGTTGGTGGACATGTAAATTAGGACAACCACTGTGGAGAACAGTTTGGAGATCCCTCAAAAAACTAAAAATAGAGCTACCATGTGATCCAGCAATCCCAGTTCTGGGACTATACTCCAAAGAAAGGAAATCAGTATATTGAAGAAATATTTGCATTTCTATGTTTGTTGCAGCACTGTTTACAATAGCTAAAATTTGGAAGCAACCTAAGTTACCATCAACAGGTGAATGGATAAAGAAAATGTGGTACATATACACAGTGGAGTACTATTCAACTACAAAAAAGAGTGAGATCCAGTCATTTGCAACAACAGGGATGGAACTGGAGATTATGTTAAGTGAAATAAGCCAAGCATGGAAAGACAAACATTGCATATTCTCACTTATTTGTGGGATCTAAAAATCAAAACAATTAAACTCATGGACGTAGAGAGTAGAAGGATGGCTACCAGAGGCTGGGAAGGGTAGCAGGGGGCTGGGGTGGGGGCAGGGGGAGGGAGATGGGAATGATTAATGGGTAAAAAATAAATAAAAAGAATGAACAAGTCCTACTATTTATTTGATAGCACAGTAGGGTGACTATAGTCAATAATAACTTAATTGTACATTTTAAAATAACTTAAAGAGTGTAACTAGATTATTTATAACTCAAAGGATAAATGCTTGACGGGATGGATACCCCATTCTCAGTGATGTGTTTATTTCACATTGCATGCCTGCATCAAAACATTTCATGTACCCCATAAATATATACACCTATGTACCCACAAAAATTTTAAAAAATAAATAATAAAAGCATTTTTAAAAAGGTTTGCTTTATTTAGGAGATTCCATTCCCAATATTTCATTCAGCATGTGGGAAATCAAGGTGTGTAAATTTCTTCCCACTTTTTAAATTGTTTCAACCAGGAGAAGAGAGGACAGACATAAGACTCTATACTTTGTTACATATGTTAACTCCTAGTTCACATCAATACCCTTTACCTCTATGCTATATAAATAAGGTATACCTTTTAAAAGATTGTCTGAAACTGTACTACTGTTTCTCAGAAGGGACAATTGTTCCACATGAAAGAAAGGAGAGGACACACTCAGCCAGAGGCAGGCCCTCATTCCAATTAATGGACTTCTTGGAGGAGAGCATAAGTAATTGGTTTTGAGGTTGTTTCCACTGCCTTTGAAGGACAATTGAAGTGCTCATCAAGATGTGCCAAATGTTTATAGAGTGCCTCTTTGGATGAGTATCTGTTTTAAATAAGTGAATTTAAAGGGGCCTGTAACTCACTTAAATTACACCAAGATGGGAGACTGGAGACAGGATATAGCTTCCAGTTGAAATTCCTTGATCTCTGGTTTAGTCTTAATTTTATAGATAACAAGAGCCATCATTTGAAGAACTTTAACCAGTTGTGCTCAAATGGTATTCAGATGGGACACAAGCTGCAGGCTGTACCCAAGCTTGTTGGTTCAGATTTATTTTCTTCTTAATGCAAAGGCTTGACGTTTGTTGGTCCAAAGAGCACATATGGCTTATGGCTTGAAAAATGTTTTGTGCTTCTTTCTGACCAGAACAAAAGTAGGGCTAAGAGAATGCAGTGGCATTCTCTTACCCCTACTATCACTGGCACCTGGGCACCACGGTGCTGTCTGTTAAATCTAGAGAAATCAGCTGTTGAATTTTGGTGAGACAACCCCACATTCTTCCTTCTAGGGGAAGCCCAACTCATACTTTCCTGAGACTGGGCTCTCAATCCAGGTTAAGGCACTAGATTTAAAGCTCCAATGAAGTACCCACTTGGCTGAGGTGCTGAGAGGATGCTGGGTGACTGTGAGAGATAACAAGGGGACTTCGTTATGGAAGGTAACTGATGGAACAATTAAGAGAAAGGAAGGCCTGGACATGCAATGAGAAAAAGAGGACCAGCCTGAAATTTCCTTGTCCTCTGCCACTAAATGAGAAAGGAAAGACTAGTGGATGAAGATTGAGGACTAACGTCTAGACTTGTGTCTGCTGCTAACTAAGCTTGTGGTCTTGGACAAGTCATTTACTTTTATAGGCCCTTGATTTTCAAATGTTGTAAAGTCAATTCAGATGAGAAAATCACTAAGGGCATTTTCATTTTAAGTTGTAAAATTCCCTGATTTTATTTCAAAGAGTATGTTCAAATTATATCTAATATTTTGCCTTTAAGATTTCAGGCACTTTTCACATTTGTACTGTAGACCTGTGTTTACTTCTGTGTCTTAAATCTTAGCTTACTTTTAAATGGCTGCTCACAGCTGGGCATGGTGGCTCACACCTGTAACCCTGACACTTCGGGAGGCTTGAGGCCAGAAGTTCCAGACCAGTTTGGGTAATACAATGAGGTCCCATCTCTATTTAAAAAAAAAAAATCGCCAGGTGTGGTGGCGTGCCTGAAGTCCCAGATACTTGGGAAGCTGAGGTGGGAGGATCTCTTGAGCCCTGGAGTTCAAGTCTCCAGTGAGCCATGAAAGCAGCCCTGCACTCCAGCTTGGGCAAAAGAGCTCTCAAACATACAAACAAACAATTTTTTAAAAAAGTAAATGACTGTTCATTTCTGCCTCCTCCCACCCTTGACTCCAAACACCTGTGGACATCATCCCCTTCACCATAGTGCCCAAAACCCACAGTAGGAAGATGACCACTGACCCATGCAGACCCTTCGTGCCACCCAGGGGTTCTATCACATTGTCTTATTTCAGGCTTTTCCCACTTTCCTAGGCAACTCTTTTCTTCTCTCTTCAAGCCTTGCAACTTTTTCCCTCATCCTCACTCTCAGCTGATGAATCTGCTTCCTATTTTACTTTGAAAATAGAAGCAGTCAGATGAAGATTTATACATGATCCTGTTGCCTCATCTATTCACCTATATGCGTCTTCACCTTTATACTCTCCCTTCCCTTCTGTTATGGTGGATAAATTATCTATATATCTACCTAAGGCTAACTCCTATACTTGTGCACTAGGCTCTACTCCTCTTGCCTGCTAAAGAATATTGTTCCTGTACTTGCCTCCTGTCCCCATTGCATCATCAAAATTGACCCTCTCTAATGGATCATTCCCACAGCATACAAACATGCTGAAATTCTGCACATCTTAAATGAAAATTCCCTCTTTTCCCCGCATTTCTCTCCAGCTATAGCTCTATTTCTCTATTGCTGTATACAGCGAACTCCTCAAAAGAGTTGTTGGTACTACTACCTATTTCCAATTTACTTCCTCTTGTTCCTTTTGAATCCACTCCAATGACTTCCTTGTAGCCAAATCCAGTAGTAATTGTTAGTCCTGATCTTATTTGACCTGTCTCAGCATTTGATCCCATTAACTACTCTTTCTTTCCTGAAATGTTGCTGTGGTTCTTTTTTCCTTAACTTGTGCTCCAAGAACCTTTTGGTTCTCATCCTGCTTTATGTGCTGTTCCTTCTCATTTTCTTTTGATGGGCCTCCTCTCTCTTCCACCTCTAAACATCAGGCTGCTCAACAATATAGTCGTTAGACCTCTTCTCTTCTCCTTTGTATGGACCCACTTCTTAAGTGATTTCATCCAGTCCATGATTTTAATTTCATCTATATTCTGATAACTCCCAAATATATGTCTCCAGTCCAGAAATTTTCCCTTAACTTCAGGCTCATTTAGGTATTTATCTATTCTACATTGCATATTTGATAGGTATCTCAAACTTAATATGTTATAACTACACTGCTGATTCCTTCCCCATTTCTAAATCTATGCATCATAGTAACTGACAATTCCATTTCTTTCATTGCTTAGGCCAAAACTCTTGGAGATATTTATGAAAATTTTTGCTTATATCCCATTCTGTTGGTGTCTCTGCTTTCAGAATATATCCAACATTCAACTACTTCTTACCCCCTGCACTACTATTTTCATGATCTCCTTGGTGTCCTTGCTTCTGTCCTTAATACCAGTTATATTCTCAACACAGTGGACAGAACAGTCTTTAAAACTTTAAGTCAGGTTGTGTGACTCCTTTACTTATAGCACCCCATGGTGTTTTTGTTCATTTGTTTTTTAAATAATAGAATAAAGCCCAGAGTTCTTACCATGACATACAAATGCTCCAAATATTCTCTGTCACCCTCTCTAACACCTCTCACCTCATCTTCTAGCACACTGCCCCTCATTACCTCCTCTTCAGCTACACTGGCCTCCTCGATGTTCTTATTTCAGTGCCTTTGCACATATTGTTCCCTTGGCTTGGCATAGTCTTCCCGCAGTAACCTACAAGGTTCACAATTTCACCATAGGTGAAATAGCCACTCACTCTGCATTCCTCTCATTTTGACCCCATTTAATTTTTCTCCATAACATTTATCACCATCTGACATATATCTACATAAAATTTGTCTGTTGGCTATCTTCTCCCAGTAGAAGTAGGTACAAACTTTACAAGGGCAAGATCTTACTCTATTCTGTTCAATGCTGAGTTTGCAGTGCCTACACCTGGGCTCAGCACATAGTGAGTGCCCAATACTTATTTATTGTATAAACGTGTGAATGAATGAAGATGTTCAGGCTAGTCCCATGGGTTTTGGAAGAACTGGGTTGGGAGAAGTAGGATGAGAGGTATAGGAGACTGGTCTAGCTGGGAGCCATGTTACCCATATGTTGTCTGTGAACATGCTGAGTGGAGATGTAATGGCACAGCTTCACTAAAACAACAGACAATGCTGGAGCTCAGGAAGGTAAATTCCCATGTTGTTGGTTTGATGTGCTAGGGCAAGGATGTACAGAGCTCGAGTTGGATAGAATAAATGACTTTGCTCCTCCAGTTAATTGATTTACTTTCCTATTGGCCATGCCCTTAGGTGTAATCATAATTCAATAATATGCATGTGCCAAAAGATTGCCTTACAAACGTGCTTCTCCATTAGCTTATGTGGGTATTTTTGTGTGCACATGTTTCCAACAGTGTGCCAGATGACAGAAATTCAGAAACCATCATCCCAGTTGAAATCTGTGGTTCATTCAACACAATAGTCCCTTGTCAATAGCAGTCCAAAGAAATTAGGTCAAAATAGATATGGGCACTTGATAGCATATTGTCATTTGTAAGGCTAGAGCTCAAACTCACACCAGCTTAAACGAACAAACACAAATTATTGACTCAAAAATCTTCGAAGTTTAATGGGTATTTTTAGGTATGGCTAGATTGAGGGACTCAATGAAATAATAACTTTGTATATATCTATTTGATTCTTCTTTCCTGAATTGGCTTCATTCTCAAACAGGCTTTCTACAAATGATGGCAAAGATAGTTTCAGGCAGTTCCAAGCTTATGTGGTCCCTAGCCCTACCACAATTCCATGAAGTTGGCAAGGGGCAGGGCATAAAAAGAAGCATAGCAGGGCAAATCAAAAAGTAACATTACCACTCTTCTCCTAACGGCCATTTGTGAAGATGACTTACTCAGTAAGTTTAAATGTGTTTTTATTTCCTTGAAGTCAATGACATAGTTTTTTTTTCTTTTAAAATTCAGCTGTCTTTTATTACCATGTTTCTTAGAACCCCGTAATGTTTTGTTTCCTCTGCAGCTCTTTCTGGCATAATGTCATTGTTCCTAAGAGCGTTGATGAGGCTTTGGAAATTTTAGACCAAACACAATTGAAATGATGGCTAGCCCCTTTGGTGCTGCTGTCATGACTTGATGAAAATTATACAGACTGGGGCAACATCTCTGAGATCTAATGCAAGCAGTGTGGTCCTTTCCACTGAAACAGCCCTCACACCATCCATAGGCCCCAAAGGCAAAAATTAGTTGAATTCTGCTCCAGAATGAGATATAGCTTGAGAACAAACTCATAATTTAGGAAATAAAAGGTTCTGCTAGCATTTCAGTAATGAGGTTTGGGACTGGTGAATGCGAATCCTTCAACATGGGCCTGGGATGTCACTTCCTCAGTCTGCTTGATTCAGAGAGTGGGATGGGAATCTTCACCTTGGGCTTAAAGCAAATGGGTCTTTGCCATCAGAAAGTCACTGTTCTGCTCATCTCTAGTGAATCTTGGTGATGACTCTCAGATGGGAGGTCAAGGAAATTGAATAGAGATAAGACAGGTCAGGGTTTATAGTTGCAATAGTTGCAAGCAGCAAAACTAATTCCACAGATTTTAAGTAGAAAAAGAGTGTACAGTTGACCCTTCAACAATGCAGGATTAGGGGTGCCAACCCCCATGCAGCTGAAAATCCACACATAACTTTGGAGTCCTCAAAAATGTAACTACTAAAAGCCTACTGTTGACTGAAAACTTTACCAATAACATAACTGTCGATTAACACATATGTTGTATATTATATCCTGTATTCTTACATAAAAGGAAGCTAGAGAAAACGCTATTAAGAAAATTATAAGGAGAAAATATATTTACTATTCATTAAGTGGAAGTAGGTGATCACAAGGGTCTTTATCATCATCTTCATGTTGCGTAGGCTGAAGAGGAGGAGGAAGAGTTGGTCCTGCTGTCTCAGGGGTGGCAGAGGCAAATGAGGTAGAGGAGGTGAAGGGGGAGGCAGGAGAGGCAGGCACACTGGCAGTAAATTTTATTGAAAAAAGTTCACATATGACTGGACCTGTGCAGTTCAAACCTGTGTTGCTTAAGGGTTACCTTATAAGAAAAATACTGGATGACCCACAAGGTCACTGGGATGGATGGAGATCCAGATCCAGAAACTTGGCAGGGATATTGGTATTATGGGTTGAATTGTGCTCTACCCCAAACCCCAAATATGGTGGACTCCTTATCCCTGATATCTCAAGGTAACTTTATTTGGAAATAGAGTCTTTGCAGATATAATCGAGTTAAAATGTGGTCATACTACCTTAGGATGGCTCCTAATCCAGTGACTGGTATCTTTGTAAGAGAAAGGAATGGAGATTTACACACAGAGACAAAGAAGGGAAGAAGGCCTGTCAAGATGAAGGCAGAAATTGGAGTTTTGCTGTCACAAACCAGGGAATACCAAAAATTGCCAGCAAGCCCTAGAAACTAGAAGAGACAAAAATGGATCTTTCCTAGAGTCTTTGGAGCAAGCAAGGTCCTGACAGTACCTTGATTTCAGATTTCTAACTTCTAGAACTGTGAGAAAATAAGTTTCTTTAGTTTTAAAGCTACCCAGTTAGTGGTATAGGGATACCTCATTTTATTGGACTTTGCTTATTGGACTTTGCAGATATTGCATTTTTTACACATTGAAGGTTTGTGACAACCCTGTGCTGAACAAGTCTATTGGCACCATTTTTCCAACAGCATGTGCTCACTTCATGTGTCTGTGTCACGTTTTATTGATTCTTGCAACATTTCAAACTTTTGTTACTTCTTGTGATATTTCAAACTTTTTCTTGTGATTATATCTGTTATCATGATCTGTAATCAGTGAACTTCTATGTTACTGTTGTAATTATTTTGGGGTGCCACAAGCCACACCCATGTAATAAGGCACATAATGGATAAATGTTGTGTGTTTTCTGATTGTTCCACTGACCAGCCATTTCCCTATAATATTGAAATTAGGCAAATTAATAACCCCACAGTGGCCTCCAAGTGTTCCAAGAGCCACACATTTCTCACTTGAAATCAAAAGCTATAAATGGTTAAACTTTGTGAGGAAGGCATGTTGAAAGCTGAGACAGGCTGAAAACTCCTTGCACCAAACAGCCAAGTTGTGAATGCAAAGGAAAGGTGCTTGAAGAAAGTTAAAAATGCTACTCTGGTGCACACATGAATGAAAAAGCGAAACAGCCTTATTAGTGATGAGGAGAAAAATTTAGTGGTCTGGATAATAGATCAAATCAGCCACAACATTCTCTTAAGTGAGAGCCTAGTCCAGAAAAAAGCCTTAATGCTTTTTCAATTCTGTGAAGGCTATGTGAGGTAAGGAAGCTGCAGAAGAAGAGTTGGAAACTAGCAGAGGTTGGTTCGTGAGGTTTAATGAAAGATGCCATCTCCATAACAGAAAAGTGCAAGGTGAAACAGCAAGCACTGATGGAAAAGCTGCAAGTTATCCAGAAGATCTAGCTAAGATTATTGATGGTGGTGGCTACACTAAACAGATTTCCAATGTACAAAAAACAGCCTTCTATTGGAAGATGCCATCTAGGACTTTCACAGAAAGGAGGAGTCAATATCTGGCTTCAAAGCTTCAAAGGCTAGGCTGACTCTCTTGTTAGGATCTAATGCAGCTGGTACTTGAAGTTGAAGCCAATACTCACTGATGAATCTGAAAATCCTACGGCCCTTAAGAATTATGCTAAATCTACTCTGCCTGTTTTCTACAAATGAAACAATGATACCTGGATGGCAAAACAGCTATGATTTCCTGGGTATTTTAAGCCCACTGTTGAGATCTACTGCTCACAGAGAAAAGATTCCTTTTAAAATAAAACTGCTCAGTGACAACACACCTAGTCACTGATGGAGATGTACAAGAAGATGAATGTTGTTTTCATGCCTGCTAATACAACATCCTTTCTATGGCCCATGGATCAAGGAGTAAGTTTGACTTTCAAGTCTTATTATTTAACAAATGCATTTTGTAAGGCTATAGCCTCTGATGGATCTGGGCAAAGTAAATGTGCAACCTGGAAAGGATTTACCATTCTAGATGCTATTTAAGAACATTTGTGATTCATAGGAGGAGGCCAAAATATCAACATTGATAGGAGTTTTGAAGAAGTTGATTTCAACCCTCACGTACAACTTTGAGAGTTTCAAGACTTCCTCCACTGAAGCCAGAAGTGATACAACTAGCAAGATAACTATAATTAGAAGTTGAGCCTAAAGATGTGACTGAATTTCTACAATCTCATTATAAAATTTGAATGGATGAGGAGTTGCTTCTTATGCATGGGCAAAGAAAGTGGTTTCTTGAAATGGAATCTACTCCTGAAGATACTATGAACATCGTTGAAATGACAACAAAAGATATTACATCAACTTATTTGAAAAACAGCAGCAGGGTTTGAGAGGTTTGACTCCAATTTTAAAAGAGTTCTAGTGTGAACAAAATGTGATCAAACAGCATCTCATGCTACAGAGAAATCTTTCATGAAAGGAAGCATTAGTTGATGTGCATACTCAATTTTTGCCCTATTTTCAGAAAGTGCCACAGCCACCCCAGGTTCACCAACTACCACCCTGAGCAGTCAGCAGCTGTCAACATTGAGGCAGGACCCTCCACCAGCAAAAAGTTTATGACTTTCTGAAGGCTCAGAGGGTTTTTAGCATTGTTTAGCAATAAAGTATTTTTAATTATAGACTACACAACAGTGTAAATGTAACTTTTCTATGGACTGGAAAAACAAAAAATATGTGCAACTTGCTATATCGTGATTTTTGCTTTATTGCAGTGGTCTAAAACTGAACCCACAGTATCTCCAAGGTATGCCTGTACTTTGTTATTGTAGTCCTAGAGAGAAATTAGGCAGCAGGCCTCAGCCAACATCATGCCCAGCAACAATCGGCACATGTAATGCTGCAGCTGCCCCTGGTTCCTGATGCTGGTCTGACTGGCCTTGCTGCCCTCTCCTGTGTCCTCAGGATGAATCTTCCACTTACCTTATTTCTTGGTATTCAAGTTCTGGGCAGGAATATCTGACTGGTTAAAGTCTAGGTCACATGTCTGGCCTAGAGGGTTTGGAGAGAGAAAGGAAAACTCTGGTCTTTAGGAAGTTACACAGTGCATTCTTCCCCCAAATAGGAATGAGCTTCAGATTCTAGGCAACCACAAAAAGTCCCTATGACATATATATGCAAGAAAGCAGCAAACTTTAATTGTTACTGGTTCCAAATAATAGTAATAATATTGAGGTTTATGAATAATTTGCTTTTTGACATAAACAGTAGGCATTGCAAGTTTATCTTTTAATATCCTTTTAGTTCCCTGCTAGAAGGCCAGGTGTTATATATATTTCCATGGTATATACATGAGAATGTTACCATTTGTGAGACATCTCTGCAAAAATCAAGGTGGGTATATGTTGATGTAGCGGCTGTGCCACCATCAATCTGAGCAGACTCTAGACAGGGCCAGAGACATTGCACAGTGAAGTGCAGATAGAGTGGAGGTTCTGGATCAGGCCACTGGAGATGGGACCTGGCACTGTCACTTACTAGCTGTATGAACTGGCCATCTTTTAACCCCAGTTTCCCTTTTGCCAAATGGGGATAATAATACCTCATGATAGGGTTGTTATGAGGATTAAATGAGTAAGCCACATAAAGCACTTAGAACAGTACCTGGTGTATCATAAGCACTCAATGTTAGCTATTATCCCCTTACCAAATTCTGAGAATTGGAGACGTTATCTTTGTTCCTTTTGGAGTAGCAGTTCTGAGCACAAAATTCATTACAAACCCAAAGCAGTATTCGGTGAGAAAAGATCTTGGTATTTTTATTTTACCCTATGTACAAAAAGGAATGGAACTCTGGGTATTTTACTTTTCCTATCTAGAACCAAGAAACACAGGTGTTAGCCCAGATCCCAATGGATGGGGCTACAATGAATGCCTTGCATGTATTAGATGTTCAGTAAATATTTGCTGAGTATACTAGGCAAGTTGAGCAAGGTACCGCCACTGTCCTCTCCCAAGAAGTCTTAGATTGCCTGCCATATGCCCATTTCTTTCTAAGGGTTTCTTATATACAAATTATACCGTAGCCTAGTACAAGTCAAATCCTAACCAAAGGAAGCCAATCTGTACATTCACTCTGCTCTACCACAGAAGTTGTTTTGTGCAAACACAGAGTCCTACTGGGATAGCCTGTAGTGGATGGTGACTGATTGAACCAATCAAATCCACTCCTGAGGAATGCAAACCTGGACTTACAAGGAGTCAGCAGTTGGTAGTGGGGACAGAGGTAAAAAGTGCATAGAACGAAGCCACCAGTTAGCTGAATCCGTAAACAGACATTTGAGGTAGACAGCGAATTAGTAAGTTGGTTCTTCATTGACAGCCAGGGCAGAAATACAGACAGACATGTTTAATGGTAAGCCTCATACCAGCACTGTACACAAGTATGTCACTTAATCCTCACGAAAGCCCAGTGAAATAGTTGACATTGTTATCCCTATTTTACACATGAGGACACTGAGGGTTAGAGAATTGAATAACTTGTTAAAGATCCTGAATTTAGAAGTGGCTGATGACTAATTTGGGGCTCCCACCTAGACCAACCTAGAAGCAGAGGAAGAGCAGCTGAATCAGCATGCATGCACATGCACGCATGCACGTGCACACACACACACACGCGGACGCACACACACGCACGCACGCACACACGCATGCACACACGCACGCGCACACACGCGCACACGCACGCATGCACACACACACACAGCTGCAACTGAGGTGCAGCTACAGTCCCCAGGGCACCACAGCTGTGGCTCAAGCCATCTTTCAGACCCTTTATGCTGGGAGGCTCAGTTGTGACTTCACCATCACTGGCTGTGTATTACTGTAATAAATGCTCCATTAAGAAAGGAAACTTGAATGGTTCTTGTTCCCTAAAACCTCACTATTCATAGTGGAGTCCAGGAACATTGCCAATTCAGCACTACCTTGATACTCATTTGAAATGCAGCATCTTGGGGCTCCTTCCCAGATCTCTTGAATCAGAATCAGATCTTTTAACAGGATCTCCATGTAATTGATGTGCACATTAAAATTTGGGATGCACTTCCCTAAAACACTGATTATCAAACTTAGCTGCACATTGGGAGTTTAAAAAATACAGTTACCTGGATCCCACTGATTTAGTTGGTATGGGTTGTGGCCTTAACTTTTAAAAGCTCCCCCAGGTAATTCTAATGAACAGCAAAAGTTGAGAACCACTGCTAAAACTTCTAATCAGTGTGTGAACATGTGATAAATAAGGGGCTAAGGCATGATCTGAATGAAGACTGAAATCATGAATGTCAATAGATAAGGTGAAATACGGATTCATTCACCAAATCTCAGATGATTACCAGCACTTGAAGCTAGATAAAGATTAAGGATAGAATAAAATGAGTGTGATGAAATTAAATTACTATTGGTGCCTACTGCTAGCCTTTTTCCTTCTCCTGCCTGCTGTGGAGGACCTTGCTTGCTCATAGTTTTTCTTTTCTCTGCCCCTGGATAGAGGTTCTATCTCTTGTGTGCTTAAATGGTGTGGGCTCATGAGGAAAGGGAGGAGAAGGGGAAGATATAAAGTAGTGACCAGAGTGCAGTATTAAGAAATTTGGGGGTGGGTTTGGAAGAGAATGATGTTGGTGAGTGTGCGGCTTTGAGAAAATTGGGAAGAGAGTTTTTAAAAATACATGACAAGGATGGGAATATTATTGATTAGAGTCTCATTAGCATCTCTCAAGAGATGCAAGAAAAGCATTGAATTTCTTTTTAAAAATTATAAAATATACACAATATACAATTTATCATGTTAGCCTTTTTAAAGTATGCATTTCAATGGCATTAAGTACATTCACATTGTTGTGCAACCATCACAACTATTCATCTCCAAAACTTTTTCATCTTCCCAAACTGAAACTCTACCTATTAAACATTAACTTCCTATTCCCCCTCCTCCTAGCTCCCATAACCATTATTTTGCTTTCTGTCTGTATGAATTTGATTATTCTAGGTATCTCATATGAGTGGACTCAGACAATGTTTTTGTCCTTTTGTGTTTGGCCTATTTCACTTCACACATGAATTTCTTTGAGACTTATTTTCCCCTCTGACTGTCCTTTTTAAAATATGACCTATTTGGGCCTGAACAATGTGTATCTTGGCTTTATTAGGGTTGCATTCATGTAGTGCTGCTTTCCTTGATGGGAATGGAACTTAGGAGATAGGCCAGCCTGAACATAAAAATAGACTTAGAAAAGGTTGAGATAAGGCTATTATCCTTAGCAAACTAATGCAAGAACAGAAAATCAAATACTGCATGTTTTCACTCATAAGTGGGAGCTAAGTGATGAGAACTCATGGACACAAAGAGGAGAGCAACAGACACAGGGGCCTATGGAGGGGTGAAGAGTGGGAGGAGGGAGAGGATCAGGAAAAATAACTATTGGGAACTAGGCTGAATGCCTGGGTGATGAAATAATCTTTACAACAAGCCCTCATGTCACAAATTTACCTATATAACAAACCTGCACATGTACCCCGGAACTTAAAATCGAAGTTAAAAAAGAAAGAAAAGTTAAGATAACTCACTGATAATGAAGCACACAGACTCGTCAGAGGAAGGTGGATGTCTGAGGCTGACGGCCTGTGAAGCTGCTTATAATTACTCTATGCCATTTCCTAATTAAGGTAATATGTAGTTTTCTTTGAGAGTGGGCTATGTGCTCTTTTCCTTACTCTGATTTTCACTTTCTTCTAAAACCAAAATATTATTTTGACAACATCGCTTCATCTTTTTGACTATGGAGAGGTTCGTTCGTTTTTGGTAATTAACAGAGGAGTTAATGTGGCTGAGACAAGATTTTTTTAAAAAGAAAATCTGCTTTAAATCTCATGGGTAAGCCTTAAATCAGTCATTTCTGAATTGACTACTTATGCTTTATTCTGCAAGTACTGATGAACAGGAAGTTAGACATTGTCATTTTCTTTCATAGTGTTTTGGGACATTTATGATCAACCTGTGAGATCTTTCAGAGAACACTCCAAATCAATTGCCATGTGGTCATTGTCTGATTTTGGATTGATTATTTAATATGTTGACTTTTAATATTTTTTTCCTTTTGGAAGAATGAATGGTAATGCCTACTGAAGAAGATTGTGAATAAAATTCAAGGTAGATAGCATCTACATAGAAGGCCCTAAATACAGTTGTCATTATCTGTGTTGATTGTGTACAACGATGGTATATCCTTTGCAGTTATCAACATCTTTGGCAAAATTTTAAATTCAAAGGCAACAAAGTTCACAGGTATTGTTATATAAGATTTCTTTTCAGATTAGTAGCACATTAGTGTCTTAGGTTGGGTTCACTAGACGCGGAGCCTGAGATAGGGACTTGGCTGCTCTTCAAGAAAAACCTGTAAGGTAATAAGAGAAATAGGATCGGGAAGAGGAAGGAGCCAAGAAAGAATGTTGTTTCAGATAAAGTCTAGACTTATAGCTTGATGCTGAGGGCAAGGGTGAGGTCCCTAAGCAGGGGAGTTGTGGAATATAAATCCTACCACAGGGTGATCTCAGGCAGCAGTTCAGGCTTTCCTTCTATATGAAACCATTTTAGGACACTAAAAATTTTGTGGGAATTTTGTGGAAGCATCACAAATAGCAATTTGCTGTGATAAGTGTGCCCTGTAACTTTCAAACGGCTATGTGATAGATTCCCTTTAGCCACCTCTTAGTGATGATTCAACCAAAATAGCCCCACAATAAATAACAAAACATTTCTCTGTTCATTAATTTAATTACTATTTCTTAAACATCTGTTAGGTGCTCAGAACTGTCCTAGGCACTCAAATCATGGCAAAACAATAAGAAGTACCAGTGGATATTTTTAAACTCCTTAAAAAATAACCAGTTGAAAACAAAATAGAAACTATCATTTTCTACAGGCTTTTCTATCAAAAGAAACTAAACTGCTAAATAAAATCTGGTGTTTAAACTATATTTTTTAAAAAGAGATGGCATGAGGGCTTGTTTAGATTTGTTCTTTACATAACTAGTTGAAAATTCAGAAGTAAAATCTGCTTCAAACTATTGTTGATTGGACATAAAAGCAGGGAAAATTTGCAATAACTAAGGTGGGGTTTTGGAAATGGGTAAATTGTAAATATGCCCTTTGAAATTAATCTAAAAATAAGTGGCATCTGAACATAAATATGTGTAACTCTAATATTTATTGAACAATAGATACTTTTAGACACAATAATAAGGGATTCTTGCAGGGAAATGCAAATAACTAACGTTTCTTATTTCAACTCCTCAAGTTCTTGTCCTTGAGTGTATTTAAAGAGATCACCCAGAGACACATAGAAACAAAATAAGAGAAAAACCCATAAACCTCCACTAACCATCTTATTATTATACTAAGCCCATATTTGGAGATAGTAATTGGCATATTCCATAGGGGCAGCCTGGGAAATGTGTGTCTGTCATGGTTCTTTGTTCATAAGCAGCAGAAATGAACTTTGGATAACTTAAGCAGAGCAAGAGTTTATTGGAAGGTTATATGGTAATTCTTAGAATAAAAGAGAAAGCTTAGTCATCCGACTTGGAAAGGAGAAAAACCATGACAAAGAAGTCCTAGATCTAGGAAACAAAAATGAGTGGTGGTCTGTCATTAGAACATCTCTACTAGAATGAATCTGCTTTTGGCATTTTTTAGTCTCCACATTATACCTAAGATCCAAATGTCAGGCAGAAAGTTGTGTCATTGGCCTGGCAAGAAGAAAGCTGGGCACATTCATTCATTCATTCATTCAATGAATATATCTGTTGATCTCTACTACACATGCCAGGTACCTGAAATACACAACTTAAGTGACAGCCCCAGCATAATGCATTCAGTAGAGAAAGGATTATTTCTCCACCATAAAATCAAAGTGCTGATAGAAAAATGGGAATGGTTGCTGGGTGTTCAAGGTGGCCAGATACCCTTGCAAGACCGTTTCCCTTAGATCCAGAGACATTTGTGTGCTTGTTCTTTTTTTCGAGAAACATTAACTTCCCTGCTTGTACTTTTTCTTGCCTTTGGGGACAAATTTCCAAATATCCCAGATCACTGGGCTGGAGAGCCTAGCTGTGGATGTTCACCTGGTGCCATCAGCCCCTCATCCACGTTGGCTTCCTCCTGCATCCCAGGAAGAAGGGTAATCTCAAGGGCCTGATGAGTGTTAATTCACTTTCCTTTGTCTCCGCCAAGCTGAATTATGGATTCTGCTTTTCCGAACCCTTTATTTTCTTCATAACCATTCCCAGTTTCTGTCCCATATTCCTCATGTGCACATTTATCTCAAGGTTCCATGTGTGTGTACAATTCTCATAGTGTCCTAATATTATAGGTTTAAATTCCCATTTTTCATCTATCTGATGAAAAGGCCAGCTGACAAGAATATTGTCTTGCCATGTGTCCCTTAAAGGATTTTTTTTCTTTTTTTTAACTCTGTTTTGTAGTCTTAGACTTAATACTAGTTCAAACAGAAAGGTATCTTAATTTGGAAGTAAATATAGGGAAATAACTATATTACTTAAACACAGCTCAGTAGGAGCTAAGGTAGGAAAAAACATTTCTTTTTGTTGTTTCCTCATAAATCATACCAATAGTCTTTGATATCAGAGCACTGCCTAAATTTACCTTGTTCGTTCATTCATTCATTTTTTTTTATTTACCAAGCAATTATTAGCCACCTGCCTACATTTGCCATGTACTATTCTTTCCTTGAATGGAGTTTGGCTTTAAAATGAACAGAAAAAAGAGGGTAAGATGAAGGTTTCAGTGAGATTAGCATAAGCCAGTCAGAGAGGACAAGAAAGGAATTTGTATTGCAGTTTCTATGAGAGCTTTACTCTTTGGCCTGTATCATTGACCTAGTCTAAACTTCCAGGTCCTGAAGCAAAACTTAAAACAGCACTTAATTCCAGTAGCAGAAACAACTTACTCTGCACCAGCTTTCCCACCTCCTGGTTCCCTGGGCAAAGAAGGAACTTTGTGGGCAGAAGTTCAAGCACTCCTAAAGAGTATGGCCACTCAGAGCTTGGCAGGAATGAGGGTGGGGTGGTTGTGTGCTAGAAGCAGCAGAATTAATTCTGCAGTTGCTTTTTTATCTAATCTACTGTTTGTATTTCAATTCTGTCCATCAATCTAATAATATTGTTTAGAAGTATTTTTTCTCTTCCTCAACCAGACCAAGTCTAGGATCTAGTATTGCATTTGGTTATCATGTCTCTTAAGCCCCTTTTAGTCTGGAACATTGTCCCAGCCTTTGTCTTTTATCACGTTGACATTTTTAATGAATACAGTCCTCATCACTACCCCTCCCCTAGCACTGTTTTTAATAAAACATAACTTAGTTCTGGTGTATCTTAAGTTTCCTTGTGATTAGACTGAAGTTATGCGTTCTAGGCCAGAGGACTGCATAGGTGGTGTGTCCTTCTCAGGGTATCATGTTTGTTCTTCACTGGTAATGTTAATTTCAATGACTTAGTCAAGATATTGTCCAAATTCTCAATTTTATAAAACTGGGACTTTTATCACCCACCCCCCATCACTCCGCCCCCGACTGACTCCCCACTCATGAAACTAATAAGCAGTCTGTGAGGTGCCACTTTAAAATGATGCAAATATCCTGGTTCTTAGCAAAATTTCCTGGTAGGTATAGCATTCATTGACGACTCTTGTCTGACCCAATCTTAACTATCACGGTTGTGAAGTAGTGGTCTTTCCCCGCCAGTACTCTTTCCACATTCACCAGACAGCTGTTACATTTCACTGCAGCGCAGGGTTTCCTTTCCCTCACTCATTTACTATTTACTATCTATTATTGGTATGGACTTGTGAATTCCTATTTTTTCAATGCTTTATAATTCCTTGCTGTACTTATGTCTTTAAGTGCTCAAATTTATATATTCTTATTTATGTAAAATACCAGGCAAATGCAGCTTTATGTAGGATACTCACATCCAGTCAGATTGCAGCCCCTACATCTCTCCTCCATAGATATTCTGGAGCCACCGCTGTGTGTGTGTGGCACATATAAGACATACTTAGACATGCATAGATTCTCAGAAAACTGGTAACAGGCTATCTTGAGAGAAGGAGATTAGAAGACAGAGATTCGAGATTGTAGAAAAATTTAATATTCACTTTTGTAATATTTGAAATTTTTTAAGGGTATGTAATAAATCATTAAAAATAAAAGGCTTTTTTTTTTTTTGGCCGAACCAGAATCAGCACAGTCAGACTAACTTGGAACACATTTTATTTTCTTCAATCATTAAACTTCTAAGTTCTATTTTAAAACTTTGAAGGTAGACAATCTCTACTATCTAAATAGTGTTATTTGGTGATCAGCTTTAATTTGGGCCTGTGTTTCAAGGCAGGCCTCTGATACTAGGGCTACAAATTCTGACTATCGACCCTGAGTTTTCAAATTCAGAATGTGATTTCCAATGCCAATGTTAACATAGTGTAATTGCTGTGGCAATGCAGTACTGCTTTAGCCCTCAGCTCCATTCTATTAAGTTTTGCAAGCTGGGAGATGGGAGACTATATGTGAGGTTATTAGACTGAGTGCTCATTTCAGCTGTTTTCTCATTTAGGTCCACTTGTCTAGGTCCACAACAATGGCTGATTAGGCCCATGATGGTGCTTTGGAATCTAAATAATTGCTGAGATGCCTGCCATTAAGTAGCTGTCCTACCTATATTTTGGATTATTTAGAAAATTCTGTATAAATCCACACACAATAGAGCTTAGAATTTCTCTGTTTTTAAAACATATGCTCTCACTGTGGTAAGAAATTTCTGTGAATCTTGCAAAGCTGTAGATGCCCTGGCTTAGCACAGAGCAGTTTATAACATACAACCCAGATGCAAGCTCCACTGGCTTACTTACAAGCAGCCTCGTGTAATTATTCCTTCATTAAGCCTATATGCAGACCACACTGAGCTCAACCATAGTCTTTCTTTGAAAGAAAAAAAAGGTGGCTTTATTATAAACATGAGGAAGCTGGATATTTTTGAGAGGCTTTTGCATTTTGAAGCCTTGTGGTTTTCTTCATCTCTTCAATAATCATTAACATGCTCAATAGTTAACCTTCCAGAAATGTGAAACTTTATATCTGAACTTTGCAGCATCTGTCTTGCAATGCAGACTGAGTTTGCTGAGGCTGTTTTTATAATCACTGGTGGTAAAATCAGGAAGATGCAAAATGAGCATGTACTCAAGTGCAGTTCATCCAACATTCTAGACCTTAAATTAGAGTGATGAGCATAAACACTGCAAACATTTTTTTTTTAACTAAATTGCAATTACATTTTAAATTACCTACAATTACCAGAAACCATCTCAAAGCTAGAAATTAACTTCTTAGGCACTGGTCCCAGCAGATCAGCTGTTAAATGGACCATCCTGGGTAGCTGACTTCCCACTCTCGTTTCCCTCTGCACTCAGCCTTGCACAAGTCAAGCAAGGTGGAACAGCAGGGCGGAGCCCGCGGTTCAGGGTCACATGATAGGCGTTGGCCCTCGGAATTGTGCAACCATATTTTTACAACTTCCCAAATTACAGTTTCATTCAGGTTCATGACATTTTCCTGAAATACTGTGCGAGCTTTCTTTTCGAGAGTAAGTGATGATTTTATTTTAGATTTTAATTGAACTATTTTTATGCACCGGGTTTTGTCATCTGGTATTTAGGGCATGGAATTGGGTCCAGGAACCACTAGGACTATTCCTAGCTAGTCACTGTGTGACCTTGGTAAGGGCTCTTCTGGGTTTTGGAGTCCCTGTCAGAATGATAAAGGCTAAGCGGTTGGGAAAGAACTGGACGACCTCCCTCGGAGCACCACCTAGCGGTTGGAGGTTGGCTTAGGCTCAGGGCTAGCTTCAGCCCCATCCCACAGTCAGGCCCCTCTCTGGTCTTTGTTGCTACCTTCCCTTTCTGTGAAAGGATGGGGAACCTGGGACAGCCTTTCCTTTACACTGCCTGGCTGGTACACGACTCAGCACTTGGTTGACTTGAAGTCAACACTGTAAAGTACTTTGAAATGTAGAAATTCATACTTAGTGCGTTTGGGAATGGATTAACTAGTTTAAATCTCATGGCCTCTTGTTCCTCGAGGAACTCATAACAAGCCTGTCTTCCTTGATCTAGTCTCTTGTCTTGAATCCACACCCCTAACTGTCTCCAAAGTGGTTTTGCTGAAATGCAAAGCAATGCCAATTTTCGTCTTAAAATCCTTCAACATTTCCCCATTGCTAAGGGCCATGCTGATTTGTTCCTGCTAACCTCTCTGCTTCACACTCCACGCTTCTGCAGCACTAAGTTATTCCTATTTCTTTCCAATACACTACACTTTTGTTCATGTAAGACATCTTGTTTCATGCTGCCATTATTTCTGGCCTGTTCCCCTTGTTACTTCTGCAGTTGGCTAAATCACAAACAATATTGATGCCTCTGTTTAAACCACCCTCTCCAAAAAGCCTCTCTAGAACCCCCTATATTATGGAAGAGACTCCATTTTAATTTACCCATTGAATAAAGTTTATTGAGTGCCTTTACTAGGCACTCAATGGTATTAATCAATGGGTGTCATTTTGCTTGCATTAATCTTTCTGCTCCTTTCTAGCTATGGAGAAAAGGAGGAGGGGGTCCAAAGATGAGGAATTTGATTTCTGGGTGCCTATGAGAGGGGTTGCCACATGAGTGATGCTCTTTAGGGCTTGTGTGGGAGGGCCCATACATTTTTAAGATCTGGAGAAAGGTGGAGCAGAATGAACATGCCTCTCAGCCATGAATGAACTCATAAAGTTGAAAGATATAATTCAAGCCGAAAGTAAAAGACAGGTTTGTGTATTCTTTCGGACTCCATGTATGTATTGGACTAACAGAAAGTTTGGTTAATAATAGACTATATCACCCCTCCTTATACAATTAAGGATGTGATACTAAAGTTATATTAAAACAGCTCTTATAACTAGGGGATAAACTATGAAGAAGATTCATTTGATTATGCCGTGCTCTATAAATCATTTCAGTGATTTGATTAAATATTGTTTATTTAACCAAACTTCTGGGAGATTTCTGAGGGACAGATAGATAGGTATAGAATTAAAAGGTGATAAAAGGTGGGCTAAAGTGTCTGCAATCACATTGTATCAACAGGAATTCCTTTGGCATCAATGGAAAGCCTAACTAAGAGTGACTTAAACTATTTTACTTACAAGTATCCATCTGGAGGTAAGCAACTGTTTGTAGTTAAGAGCTCAGAAATACCAAGATCAGTGTTTTTCCAATTCTTACTGGCCTTTCTCTTGAGGCCATGCGGTGGCTGTCATAGCTGTAAACACTAGTCTATTTGCAAGGCAGAAAGAAGGGGACACAAAAAGGGTGGTGCTTGTGGCATATGTCCTTTATATCAGGAAACAAAAACTTTGCCAGAAGCCTCTGGAGACATCCACTTTTACCTCACTGGGGATCAGACTTTCTCACATGGACAACCCTCACTGCAAGAGAGCAGAAAAGCAAATATTTGGCTTTTCTAGCCTCTCTAATGGAGGATGCCAGAGGAGGTGGATTTGCAAATGGGAGTTGGACTAGCCGACCAACAGCATCTGCTACCATGTTGTCCAGTGCTCTCAGAAGTCATCACCCTTCACTGTCATTTATCGTTGTCTTGCTCTTTGGGACTCTTTTAAAGTAAAGCCTGGCAAAACTATGAAGTTGTGCGTCGTTTATAAATTTCGTCAATTACCACACCAGTGTGACTGCTGTCTCCAACAGGCTGTTCTGTGCTTGGAGAAGAAGCATTTGCCTGTGGTGTCAGGGAAAATTTTTGAATCTTGTTGTTTGGATAGATTTGAAAAAAAAGTGCAAATAAAAACGTCTGTCCTGGGTTTAACTTTTCACTCTTGTTTATTCATGGGTGCTTCTAAGAGCTTTTGCAAGTAAACCTTCTAAATCTTAAACCAAGTGTGGTAGGCAAACCATCTCAAAGTTTATGGTTTACATTACTGATCGAGAAGAATAACAATCCATTAATTCTGATGAGGTAACTTATTAAAGGGCTCATGTGGAGTAAACAAGAGGGATTCCAGCAAGTTTGAAATCTTGAAGCCACACCATCTTCTCTTTGTGGTGGTATATCCACAGACACCTCCCTGCTTCAGAAACACGTGTGGGTAATATGCTGTTGTACAGATGGCGAAGGCAGTACAAAGTAGTGCTTAAGACATGAGTTATGGAGCCAGACTGCCTAGGCTCAAGTCCTACTTATGAACTGTGTGACCTAGGACATGTTACTTAAACTGTCTGCGCCTTCAAATGGGACTATAATAATACTCAGCTATATTGAGAAAGTTTCCCAACAGAATATACATAAAAATTGATAAATATTACCTCTTGTTATTATATAATGGTTTTGTATAATGGTAATACCCACCAGGGCAAGTGGGCACTTTGTTTCTCCCTCTTTTCCTTCCTGCTGGCATGTACCCCTTCTGGATGCTCCATTGTTAAATAAGAAGTACTCATACTTGTTAACGTTTAAATGTTCAAGAACACAGTACTTAATTACTGTGTGTATACTCTCATGCAGTGTGCATTATTGCCATGATTTCACAGAAAGAAAAGGAAATTGAGAAGACAGGTGAAGGAACTTGTTCAAGCCACACAACCTGCTGGAGTTAGAATGAGAGCTCAGGTGTCTTGGACTTTCAGGCCTGAACTTACTTCCATTATAGCATTATTGATTTGCATTATAAAGTTTAAATTAGCTTTTTATATGCCTATGTATCTTTCTGCATATAATTTTCTCATGCTCTGGGAAAATCTGCACAACTCACAATCATCCCTTTTTTTTTTTTTGATAACTGTTTCAGGGTCCTAATAAGGAAAATTCCCAAAGGCTATGTAGAGGTAATGCTTGTAAAGTGCAGTTAGCACCCAGTAAATTTTACCTGCTGTATTGTTATTGCTAGAGAAGACAGTTGACCCAAGCTGGGCCAGTTAGATTCTTTCTTCAATAATTTGGAATTTAAATCCAAATTTACCTCCTTTTAGTGTCTTCATAATATTCTAAAACTTTTTGTATTTACTAAGACATTTCTTGGAGTAAGAAGCCATACTTAAGCTCTAGGGGTCATATTCATTTGAATCTGTTTATATGGCATCCCATGGCTGGTATTGAAAGTTAGAGGCCTGTGAAACTTTTGGTGAAGACGTTGCTTGGTTTACCTACATCAAAATATATTACAGATAGTTCAGTAGACACAACATGCCATTGGAACCAAGTTGGTGGAAATTCAAGATCAGTGAAGTACCCATCATACCACAAGGGTTGAAAAAGATACAGAATGCTGACCTGCAGAGAGGAAAATGGAGGACATTAAAAAGGAAAAGCAAAGCAGAGGCAAGAGGATGAGAAGTGGAGTGAGTCCTGCTAGGAAACTTGTGGCCTTTCAGTTCTTGGTTCTGGTCACTTTTGAAATTCCCGTCCTCAGGTGTCTGTGAGAAACTCTGTATTGTTATAATTATTTACCCATATTTTATTTTGTTTGTTTAGCAAATGAAACTTAAGTTGGAGTCGGTTTTTGTTACCAGCAACTAAAATGTTCTCAGGGATGGACGTTTTGGTTACTGACTTAAATAAGTGTTTTAGATTATCTGGGGATATTATTTATCATATTCTCTCCTTTACTTCCATAGATTAGAAATTGGCCATGCCTAGTGCCATAAATTTAATTTTGGTACCCTAACACAAGCTTGAGAAAGTTTCTGCATTCCCTTGTTAATTTCTAAATCTTCATCATGGTTAAGAATACCCAACATTGTGTCAAATCAGAAAGTGTCTAGATCCTGGGTGTGTGTATGTGCATATATGTGTGTTGGTGTGTATGTGTGTAAAATACCTGGGGTTGTACTTTATTCTTAGGGGATTCTTTTTTGCAGAAAGTTCTAAACACCTTGTCCCTCCGAATGTGCTCAGCTTTGCCTGTGCCATCACCGAGCAGTCAGAATCACACTGCAGCTTCCAGGACAAAGAAAGTCCAGATAGAGAGAGGATCCATCCTGTTGTCTCTGAATCGCATCTCTGTTTGGCTTCCATGGCCAGATATTCTGAAGTAGGTAAGCCAAGCAAGGTCTTAGAATCTTCAACAAGTTTCACAGGCCCTTAGCTTTTAATAGCAGCCATGGGATGCCATATAAAGAGATTCAAATGGATATGATCCCTAGAGCTTAACTATGACTTCTTACTCCAAGAAATGTCTTGGTAAATACAAGAAGTTTTGGAATATTATGAAGCCACTAAAAGGAGGTAGATCTTATGCAAATATGGATAGATCCTATACAAATATGGGAAAGAGACCAAGGCAAATTAATAAAGCAAACTGCAGATTATATATAATAAAAGACATATATACTATGGGTTTGTACCTTTTAAAAATGTAGATATCTGCTTTTGTGTATAGAAAGCTTTTGAAAGAATATATGAACTTTTATTAAGGTTACCTCAGGGGAGTGAGTCTTTGAAAGAAATTTTTAAAATCTTTAATGCTGTTTTTGTTACCTACAGCCAAAATCATTTCAGTGAAGAAAATTTGGTCGAGATGGATATTGTAGTTAATGATTGAAATAAGTGTTTTAGATTATCATTGTAAAATTTTAAAAAATTTGGCTCCTCATTAAAAAATGTTTAAACAATATAGAAATTTATATAGAACAAAGAAATATTTCCCCTCTCCTTATCTCTCACCCAATTCTCTCCTATAAAAGGGACTTTTACTTTTCATGCTGTACTCCTCTGCCTGTTTTGTTTATTTGTTTGTTTTTACTATGACCACACATAACTTTCATATACAATAATCACAATTCACTTTTCTAGGTGCTTATTAAGACCTGTGGAATCATAACGTTTGGGGATAGAGGCTAGCCGTATGTATTTTAAAATAACTGTCTGGGTGATTCTGATGTATCTTCCTATTTGAGAATCTCTGGTGGCTAGGATCATTTTCTATACCTTAAATGCCAACATGTTCTCAAATAAAATTTTAAATGTTTGGTCATAGAGGGGGCCACTATCTCTAAGAATCTGGGGAGCTTTACAAGCATGAATAAATTAAAATTTACAAAAGAAGGGCCTATCCCATAATATTCTGAAGACTTAGTTGTTGAACTGACTGTACTAAGTAGTAACTGAATCATGATTTCACCCTAGGCAAGGACAGCAACTATATGGTTTGTATATCTCCATTTGTCACTCCAATGTCCACTGCAAATATTGCTAATCAATTTTTACACTCTTTCTTACTAAGCTTTTACATATCTCAGAATCGTTTTTATCATTACTCATCATCCCAGGAAACGGCCACCTGTCCTTGAACTGGCATTCAGATGAAATCTATTGTAGTGATCTTCTATTTGTGATCCTTCTAGCACCCTTTCCCCAACTTTTTCAGAGTACAAAACCCTTCTTTCCTATGAGTAACCCATTCCATATGGGTTTGATATGACTGACTATTCTCCTACCTCCAGCTACAGGAGTGGAAATATCACCTAAGTGGGCCTAATAAATCAGAGAACCCATCCCACAGGCCACACGGGTTGATGCAGGGGTGGATACCAGACCAATAAATTATTCCTCCCTGGAACTTTCTGCGGGAGTTCTTTGGGGGGAAATAACCAAAACAAAACATATTTCTGTCTCCCAGTGTATTAAACTTACATAGAATTTGAGTCTTCAGCTTCCAACAGTCACTGTGGTGATATGGAGAGAACCTGTCAAAGAAGTAGGAAATGAGACAGAGCCCTGATATTGCCATTTTGATCCATGATTCAGATGTACTTGAATCCAGATTAATCCTCTGAATCCTTTGCTCTTCAGAGCTAATAAATTATCTTAATTTGCCACATTTGTTTGAGTTAGGTTAATGCAACATGCAATCAAGAATCTTCACTAATTTCTTTTCTTTCTCCCTGGGTGTGAAAATCTGTTCCTGAAATTTTTTTCTAATTCTTTGTTCTGTTTGTGAGTCTTCGTGTTTCTTGGTTTGGTTCCTATAATTGTAAATGGGACACTCAAAAGCCAGAAGAGGTAGGGGATAATTGCTGTGTTGTTGTTATTGTCATTGTTAAGGTAAAAGCAAGAAATGCCAATTGTAAATACGTAGTATTAGAATTAGAATCTTGACAGGCAGTGAGAAGAGCTGTTGACCAGATTATTCATAGAAACATAGAATCTTAAAGGAAGACAAAACTTAAGCAATTTAATATTTTTATTTTAATAAGAGGAATCTGAGACCTACAAGGTTAATCTATTTGTCCAAGGTCGCAGAAACAAGCCTGTAATCCAGGTCTCTCTGGCTTTATTTGGTGCTCTTTCACTGCATTGTGACCCCTTTATTCATACTGGGGCTAAAGCAGTCAGACTGGGTCATAACACAACTAGATACGAAGTTCAGAATTTGCTAATGTCACAGAGAGGAGGAAAATCAATAAGTGAACAATTAAAAATCAGCATTTAAAACAACTGCACTATAATAAAGTAGAACAAGAAATTAAGTAGATCATGTTAGACGTAACCTCATACTCAAATAGGTAAAAGTTTTTCTATCTGTGATTCTAAGTCCAGATTTCTCCAGTCTTCCAAATTTGTTGTCCTTACTTTTCAATATTGAGAAAAAATATATGAATGTTTTCTTTCAACTCCTGCCATACTAAATACATACTGATAGAATAGTGGTTTCTTCTTAAGTTGAAGCACTCATAAAATAATTATACAAATAAGCTATTTGTGGGACATTTGCAAGTACATATGGATTATTGGTGGTTCACAAAAGTCCATATTAGTATCTTGAGATTTTTTTTTCTTAACTCCTTACATTCCTGAAGAGATATATGACCTGTAAAGTAATGAATCATTTCATTCCAAATACATAGAATCATGGAATTTGGGGTGAGAGGGTTATTTAGAAACTGCTTAAGTCCAACATTTATTGATGAGGAATCCAAGACCCAGGAAGATTAATTGACTGTATGTAACCTTGGACAAGGAACTCTTATGAATCTTTCCATAATGTCACCTGAAATTAATTTTTTTCTTGTAAGTATCTAAGTAATATTAAACTGTTTGAGTACTTAAGCTAAAATATATTTCTTTATCTTTCCACTTCCCTTCTAACTACTCTCTGAAAAGCAAAAATAATTATTCCAAAAACCTTTTTTTCTTATTTACAGTCTGATGTTAGAGGAATATCATAATGCATATTCTCATAAAACATCTTTGTTTCATATACACCTAACTTTATTATTATTATTATTTTTTTATTATACTTTAAGTTCTAGGGTACATGTGCATAACGTGCAGGTTTGTTACATATGTATACTTGTGCCATGTTGGTGTGCTGCACCCATCAACTCGTCAGCACCCATCAATTCATCATTTATATCAGGTATAACTCCCAATGCAATCCCTCCCCCCTCCCCCCTCCCCATGATAGGCCCCGGTGTGTGATGTTCCCCTTCCCGAGTCCAAGTGATCTCATTGTTCAGTTCCCACCTATGAGTGAGAACATGCGGTGTTTGGTTTTCTCTTCTTGTGATAGTTTGCTAAGAGCGATGGTTTCCAGCTGCATCCATGTCCGTACAAAGGACGCAAACTCATCCTTTTTTATGGCTGCATAGTATTCCATGGTGTATATGTGCCACATTTTCTTAATCCAGTCTGTCACAGATGGACATTTGGGTTGATTCCAAGTCTTTGCTATTGTGAATAGTGCTGCAATAAACATATGTGTGCATGTGTCTTTATAGCAGCATGATTTATAATCCTTTGAGTATATACCCAGTAGTGGGATGGCTGGGTCATATGGTACATCTAGTTCTAGATCCTTGAGGAATTGCCATACTGTTTTCCATAATGGTTGAACTAGTTTGCATTCCCACCAACAGTGTAAAAGTGTTCCTATTTCTCCACATCCTCTCCAACACCTGTTGTTTCCTGACTTTTTAATGATTGCCATTCTAACTGGTGTGAGATGGTATCTCATTGTGGTTTTGATTTGCATTTCTCTGATGGCGAGTGATGATGAGCATTTTTTCATGTGTCTGTTGGCTGTATGAATGTCTTCTTTTGAGAAATGTCTGTTTATATCCTTTGCCCACTTTTTGATGGGGTTGTTTGTTTTTTTCTTGTATATTTGTTTGAGTTCTTTGTAGATTCTGGATAATAGCCCTTTGTCAGATGAGTAGATTGCAAAAATTTTCTCCCATTCTGTAGGTTGTCTGTTCACTTTGATGGTAGTTTCTTTTGCTGTGCAGAGGCTCTTTAGTTTGATTAGATCCCATTTGTCAATTCTGGCTTTTGTTGCCGTTGCTTTTGGTGTTTTAGACATGAAGTCCTTGCCCATGCCTATGTCCTGAATGGTATTACCTAGGTTTTCTTCTAGGGTTTTTATGGTGTTAGGTCTAACATTTAAGTCTCTAATCCATCTTGAATTAGTCTTCGTATAAGGAGTAAGGAAAGGATCCAGTTTCAGCTTTCTACTTATGGCTAGCCAATTTTCCCAGCACCATTTATTAAATAGGGAATCCTTTCCCCATTTCTTGTTTCTCTCAGGTTTGTCAAAGATCAGATGGCTGTAGATGTGTGGTATTATTTCTGAGGACTCTGTTCTGTTCCATTGGTCTATATCTCTGTTTTGGTACCAGTACCATGCTGTTTTGGTTACTGTAGCCTTGTAGTATAGTTTGAAGTCAGGTAGCATGACGCCTCCAGCTTTGTCCTTTTGACTTAGGATTGTCTTGGCAATGCGGGCTCTTTTTTGGTTCCATATGAACTTTAAAGCAGTTTTTTCCAATTCTGTGAAGAAACTCATTGGTAGCTTGATGGGGATGGCATTGAATCTATAAATAACCTTGGGCAGTATGGCCATTTTCACGATATTAATTCTTCCTATCCATGAGCATGGTATGTTCTTCCATTTGTTTGTGTCCTCTTTTATTTCACTGAGCAGTGGTTTGTAGTTCTCCTTGAAGAGGTCCTTTACATCCCTTGTAAGTTGGATTCCTAGGTATTTTATTCTCTTTGAAGCAATTGTGAATGGAATTTCATTCATGATTTGGCTCTCTGTCTGTCTGTTACTGGATACACCTAACTTTAAAAGGTTGTGTATGTGTAGCAAAGAATTTGGTCTAATAGTCTCCCCATATTAACATATACAGAGTTCCAGAACAGTCTGAACACATAGTCATCATTGTGTTTCAGGTTAGTAGTGATCTGATTGATGAAATTAAGCATGCCAAACACATGAAAGGCTTGGGTGAGGGTCACCTTGGGATGCAGCAAGCACCCTGGGTCTATAGCATCTTAATCCAAGAAGAGTCAAATGGAGGAAACAGGTGTCCATTATTTAATTCTGTATTTTCCACTCTTTCAGGTAGAAAAGAAAGATTTGTGGAGAATTGTAAGCCTTATAGGTCCCAAGTTATTTATCTCCCAAGCCCTTGCTTGAGAGCAGATCTTCATCTACAGAGAGGAGAGTCCCTGACCCAAGGCTCAAGAGAGTTTCACCCAGTAGCTTCTAAGTGTTACAAATTGGAGTCTAGAGTTTTGGGGTTTTTAAAGAAAAGTTAAGCTGCTTTTTTATTCTTAAGGAAACTTACATAAGCACTCAGCTTGTAAAACCAAGAAGGCTTTTTCTTTGGACAGTGTCAATTCATTGTTATGTTTACTGTATGTTGTAGATTTTGCTAGATATGAGGTCTACATAAATTAAATTTCACATCTTGGAATTTATTTTAATAGATAGATAGCATAAAAGTGGAGTAATGAATACAGAAAGGTATTCACTGTAGCATTTATTATGATAGCAAAATGTTGGCATCACCACCTGAAGAACTATCAATATGGGATTTGCTAAATAAATATTTGTATCCACACAGGAAAGAATTATGCATCCTTTTTTAAAAAGAATCCTATGAAAATTTGTTGTTTTTGTAATTTTCAACTGGATGAGATGGCATAGGTAAAAAACTTCAAAATATGTGCTTTCAGAAAGCAGTTTTATTGGGGAAGGAGTTAATCATAAAATGCTTTTTTTTCTTTTTTGTTTAAACTCCTCCTGGATAAAGAGGTTCTATGCTGCAACAAGGCCAGCTGGGATTCCCAAATAAGAGACTGTTTCTTTAATGTTTATCAGACTGACCAACGTAAGTCATTAAATCAGGGAGGACCCCAGCTGGACATAATTATTCTGTATGAATGGGGACCTAGTAGACTGAATCAAGTTTAGTATTTGCCAGGGCATCTTGCTGCAGACTGTATATTGTGGGATATTTGATTCAGGACATTGAAAATAAGAGGCACTCATTTGGAAACAAAAATGAACCTATATGTAGGTTTACTAAAATCTGTCTTTGCCCATATGTTGATTATTACAACATGCATAATGCAGATGAAGTCTTCCTAAGTTAGTAGTAGTTTATAATTAATAAGCTAGTCAAATCTTGGATATCAAGGGAGAAGTGTCACTTCAGATTCTGGGCTCTGTTTATTTTCTCTCTATCTCTAACATTTGCTGTCTATCCTTAGACTTTATCCATCCTGGATTCCCATCTTTTTGCTGTAGAATCTCTCACATCCTTTCTGTACTTTCTTAAAGACCCAATTATTACAGAATATTGTTTTTACACTCTCAACTATAGAAAAGTTATATGCAGCCGCTGCCACCAGGATTTCGCTATTCTTTTTTGACTGCTATAATTTGTGCATTACTTTATTCTGTGTGGGCATGGCAAATCTTCACTCATTTGCTTATTCATCAAATATTTATGGAGCACCTATTTTGTGCCAGGTCCTATTGTACAAAGAATAAGATTTGGTTTGTGCCCTTGGGACTTTATATTTCCAGTAAGAGAAGCAGAATTTCATACTAGTAATTCTAATGGAATGTAGTAAGTACAAGGATAAAGATATGCATTAAAAAAAAATATGTGCATGCTGTGTACCTGGAACACAGAGGAGGGACCCTTAACCAGATTAGGAAAAAAGAGGCCTGAATAGCATCCTAAAAGGTGAAGATAGGTAAGCTGGGAGAGAGGAGGTTCAAACAAGCATTGAACTCCAGTAAATGATATGTATTCTGACATACTTGATGGGAAGAAGTGTACTGAAAACTGCAACTGTGAAATGCATTAAAAAATAAGACGCATTAAAACTAAAAGTAGGCGATACCATTCAGGACATAGGCACAGGCAAAGATTTCATGATGAAGATACCAAAAGCAATTGCAACAAAAGCAAAAATTGACAAATGAGATCTAATTAAACTAAAGAGCTTCTGCACAGCAAAATAAACTATCAACAAAGTAAACAGACAACCTAAATAATGGGAGAAAAATTTTGCAAACTGTGCATCTGACAAAAGTCATTATCCAGCATCTATAAGGAACTTAAACTAATTTACAAGGAAAAAAACCATTAAAAAATGGGCAAATGACATGAACAGACACTTCTCAAAAGAAGACATACATACAGCCAACAATCATGCAAAAAAAAAAGCTCAACATCACTGATCATTGGTAGAAGGGGGTGGCACCAAGATGGCCGAATAGAAACAGCTCCAGTCTGCAGCTCCCAGTGTGAACGATGCAAAAGATGGGTGATTTCTGCATTTCCAACTGTGGTACTGGGTTCATCTCACTGGGGCTTGCCAGACAAGTGGGTGCAGCCCATGGAGCAGGGAGGGGCATCACCTCACCCGGAAAGTGCAAGGGGTCGGGGAATTCCCTTTTCTAGCAAAGGGAAGCTGTGACAGATGGCACCTGGAAAATCAGGACACTCCCACCCTAATACTGTGCTTTTCCAATGACCTTAGCAAATGGCACACCAGGAGATTATATCCGGTGCCTGGCTCGGAGGGTCCCACACCCACGGAGCTTCACTCACTGCTAGCACAGCAGTCTGAGATCGAACTGCAAGGTAGCAGTGAGGCTGGGGAAGGGGCGCCCGCCATTGCTGAGGCTTGAGTAGGTAAACAAAGCTGCCTGGAAGCTCCAACTGGGTGCAGCCCATTACAACTCAAGGAGGCCTGCCTGCCTCTGTAGACTCCACCTCTGGGGGCAGGGCATAGCTGAACAAAAGCCAGCAGAAACTTCTGCAGACTTAAAGGTCCCTGTCTGACAGCTTTGAAGAGAGTAGTGGTTCTACCACCACAGAGTTTGAGATCTAAGAACGGACAGACTGCCTCCTCAAGTGGGTCCCTGACCCCGGAGTAGCCTAACTGGGAGGCACCTCCCAATAGCGGGGCGACTGACACCTCATAAGGCCGGGTGCCCGTCTGAGACGAAGCTTCTAGAGGAAGGATTCTGCAGCAACATTTGCTGTTCTGCAGCCTCTGCTGGTGATACCTAGGCAAACAGGGTCTGGAGTGGACCTCCAGCAAACTCCAACAGACCTGCAACTGAGGGTCCTGACTGTTAGAAGGAAAACTAACAAATGGAAAGGACATCCACACCAAAACCCCATCTGTAAGTCACCATCGTCAAAGACCAAAGGTAGATAAAACCACAAACATGGGGAGAATCCAGAGCAGAAAAGCTGTAAGTTCTAAAAATCAGAGCACCTCTTCTCCTCCAAAGGAACACAGCTCCTCGCAAGCAATGGAACAAAGCTGGATGGAGAATGACTGACGAGCCAAGAGAAGAAGGCTTCAGATAATCGGTAATAACTTTTCAGAGCTAAAGAAGGATGTTCGAACCCGTGGCAAACTGAAAACCTTGAAAAAAGAGTAGACAAATGGCTAACTAGAATAAACAGTGAAGAGAAGCCCTGAAATGACCTGATAGAGCTGAAAACCATGGCACGAGACCTAAGTGATGCATGCAAAAGCTTCAGTAGCCAATTTGACAGCAAGTTCACTACTTTTTTGAACACGTTAAAGTGCAGAAGTTCAGCTGGACCAAAATTTGAAGAGAGACAAGGGTGGATGTGACATGAGCACTAGCTTACTGGGATATGGTTCTACTGAGCAATGGTAAGATTAAGTTCAACCAGAGCAAACACTACATTGATGGAGGCTGAGTGCAGCCAGTTGAGTATATATCTATAAGAGAAGGTTGAAGGTTCTGGAGGACTATAAACATAAGGAAACCTACATATTCCTGCCAGACTTTTCTCAATGAACCCACTGGCTGCTCACAGAAAACACTGGGAAAGTTTCCTTGTGATGCTGAAGCAAGGAAGAACAGCAATCACTGTAAGAAGGCTACTAAACACTACCAGGACCCTCCTTCTTCAT
Organism: Colobus angolensis palliatus; assembly: GCF_000951035.1. Taxonomy (NCBI): domain Eukaryota; kingdom Metazoa; phylum Chordata; class Mammalia; order Primates; family Cercopithecidae; genus Colobus; species Colobus angolensis. The sequence continues at coordinate 2,413,505 of NW_012119265.1, read as the reverse complement.
CTCCTTTTATGGAACAAGTCTCATTCTGGGACAGGAAAGACAAAAAACACTCTTTCCTGATTTGTTGAAAACCCATTGCTGTTTTGGGAATAAATGAAAAAAAAATCCTCTACCTCTGCAGGAGAGGCAGAAATACAAACTGGGCTGCAAATTAGTGAGAAGGACACTTCTGAAATCAAGGAATATGGTTCTTGCCTAAGACTGAGGCTTAATACAATAACTGAGAATGCCCCATTCCCCTCTGCTAGACTAATGGGCTTTAAGTAACAAGCAACTTGCAAGAGAGGACTCTCTTTAAGGCAAAGTTTAAAGGGAAGACTGTAAACTGAAGGGGAGCAAACATTGAAAACACCCATCTGGTAAACCAATGCAAAAGGTATCATTAGAAGATTTGGGATCCTCTGGGGCACTGAGGTTATATAGCAACAACCAGCCAAATTTCTAATTAGATGAACACCTCATGACTCCCCACCTCTAATTTTGGAGGAAAGAAAGGTGTGCCCATTTCCAGGGATAAAAACTATTGACCTCAGTTCTGCTGTCCTATACAAGATGTTGGCTTTCAACAAAATATGAAACATACAAAAAGACAAGAAAAAAAAAGCTTCTAAGAGGCAAAACAATCATCAGAACAATGTCAGAACCAGACACAGATATGACAAGATATGTTGGAATTATGTGATAAATAATTTAAAAATAACTATGATAATATGCCAAAGACTCTGATGGAAAAAAATGAATAACATGCAAGACCAGATGGATAATTCAGCAGAGAGATGGAAACTCTAGGTAAGAATCAAATGGAAATGCTAGAAATGGGAAATATGGTAACAAACACAAAGAAAGCACGTAATACATAAATTCAAGAGTGTCAAGAAGAAGATAAGTAAACTTGAAGATAGATCTATAGAAATTATTTATCTAAAATAGGAAAATAGGTGGGGACAAAATGGAGCAGAGCATCCAAGAGCTGTGGAACATTACACAATATAATATATGTGAATTAGAATTCCAGTAGCTGGAGAGAGAGAGAGAGACAGAGAGAGAGAGAGTATAGGGCAGAAGAAATGTCTGAAGAAATAATGGCCAAGAACCAGGATCAGTGGCTCCTGCCTGTAATCTCGGTGACTTGGGAGGCTGAGATGGGAGCATTGCTTGAAGCCAAGAGTTTGAGATCAATGTAAAGAGACCCTGTCAATGTAAGAGGTAAGAGTTTGAGATCAATGTAAAGAGACCCTGTCAATGTAAGACCCTGGGCAATGTAAAGAGACCCTGTCTCTAAATTTGTTTTTTTTTTTTTAAATTAGCCAAGTGTGGTGGCATGCACCTGTAGTCTTAGCTACTTAGGAGGCTGAGGTGGGAGGATCACATGAGCCAAGCATTTCAAGGCTGCAGTGAGCTATGATTGCACCTCTGTGCTCCAACCTGGGCAACAGAGTAAGACTTTGTTTCTTAAAAAAAGAGAGAAAAAAATAATGGCCAAGAATTTTCAAAAATTAATAATAAATAACAAATTACAAATAAATGTTTCTAAAGCATCCGAGATCATCAAGTAGAAGAAATACCAAATCAAACAAAACACAACAAACACCTATACATATTATATTAAACTGCTGAAAACAAAAATTGGAAAGTTGGGAAAAGATATGTCCTGCAAGCACAATACATATGAAACCTAGTAAGGCTAAATTATGATTGGATAAGGAAACTACAAGATGAGAAGTATTAACAGAGATAATGAGTGGCATTTAATAAAGATAAAGAGACCAATTAATCAAGAAGACAGCAATATTACATGCATATGTCTCTAATATCAAAGTTTCAGAGTACATGAAGAAAACTTTGACACAATTAAAGGGAAAATAGACAAATCCACAGTTATATCAGAGATTTCAACAGCTCTCTTTCCATGATTGATAAAATAAGCAGAAAGAAAACCAGTACAAACACAGAAAATGTAAATAACAATTTCAACGAATTGAATTCAGTTGACATTTATAGAACATTTCAACAACAATAGCAGACTACATCTTCTTCTTAAATGCACATGAAACATTCACCAGAGGCTACCACAAGCTGGGCCATCAAACAAATCTCATAAATTTCAGAGGCTTGAAATTATTCAGAATATGTTCTCTGAAATGAATATAATTAAATTCATAATAAATAGCAAAAAACTGTCTAGAAAATTCCCACATATTTATAAATTAAATGGTATACTTCTAAATAATTTATGGACCAAAGAAGATATTACAAAGGAAATTAGAAGATATTTTGAGGGAGGTTCCAAGATGGCCGAATAGGAACAGCTCCAGTCTACAGCTCCCAGCCTGAGCGATGCAGAAGACGGGTGATTTCTGCATTTCCAACTAAGGTACCAGGTTCATCTCACTGGAGCTTGTTGGAGAGTGGGTGCAGCCCATGGAGTGTCAGCCAAAGCAGGGTGGGCCATCACCTCACCCTGAAAGCGCAAGGGGTCAGATAATTCCCTTTCCTAGCCAAGGGAAGCTGTGACAGATGGTACCTGGAAAATCGGGACACTCCCACCCTAATACTGTGCTTTTCCAATGGTCTTAGCAAACACCACACCAGGAGATTATATCCTGTGCCTGGCTTGGAGGGTCCTATGCCCATGCAGCCTTGCTAACTGCTAGCACTGCGGTCTGAGATTGAACTGCAAGGTGGCAGCCAGGCTGGGGAAGGGGTGTCTGCCATTGCTGAGGCTTGAGTAGGTAAACAAAGTGGCCAGGAAGCTTGAACCCAGTGGAGCCCACTGCAGCTCAAGGAGGCCTGCCTGTCTTTGTAGACTCCACCTCTGGGGGCGGGGCATAGATGAACAAAAGCCAGCAGAAACTTCTGCATACTTAAACGTCCCTGTCTGACAGCTTTGAAGAGAGTAGTGGTTCTCCCAGCATGGAGTTTGAGATCTGAGAATGGACAGACTGCCTCCTCAAGTGGGTCCCTGACTCCCGAGTAGCCTAACTGGGAGGCACCTCCCAGTAGGGGCCGACTGACACCTCATAAGGTTGGGTGCCCTTCTGAGATGAAGCTTCCAGAGGAAAGATCAGGCAGCAATATTTGCCGTTCTGCAATATTTGCTGTTCTGCAGCCTCTGCTGTTGATACTCAGGCAAATAGGGTCTGGAGTGGACCTCCAGCAAACTCCAACAGACCTGCAACTGAGGGTCCTGACTGTTAGAAGGAAAACTAACAAATGGAAAGGACATCCACACCAAAATCCCATCTGTACGTCACCATCATCAAAGACCAAAGGTGATAAAACCACAAAGATGGGGAGAAACTAGAGCAGAAAAGTTGAAAATTCTAAAAATCAGAGTGCCTCTTCGCCTCCAAAGGAACGCAGCTCCTCGCCAGCAATGGAACAAAGCTAGACGGAGAATGACTTTGATGAGTTGAGAGAAGAAGGCTTCAGATGATCAGTAATAACAAACTTCTCTGAGCTAAAGGAGGATGTTCGAACCCATGGCAAAGAAACTGAAAACCTTGAAAAAAAGATTAGACTAGTGGCTAACTAGAGTAAACAGCATAGAGAAGACTGTAAATGACCTGATGGAGCTGAAAACCATGGCACGAGAACTATGTGACGCATGCACAAGCTTCAGTAGCTGATTTGATCAACTGGAAGAAAGAGTATCAGTGATTTAAGATCAAATGAATGAAATGAAGTGAGAAGAGAAGTTTAGAGAAAAAAGAGTAAAAAGAAATGAACAAAGCTTCCAAGAAATATGGGATGATGTGAAAAGATCAAATTCACATCTGATTGGTGTACCTGAAAGTGACAGGTAGAATGGAATCAAGTTGGAAAACACAATATAGGATATTATCCAGGAGGACATCCCCAACCTAGCAAGGCAGGCCAACATACAAATTCCTGAAATATAGAGAACACCGCAAAGATACTCCTCAAGAAGAGCAACTCCAAGACACATAATTGACAGATTCACCAAAGTTGAAAGGAAGGAAAAAATGTTAAGGGCAGCCAGAGAGAAAGGTCGGGTTACCCACAAAGGGAACCCCATCAGACTAACAGCAGATCTCTTGGC
>NW_012119265.1:2407664-2408159 GCF_000951035.1 Colobus angolensis palliatus | reverse complement strand
GGACACATTTAAAGCAGTGTGTAAAGGGAAATTGATAGCACTAAATGTCCACAAGAGAAAGCAGGAAAGATCTAAAATTGACACCCTAACATCACAATTAAAAGAACTAGTGAAGCAAGAGCAAACACTTTCAAAAGCTAGCAGAAGGCAAGAAATAACTAAGATCAGAGCAGAACTGAAGGAGATAGAGACACAAAAAAATCCTTCAAAGAATCAATGAATCCAGGATCTGGTTTTCTGAAAAGATCAACAAAATTGCTAGACTGCTAACAAGACTAATACAGAAGAAAAGAGAGAAGAATCAAATAGACGCAATAAAAAATGATCAAGGGGATATCACCACCGACCCCACAGAAATACAAATTACCATCAGAGAAAAGTATAAACATCTCTATGCAAATAAACTAGAAAAATCTAGAAGAAATGGATAAATTCCTGGACACACATACCCTCCCAAGACTAAACCAGGAAGAAGTTGAATCCCTGAATAGACCA
>NW_012119265.1:2397540-2406354 GCF_000951035.1 Colobus angolensis palliatus | reverse complement strand
AAAAGGAGCCCACATTGCCAAGACAATCCTAAACCAAAAGAACAAAGCTGGAGGCATCACGCTACCTGACTTCAAACTATACTACAAGGCTACAGTAATCAAAACAGCATGGTACTGGTACCAAAGCAGAGATATAGACCAACGGAACAGAGCAGAGCTCTCAGAAATAATACCACACATCTACAACCATCTGATCTTTGACAAACCTGACAAAAACAATAAAAGGGGAAAGGATTCCCTATTTAATAAATGGTGCTGGGAAAACTGGCTAGCCATATGTAGAAAGCTGAAACTGCATCCCTCCTTACACCTTATACAAAAATTAATTCAAGATGGATTAAAGACTTAAATGTTAGACCTAAAACCATAAAATCCCAAGAAGAAAACTTAGGCAATACCCTTCAGTCCGTAGGCATGGGGGAGGACTTCATGACTAAAACACCAAAAGCAATGGCAACAAAAGCCAAAATTGACAAATGGGATCTAATTAAACTAAAGAATTCTACACAGCAAAAGAAACTACCATCAGTGTGAACAGGCAACCTCAGAATGGGAGAAAATTTTTACAATCTACCCATCTGACAAAGGGCTAATATCCAGAATCTACAAAGGACTTAAACAAATTTATAAGAAAAAATCAATCCCATCAAAAAGTGGGCAAAGAATATGAACAGACACTTCTCAAAAGAATACATTTATGCAGCCAACAGACACATGAAAAATGCTCATCATCACTGGCCATCAGAGAAATGCAAATCAAAATCACAGTGAGATACCATCTCACACCAGTTAGAATGGCGATCATTAAAAAGTCAGCCATAAAAAGGTTGAGTTCATGTCCTTTTCAGGGGCATGGATGAAGCTGGAAAGCATCGTTCTATGCAAAGTATCGCAAGGACAGAAAACCAAATACCACATGTTCTCACTCATAGGTGGGAATTGAACAATGAGAACAGTTGGACACAGGGTGAGGAACATCACACACTGGGGCCTGCTGGGAGGTGGGGGGAGCAGGGAGGGATAGCATTAGGAGATACATGTAATGTAAATGACGAGTTAATGGGTGCAGCACACCAACATGGCACACGTATACATATGTAAGAAACCTACACATTGTGCACATGTACCCTAGAACTTAAAGTATAATTTAAAAATAAATAAATAAATATATAAATAAATAAAAGAATTCCCAGCTTGAAAAAAAAGTTATTTTTAACTACATGATAATGAAGGTATTTCACATTTGTAGGAAACAGCTAAAGCAGTGCATAGAAGGACACTTATACTTTTAAATGTTTATATTAGAAAAAATGCTTAAAATAAATGATCTACACTTCTACTTTCAGACGACAGAAAAAGAAGAGGAAATTGAACCAAAATTGAGAACAAATGTGAAAATGATACAAGAATGAAAAGCAATTACATAGAAAATGGACAGAAAATAGAGAAAAGTAACAAAGTCAAAAGTTTTTTCTTTGAAAATGTTAATAAAATTGATTAAAATATAGTAAGACAGAAAAAAAAATGTACAAATCATGGTTGTCAGGAATGAAAGGGAGGTCATCACTACAGATCCTAGAGCCTTTGAAAAGATAGCAAAGGAGTATTATGAATAATTTTATGCAAATACCTTCAAGAACACAGATGCACAGTACATCAGAAGCAATACTTTATACCTGGAGGTATTGTAGAAATTATTAACATCGTCACAAAGTTGAAAGATACAGGTGTGGTGAATCCCCCTATCTCCATGACAAGTTACCTAGTAACAACAAGTAATTTTGGAGAATATCAGTCAGTTATTATAAAATTAGTTAGGTGGTAACTCCAATTAGCTACTATCCTAGATATGGGTTCTATCTAGTTTGCTATCAGACTGCCTATCATGATGGGTATTATCTTACTTATCAAGTCATAAAATTGGGTTGCCTAGCAGCACTTACTCAACAAGGCTAAGCAAGTGACATAAGACTGAGTTTAACCAGGCCTTAAATGTATCAGTGAGTTGTGTGAGCAAGTGTCTCCCATTCTCAGTGCTCCTACTCTTGATGCATAGCCACATGAACTTATACCTGCTTACATAGCTTCATGGGTCAGAGGAGTACCCTATGACCAGTTGATAAAAGAAACAAAACATTAAACTTGATTTTTAGGTGATTCCGTGCTATATGCAGACTGTTCTCATTAACCTCAATTGTGTGTGATGACAAGGACAATGATGAAGAGAAATCCTCCCTGTAATAGGCAGAATTATACGTGGAATATCTCTTTTTTCACATATCCTGGAAAGAAAGTTGTCCTGCATTATGAGTCTAAAATGACTTATAATCAGTGGCTAATATTTGTCTAGATCGTCAGGGACTAGAGAAGAACAATACTGAGGATTGATAATGAGAGGATCTAGGGGCAGGGTAAGTGGATGGAAACCTCTGTCTTACCAAAGGTGGGTGGTAGGAGTGGTTTGCCCCAGGTACAAGCAACTTTTGAGAACTTAGACCAACAGAAAGTTTTTTGAGAGGGAGTATTGTGAACTGGCATTGTTTGGAATTACTAGCACCTGGTGCTAAGAAGAAGAAGATTAAATCATAGTTGCCTTTATTATTATTATTATTTTTTAAATTATCTGCCAACAATGCACTTCTTGTCACCTGCAACTGTTGAACCACTCCCATTTCCCCACTTTAGGTCCAGAGTGTGTCAATATTGGTGCCTTATGAATGCTCACCCATGCCCTCAAAACTGAGGACTTTCTCAACCAGATGGCAAAGGATGGACCAGATGGCCAGTTCAGGGATGTAAGTCAGCAGCCACTTTCCTTTGCCACTCCAGTGATTGCTCAGTGAGCTTATTGAAAGTGTGGTGGGAAGGACGAAAATTACATATGTGGGATATGGCTTCTTTCACTGCTGTGTGTCTACTTTGCCAACTTCAGAGATTAGCACTGAGCCCTGCTATGTCACTATAACTCAGTATCACTGGCCAGCCACCTGGTGGCAGAATAATGATATTGGACTCTTATTGTTGGCAGGGGGTAGGAATTAACCTTATTGGAATAAAGAGTCTTACATGAAATTGTCTTCCTTAAAGCGCTCAACTCATAAAACTAGAAAAGATAAATAAATGAAATTGAAGAGAGGCATAATAGAGACAAAAGCAGAAATACTTTTAGACTACAACAACCACAAAAAAGGTTTTAACAATAAAACTTATAGGTCATAAATTGAAAAGACTTATGAAATAGACAAAAACTATTGCTATTCCACTAACAGATGAATACAGAGAGAATGGCAAATAAATATTTGGAATGAGAAAGGCAACAAAATGGTAGATAGGAAAAATTACTTAAGAATCTGTCTGTAGGCTGGGTGTGGTGGTTCATGCCTATAATCCTAGCATTTTGGGAGGCTGAGGTAGGCTGATCACAGAGTCAAGAGATTGAGACCATCCTGGCCAACATGGTGAAACCCCGCCTCTATTAAAAATACAAAAAAAAATTAGCTGAGTATGGTGGTGCATGCCTGTAGTCCCAGCTACTTGGGAGGCTGAGGCAGGAGAATCACTTGAACCTGGGAAGCAGAGGTTGTAGTGAGCCAAGATCACACCACTGCACTCCAGCCTGGTGACAGAGTGAGACTCCGTCTCAAAAAAAAAAAAAAAAAAAAAAAAGAAGAATCTGTTTGTAAGTGTATATGAATAGGCTTGAAACTCTTGATTAAATGGATACTTTTCTAGTTAACTACAAATTATCAAAATTAACTAAAGGAGGTAAAAAAAATCTGAAATAGGCTAATAAAAGGAATACAATAATAGAAGATACTAAAAGGCCTACCACCCTGAAAAAAGGCACCAGTTTCAGATAGTCTTACATGCAAATTGTACCACATTCTTAAATATTAGATAATTCCTAGGCCATAGAAACTAAATGACATTTACACCTAGTTTATTTTTGATGAAGGTGCCAAGAACACACAGTGGTAAAAACTGGATATCCAAATACGGAAGGATGAAATTAGACCCTTACCTCACACCATATATAAAAATCAACTCAAAATGGATTAATGTAAGACCCAAAACCATAGAACTACTAAAAAAAATAGGGGAAAATCCCCAAAATATTGGCCTGGGCAATCCTTTTTTGGAATGACCTCAACAACACAGGAGACAAATGAGATTACATCAAACTAAAAAGACAGCAAAGGAAACAATCAGAGTAAAGAGACAGTCTATAGAATAGTGGAAAATATTTGCAAATTATACATCTAACAATTATACATCTAACAAGGGTTAATATCCAAAATATATAGGGAACTCAAACAGGTCAATCACAAAAAAACAAAAAACCCCAATTTAAAAATAGGCAAAAAAAAAAAAAAAAAAACCCCAATTTAAAAATAGGCAAAAGACACACAAATGGTCAACAGGTATATGAAAAAATGCTCAGCATCACTAATCATCATGGAAATGCAAATCAAAACCACAGTGATATATCACTTCACTCCTGTTAGAATGGCTATTATCAAAAAGACAAAAGATAAGTGCTGATGAGAACACTAATGTAGCGAAAAGGGAATCCTTGCACACTATTGATGGGAATGCAAATTAGTACAGCCATTTTGGAAGACAGTATATAGTTTCCTCAGAAAATTAAAAATAAGACTACCATATAATCTAATAATCCCATTGTTGGGTACATATCCAAAGGAAATAAAGTTGGTATGTTGGGGAGAGAACTGCACTCCCATGTTTATTTTACCCCTGTTCACAATAGTCAAGATATGGAATCAACCCATGTTCATTAACAGATCAATGGATAAAGAAAATGTGATATATATGTCATGTGTATATATGAATATCTTATATATATAAGATATCAGATATATCATATATATATAAATAGTATTCGACTATAAAAAGAAGGAAATCCTGTCATTTCCAACCACATGGATAAACCTGGAGGACATTATGTTAAGTGAAATAAGCCAGGCACAGAAACACAAACACCACATGATCTCATTCATATGTGGAATCTAAAAAAGTTGGTCTTGTAGAAATAGAGAGTAGAATGATGGTTGCCAGACGTTGAGGTGGCTGGTGGGGAAGTTGTGGAGATGTTTGTCAAAGGATATAAAAGTACAGTTAGATAGGCGAAATAGATTCAAAAGATCTGTTGTACAGCATGATGACTGTAGTTAATGATGATATATTGTATTCTTGAAAAATGCTAAGAGAATGGATAAGTATTCTTACTGCAAAAATGTTAACTATGAGGTAATGCATATGTTAATTAGCTAGAATTTATCATCTCACAATGTTTGTATACTTCAGAATATTGTATTGTAAATAATAAATACATAGAATTTTATCTGCCTATTTAAATAAATTTGAAGATTCTTTTAAAAAATTAAATGAAAAGATACAATGCAGCTGGCAAAACTCTGATATAAAACCAGTCAAGAGACTTTCTGTTTCTGGTCCAGCATGTAAGGAGCTTAGAAGTTCACCACTCTGTCCTGATAATAAGTAAAAGTCTGAATAAAATGAAAAATCAGCAGCTCTCTGAGACCCATCAGAGAAGTGAGGTCACAGGACTAACTGTAGCCTCCCCAAATTAGAGAGACTGACAGGTGGATACAGAAAATCACAGTTTGTGTGGACAGAAACCTGTGAGCGGACACCTCTGTGGGAATGAGTACCAGTGTAGGAAAACATACACTTAAAGTGAAGCATTACTGGAGGCCCAACGTAGACAACTCTGAGAATTAAAAACTCTAGGGGACATCCATTTTCCGGGGGAGAGGGTGCAGTGGGGTTGTGGGGAAAGGTTCTCACAATTTTGTTCTACCTCCAGGAATTCTACCAGGTCCTAACAGTGAGTATCAGAGAAAAAGTCCTCTCATATTTCTTTCCAGCAGGGGAAGGAGACAAGAAACCATTTTAAAATATGAATATGCCAGTGCATTCTGCTCTTTTTAGCAAGGCCTTCCCTGAAGAGAAGCTATTTTATCAGAGCCTAGCCTGCTGGAGTATTATCAGAGTAACCAACCTGGGGGAATAGAAATATCCATAGAGTTGTAGCCAACTCTAGCTTTCCATTTAGGGGAAGGAAAATACCCGATGTCAATTCCCTTTAGCCATCCTATGCCACCTAAGGGGGAAAAAGCAAAATTGAGAAACACTGCTGAAATTCACAGTCCAGGGGCAGAGGCTCACCAAAAGACTGAGACCTGATTATAAGACTGTATAATGCTTCCCTTTGCCACTACATTACTAACAGCCTATTTACTGCAGTTCCTTTTACTCAATACAGCAGGTCTACCTTTCAATAAAGAAGTACAAGACATACTAAAAGGTAAAGCCAGGGTCAGTGGTGTGTGCCTGTATTCCCAGCTACTTAAGAGGTTGAGGTGGGAGGATCACTTGAGTCCAAGAGTCCAAGGCCAGACTGGTCAACATAGTGAGACCCCGTCTCTAAATATAATAATAATAATAATAAAAGATTTTAAAAAAACAGATTGAAGAGACCAAACAAGCATCAGAACCAGAAGTAGGTTATGGTAAAAATGTTGGAGTTATCTTACCAGGAATTTTTTTTAAACTCTGATTAATATGCCAAGGGCTTTAGTGGAAAACTGTCACTAATTCAAACTGTTTTTAAATGCAAAAACAGATAGATAATATAAGCAGATATATTAGAAGGAATAAAAAAGAAATGCTAGAGATCAAAACATTGTATCAGAAATGAAGAGTGCCTTTGATAGACTCACTACCAGCTTGATGAAAGAATCCCTGAACTTGAGGATATAACAATAGAAACTTCCAAAACTGAGAAACAAAGAAAAGAAAGATTGGGAAAACAAACAAAACAGAATATCCAAGAACTGTGGCACAACTACAAAAGATGTTAACTCTGTATAATGTGAGTACAAGGAGGAGAAGCAGAGAAAGAAACAGATGCAATAGACAAAGCAATAATCAGTGAGAATTTCCCCAAATTAATGTCAGACACCAAATCACAGCTCCAGGAAGCTTAGAGAACACTAAACAGGATAAATGGCCAAAGACACCTGACACCTAGGCATATTATATTCAAACTTCAGAAATCAAAGTTAAAGAAAAGATCTTGAAAGAAGTCAGAGGTAACAAACACTTAACACCCCTTGAAGAGCAAAGCAAGAATTATGTGCAACTTCTAAGAAGATAAGAGAGAGACCACAAAGTACTAATGTTGGAAATGGAAGAGGGGACATGGACAGATCCCATGGACATTAAAATGGCAATAAAGGAATACTATGGACTACTTTATGCCCATGAATTTAATATCCTACATGAAATTGACAAATCTTTGGGAGACACTATCTGTTAAAACCTTCACAAGAAGAAATAGACAATCTGAGCAGGCTTATATCAAATAAATTTAATCAATAATTAATAAGCTTTCAAAACAGAAAGCACCTGCCCAGGTGAATTCGCTGTTGAATTCCACTGTGTAAGGAAGAAATCTTACACTTTCTCTGCAATCTCTCCTAGAAGTTAGAATTAGAAAGAATAATTTCTTTTTTTCTTCAAACTTTTATTTTAGGTTCAGGGGTACATGTGCAGATTTTTTGTATAGATAGTTTATGTGTCATGGAGGTTTGGTGTACAGATTATTTCATTACCCATGTAATATGCATAGTACCCAATAGGTAGTTTTTTAATCCTCTGCCTCCTCTCTCCCTCCACCCTAAAGTAGGCCCCAGCGTCTGTTGTTCCCTTCTTTGTGTCCTTATATACTCAATGTTTAGTAAGTCAGAACATGCAGTATTTGGTTTTCTGTTCCTTCGTTAGTTTGCTTAGGATAATGGCCTCCAGCTCCATCCATGTTGCTGCAAAGGACATGACGTCATTCTTTTTTGTGGCTGCATAGTGTTCCATGGTGTATATATATACCACATTTTCTTTATCCAGTCAACTGCTGATAGGCATTTAGGGTGATTCCATGTCTTTGCTATTGTGAATACTGCTGTGATGAACATATGTGTGTATGTGTCTTTAGGGTAGAACAATTGATATTCTCTTGGGTGTATACCCAATCATGGGATTGCTGGGTTGAATGGTAATTCTGCTTTGAGTTCTTTGACAAATTTCCAAACTGCTTTCCACAGTGGCTGAACTAATTTACATTCCCACCATCAGTATACAAGCATTTCCTTTTCTCCACAACCTTGTCAGCATCTATTATTTTTTTTACTTTTTCATAATAGCCATTCTGACTGATATGAAATGGTATCTCACTGTGGTTTTGATTTGCATTTCCCTAATAGTGACTTTGAATTTTTTTTTTTTCAGTTTCAATAGTTTTGGGGATACAGGTGGTTTTTGGTTACATAGAAAGTTCTTTAGTGGTGATTTCTGAGATTTTGGTGCACCCATCACCTGAGCAGTGTACACTGTACCCAATATGTAGTCTTTGATCCCTCATCCCCCTGTCAACCTTCTCCCTCGAGTCCTCAAAGTCCATTATACCATTCTTATGCCTTTGCATCATCATAGCTTAGCTTCCACTTGTAAGTGAAATCATATGATATTTGAGTTTCCCTTCCTGAGTTACTTCACTTAGAGTAATGGCCTTCACCAGAGGTGGTGGCTCACACCTGTAATCCCAGCACTTTGGGAGGCCAAGGCAGGAAGATCTCCTGAGGTCAGGAGTTTGAGACCAGCCTGGCCAACATGATGAAACCACATCCCTACTAAAAATACAAAAATTAGCCAGGCATGGTGGCACGTGCCTGTAATCCCAGCTACTCGGGAGGCTGAGGCAGAAGATTTGCTTGA
>NW_012119265.1:2359731-2396740 GCF_000951035.1 Colobus angolensis palliatus | reverse complement strand
CACCTCGCCCGGCTAGTTTTTTGTTTTTTTTTTTAGTAGAGACGGGGTTTCACCATGTTAGCCAGGATGGTCTCAAGCTCCTGACCTCGTGATCCGCCCACCTCGGCCTCCCAAAGTGCTGGGATTACAGGCTTGAGCCATCGCGCCCGGCCATTTGCCCACTTTTTGATGGGATTGTGTTTTTTTTTTTCTTGCTGATTCATTTGAATTCTTTGTAGATTTTGGATATTAGTCCTTTGTCAGATGCATAATTTGTGAATATTTTCTCACACTCTGTGAGTTGTCTGTTTACTTTGCTGATTATTATTATTATTACTTGCTGTGCAGAAGCTTTTTAATTGAATTAGAACCATTTTGTTTTTGGTTTTGTTACATTTGCTTTTGACATCTTAATCATGAATTATTTGCCTAAGCCAATGTCTAGAAGAGTTTTTCTGATATTATCTTCTAGAATGTTTATGGTTTTAGATCTTAAAAGTATATGATGCATCTTGAGTTGATTTTTGTATAAGGTGAAAGATGAGGATTCAGTTTCATTCTTCTAAATGTGGCTTGCCAGTCTTCCCAGCACCATTATTGAATAGGGTGTCCTTTCCCCAATTTATGTGCTTGCATGCTTCGTCAAAGATCAGTTGGCTGTAAGTATTTGGCATTTTTTCATATGCTTGTTGGCTGCATGTATGTCTTCTTTTGTCTTCTGTTCATGTCCTTTACCCACTTTTTAATGGGGTTGTTTTTGCTTGTTAACTTGCTTAAATTCCTTATAGATTCTGGAGATCAGACCTTTGTTGGATGCATAATTTGCAAATATTTTCTCCCATTCTGTATGTTGTCTGTTTACTCTGTTGATAGTTTCTTCAGCTGTGTGTAAGCTCTTTTGTTTAACTATATCTCATTTGTCAGTTTTCGTTTTTGTTGCAATTGGTTTTGGTATCTTACTCATGAAATCTATGCCAAATCTTCTGTCCAGAATGGTATTTCCTAGGTTATCTTTCAGGATTTTTACAGTTTTGGTTTTATGTTTAAGTCTTTAATAAATCTTGAGTTGATTTTTGTATATGATGTGAGGAAGGGGTCCAGTTTCAATTTTCTGCAAATGGCTAGTCAGTTAGCCCAGCACCATTTATTGAATAGGGAGTCCTTTCCCCATTGCTTGTTTTTGTTGACTTTGTCAAGGTCAGATTGTTGTAGGTTTGTGGCTTTATTTCTGGGCTCTCTATTGTGTTCCATTGGTCTATATGTCTGTTTTGTATCAGTTCCATGCTGTTTTGGTTACTGTAGGCTTGTAGTATAGTTTGAAGTTGGGTAATGTGATGCCTCCAACTTTGTTCTTTTTGTTTAAGATTGCCTTTGCTCTTCAGGCTCTTTTTCTGCTCCATATGAATTTTTAAATAGTTTTTCCTAATTCTATGAAGAATATCATTGGTAGTTTAATAGAAATAGCATTGAATGTGCAAATTGCTTTGGGCAGTATGGCCATTTTAATGATATTGATTCTTTCAATCCATGAGCATGGAATATTTTTCCATTTATTTGTGTCATCTCTAATTTCTTTCTTTCTTTTTTTTTTTTTTTTGAGATGGAGTCTCGCTCTGTCACCCCGGCTGGAGTGCAGTGGCCGGATCTCAGCTCACTGCAAGCTCCGCCTCCCGGGTTCACACCATTCTCCTGCCTCAGCCTCCCAAGTAGCTGGGATTACAGGCGCCTGCCACCTTGCCCGGCTAATTTTTTTTTTGTATTTTTAGTAGAGACGGGGTTTCACCATGTTAGCCAGGATGGTCTCGATCTCCTGACCTCATAATCCGCCCGTCTTGACCTCCCAAAGTGCTGGGATTACAGGCTTGAGCCACCACGCTCAGCTGTCATCTCTAATTTCTTTGAGCAGCGTTTTGTAATTTTCGTTGTAGAGATCTTTCATCTTCCTGATTACCGGTATTCCCAGGTATTTTATTCTTTTTGTGGTGTGAATGGGATTGTGTTTATGATTTAACTCTCAGCTTGAATATTGTTGTTGTATAGGAATATTACTCATTTCTGTACATTGATTTTATATCCTGAAACTTTGCTGAAGTTGTTCATCAGATCAAGGAGAACTTTGGGCAGAGACTATGGGGTTTTCTGATATGGAATCATATTGTCTGAAAACAGCAATAGTTTGACTTCCTCTCTTCACATTTGAATGCCTTTTATTTCTTTCTCTTGCCTGATTTCTCTGGCCAGGACTTCCAGCACTATGTTGAGTAGGAGTGATGAGAGAGGGCATCTTTGTCTTGTGCCAGTTTTTAAGGGGAATGTTTCCAGCGTTTGCCCATCCAGTATCATGTTAGCTGTGGGTTTATCATAGATAGCTCTTATTATTTTGAAGTATGTTTATTCAGTGCCACTTTGTCTAGGGATTTTAACATTAAGCAATGTTAAATTTTACCAAAAGTCTTTTCTGTATCTATTGAAATAGGCATGTGTGGTTTTTTTGTGTTTGTTTGTTTTTAGTTCTGTTTATGTGATGAATTACATTTATTGATTTGTGTATGTTGAACCAACCTTGCATCCTAGAGATAAAGCCTACTTGATTGTGGTGAATTGTCTTTTGTATGTGCTCCTAGATTCAGTTTGCTAGTATTTTGTTGAGAATTTTTGTATCTATGTTCATCAAGGATATTGGCCTGAAGTTTTCTTTTTATGTTATGTCTCTGCCAGGTTTTGGTATCAGCATGATGATGTCCATGTAGAATGAATTGGGGAGGAGTCCCTCTTCTTCAATTTTTTGGAGTAGTCTCATTAGGAATGGCACCAGCTCTTCTTTATTCATGTGGTAGAATTGGGTTGTTCATCCATCCAGTCCTGGTCTTCTTCTGGTTGGTAGGGGTTTTTTTTTTTTTTTAAGACAGAGTCTCACTGTGTCGCCTCCCAGGTTCAAGCAATTCTCGTGCCTCAGCCTCCCAAGTAGCTAGGACTACTGGTGCACTCCACCACACCTGGCTAATTTTTTGTACTTTAGAGAGATGGGGTTTCACCATGTTGCCCAGGCTGGTCTCAAACTCCTGAGCTCAGGAAATCTGCCCACCTTCAGCCTCCCAAAGTGCCAGGATTGGAGACCTGAGCCACTGGTTGGTAGGCTTTTTATTGCTGGTCAATTTCAGAACTCATTATTGGTCTGTTTGAGGATTCAATTTCTTTGTGGTTCAATCTTGGGAGACTGTATGTTTGCAGGAATGTATCCATTTCTTTTAGGTTTTCTAGCTTGTGTGCATACAGGTGTTTATAGTACTCTCTGAGGGGGTTTTGTATTTCTTTCCGGTCTGTGGTAGTGTCCCCTTTGTCATTTCTGATTGTGTTTATTTTGGATCTTCTGGTTTTTTTTTTTTTATTAGTCTAGTTAGCAGTCTATATATCATTAACTTTTTTCAAAGAATAAATTCCTGGATTATTTGTTCTTCCACACAGTTTTTGATGTTTCAGTTTCCTTCAGCTCAGCTTTGATTTTAGTTATTTCTTGTCTTCTGTTAGCTTTGGGATTGGTTTGCTCTTGTTTCTCTAGTTCCTGTAGTTGTGATATTCTGTTGTTAATTTGAGATCTTCCTAATTTTGTGATGTTGGTGTTTAGTGGTTTAGTGCTACAAACTTCCTTCCTTCTTAACACTACTTTGTCTGTGTCCTGGAGATTCTGGTATGTTGTATCTTTGTTCTCATTAGTTTCAAAGAATTTCTTCATTTCTGCCTTAATTTCATTATTTACCCCACAGTCATTTCAAAGCAGGTTGTTTAATTTCCATGTACTTGTGTGGTTTTGAGTGATTTTCTTAGTATTGATTTCTATTTTTATTGCTCTGTGGTCCAAGAGTGTGGTACGATTTTGCTTTTTAAAATTTTGGGGCTGAGTGCAATGGCTCATGCCTGTAATCCCAGCACTGTAGGAGGCTGAGCTGGGCGGATCACCTGAGGTAAGGAGTTCGAGACCAGCCTGGCCAATATGGTGAAACCCTGTCTCTACTAAAAGTACAAAAATTAGCCGGGCATGGTGGTGCACACGTGTAATCCCAGCTACTTGGAAGGCTGAGGCAGGAGAATTGCTTGAACCAGGGAGGCAGAGGTTGCAGTGAGCCAAGATCATGCCACTGCACTCCAGCCTGGGCAACACAGTGAGACTCCATCTCAAATAAATAAAATAAAATAAAATAAAATAAAATAAAATAAAAATTTGTTTTTAAAAATTTTGCTGAGGATTTTTTTATGTTTCATTGTGTGGTCAGTCTTAGAGCATGTGCCTTGTGCAGATGAGAGGAATGTATATTCTGTTTGTTTTGGATTCTTTCTATTCATGAGCATTGAATATTTTTCCATTTGTTTGTGTCATCACTGATTTCTTTGAGCAGTGTTTTATTCTATGAGCCCAGCATTAATGTAATACCAAGACCAGATAAAGACCCTACAAAAAAGTTACAGACCAATATTTCTCATGAACATAGATGCAAAAATTATTAACAAAATATTAGCAAATCTAATTCAATGGTGTATGAAAATAATTAAACACCACAACTAATTGAGGTTTAACCCAGGTATGCAAGGTTGGTTCAACATTCAAAAATCAATTAATGTAATTTATCACAATGATAAGCTAAAGAAGAAATATGGCATGAACATACCAGCAGATACAGAAAAAGCATTTAACAAACTCTAACACTCATTCATGATAGAGTAAAACTCTCAGCAAACTAGTAATTGAAGGGAACTACCTCAACCTGATTTTAGAAAAAAATTTTTTAAATCCCTGGGGTTAACATCATACATCATGTTGACAAACTCAAGGCTTTTCCAGTAAGATTAGGAAAAAGGCAAGGATGTCCTTTCTGTCTCACCACTCCTTTTCAACATCATACTGAAAGTTCTAGCTAAGCCAATAAAACAAGAAAAGGAAACGAAACAGATTGGGAATGAAGTTAAGACTGTCTTTGTTCACAGGTGACATGATTGTCCATATAGAAAATCCAAAATAATCAATATCCACCACCACCACCACCACCACCACCACCACCACCTGGAACTAATAAGTGATTATAACAAGGTTACAGGTTACAAGGCTAATATATAAAAGTCAATTGCTTTTCTATATACAGCAATAAACAAGTGGAGTTTGGAATTAACGACACATTATCATTTATATTAGCACCCTAAGAAAAGGAAATACTAATGTGTAAATCTAACAAAGTATGTACAAGATTTGTATGAAGAAAACTACAAAATTCTGACAAAAGATAGCAAAGAACTAAATGAATGGAGAAATATTCCATATTTTATGGATAGAAAGACTCAATATTGTCAAAATGTCTGTTCTTCCCAACTTGATCTATGGATTCAACACAATCCTGGTCAAAATCCCAGCAAGTTGTTTTCTGGGTATTGAAAAACTGATTCTAATATTTATATCGAGAGGCAAAAGACCCAGAATAGCCAACAAAATATTGAAATCAAATTATAAAGTTGGAGGACTGACATTACTTGAATTCAAAACTTCTTATAAAGCTACAGGAATCAAGAGAGGGTGGTATTAGTGAAAAAAAGAGCCAAATAGATCAATGGAACACAATAGAGAGGCCGGAAATAGACCCACACCCACATAAATATAGTAAACTGATTTTTGACAAAAGAATGAAGCCAATACCATGAAGCAGCAAAAGTCTTTCCTACATATGATGCTGGAAGAACTGGACACACCCCACCCTCAAAAAAAAAAAAAGAATATAGAATCTAGAATAGACCTTATACTCCTTATAAGAATTAACTCAAAACAGACCATGGACCTGAATGTAAAATGCAAAACTATAAAGCTCCTAGAAGATAATATAGGAGAAAACTTGGATGACCTTGGATGTAGCAATGATCTTTTTCATATAACACCTAAAGCATGATCCATGAAAGAAATAATTGATAAGCTGAGCTTCATTAAAATTAAATCCTTTTTCTCTGGGTAAGACGGTGTCAAGAGAATGAGATGACAAGCCATAGACAGGGAGAATGCATTTGCAAAAGACACATCTGTTAATGGTTTGTTATATGAAATATACAAAGCATTCTTAAAACTCAACAATAAGCAGGGTGTGGTGGCTCATGCCTGTAATCCCTTGTGAGGCTAAGGTGGGTAGATCACCTGAGGTCAGGAGTTCAAGACCAGCCTGGCCAACATGGTGAAACCTCGTCTCTACTAAAACTACAAAGATTGGCTGGACATGGTGGCATATGCCTGTAATCCCAGCTACTCAAGAGGCAAGGCTAGAGAATCACTTGAACCCAGGAGGCGGAGGTTGCAGTGAGCTGAGATTGCACCATTGCACTCCAGCCTGGATGACGAGAGCGAAACTCCATCTCAAAAAGACAAAAAAATGAAACAAAAACTCAACAATAAGAATACAAACAACCCAATTAAAAAATGGGCAAAAGACCCAAACAGATATCCCACCAAAGAAGATATAAGCGTGGCAAGCAAGCATATGAAAAGATGCTTAACATCATATGTCACTAGAGAATTGCTGGTTTACACAGTAATGAGATTCCACTACACACCCATTAGAATGGTCCAAATCCAAAACACTGACAACACCAAATGCTGCCAAGAATATGGAGCAACAGGAACTCTCATTCATTGCAGTTGGGAATGAAAAATGCTATAGCCACTTTGGAAGACAGTTTGGCGGTTTCTTAGAAAAGTAAACATACTCTTATCATATGATCCAGTAATTGTACTCCTTGATATTTATCCAAATGAGTTGAAAACATGTTTAGAAAAAACCTAAACATAGATGTTTATAGCAGCCTTATACATAATTGCCAAAACTTGGAAACAACCAAGACGTCCTTCAGTAGGTGAATGGATTAAAAAAAAAACAAAACTGTGGATCATTCAGACAATTGAACATTATTCAGCACTAAAAAGAAATGAGCTGTCAAGCCATGAAAAGATATGGAGGAAACTTAAGTGTATATTACTAAGTGAAAGAAGTCAATATGGAAGGGCTACGTACTTTATCAGTCTAACTATATGACATTCTGGAAAACACAAAAGTACAGAGACAGTAAAAAGATGAATGATTGCCAGGCGTTAGAGGGGAAGGAGGGGTGAGTAGGCAGAGCACAGAGGAATTTTAGAACAGTGAAACTATTCTGTGTGATACTACAATGGTGGATAAATGTCATTATACAGTTGTCAAAATCCATAGAATGTACAAGACCAAGAGTAAACCCTAATGTAAACTATGGTCTTTGTGTGACAATTATGTGTCAGTCTAGGTTCATTGATTGTAACAAATGTACCACTTTGGTGCAAGGTGTCAGTTGTAGTAGAGGTTGTGGAGACAGAGAGTACATGGAAACTGTCTGTACTTTCTGCTCAATTTTGCAATGACCCTTAGCCTGCTCTGAAAAGTAAAGTTCGTTGAAAATGAAAAAGAACAACCCAAAGATAACATATGATACAATTCTAGACTGATTTCATTTATGAACGTAAATGTAAAAAAAATTTTAATTTCCAAGTAAAATTCAATGGTATGTTAATATATTATGACCTGTTAGGATTTACTATACAAAAGTTTCAGTATGAGAAAGTGTATTAATGTAACTCTCTGTTAGCAGATTAAAGTGAAAAAGCTGTTGGTCTTTACAACAGAGGCTGAAAAAAGTGTTTTTCAAAATCAATATTCATTTATTATTTTAAAAAGTCTTTTAAACTAGAAATAGAAGTAAATATCTTTGATGAGGCAAAACTTATATTCAAGAACTGATAGCATACCTCATACTTAATGGTGAAATATTACCATAATCAGGAATAAAACATGGACAGCCACCATTACCACTCAGGTTTTGGCCAGTGTACAAACAAGAAGCAGGTATAAAAAGTATAAATGACAAAACTGACAAAAGGCATAAATGACGTATCAATGACAAAACTGACATTATTTCACATGAAATGATCATCTACCTAGACAATCTAAGGAAATAATCTCTGTACAGAGAAAATAATTTGTGTACAGTGAAACAAATTAATGTATTTAAAAATGAATATCAATTTATTATGGTGATAAATTTTAAAATTTAATTCTCTCCAAGCCATTCATCACAACTTACAAATCTTTGTTTTCTTTTTTTGTATAGAAAATAAGAACAATCATTTTACTTTGTAAAAAATTATTTGAGTAACTTAAGTTTTATAGACTAAACTCTTTAAAAACTAGCCCTGTTTACAACTTATGTTCTCTTAAAGGAAATAAAATCCACTTACACATTTTATAAATTTAATTTTCTTCAAAGCCTTAAAAAAATGCCTATCTTAATAAGAAAACCCTTTCTGTTACTTTCACAATTCTTATAAATCCAATAAGTTAAACCTATAAATATAGTGTAGCCACCTTATTTAAACATTCTAATACTATTTTCAGATTTGGTCAAATTATCTTAAACATTTCAAAATAAAGCCCTCATTCTAAAAGTCAATTATTCATACACATTCCAAATTGAAATCACAAGGCTAATCTGCCAAATAGCCTAATATGTCAATGTAGAATCCAGATTGACCTAAATTATCCTAAATGTAACACACAAGTATCAATAATTTGAATTTTATTTTCTTTAGAATATATTACATTCTAAAATTCCATGAGATTGGAAACATACTACTTGCAAAGGGGACAGTTTTACCACTGCTAGCAAGCTGGGTTTTATCATCTCGAGAGAGCAGAGGTTAAGAAATCTGAACCTGGGAGCTGTATATCCAGCATGATTCTCCCCTTGTCAGCAATAGAAACTATGAGCTCCTTTCATAGTTGCCATGACAACAGGGACTCCCAGTATAAACCCTTCAAATGGGGTTCATTTCTCCTGGGTTCAAATTACAAGTTACCCAATTCTTCCATCTGATTTAAGTCTACAGCCTTCCACTGAGGTTGCTGATAACTCTGTTCAACTAATGTCTTTACTGCCTGATTGAATTCTGAATTATTTACATAGTCTTTCCCTCTGGTTGTATATAGAATCTTACAGATACTTAAAGAACATCTGCATATCTCTCACATCTTTCACTCTGAGGTCAAAATATCAGTCATACTAATGAAGTCTGCCTAGAGAAGCAAAAGAATCAGTTAAAAGAGTGTGTAATAGAATATCTGGATACAACATATTTGTAGAATTTCTACACCAACAGTTAAGAAATGGAATAGCAATGGCAACAAAAACTATAAAATACCAGCAGTAAACCTGTTAAGAAATGTGCAAAACATATATAAAGAATACTTGACAACTCTACCCAAGGACGTGAAAGATCTCAATAAGTAAAGATGGAAACTGTGGAAGTCTTCTGGGTGGGAAGGCTTAACATTGTAAAGCTCTCATATGATTCCCAAATTAAGAAAGTTGATGAAATTCTCATTTTGATGAAATTTGAAAAACTGATCCTCAACACACCAGATTTTTTTTAAATGAGTGAAGAAAAATGAAACGGAACTTGACCTATCCAGCATCAAAGTATTCTAAAAAGCTGTAGTAATTAATGTGCTATTAGCTCCTGTATAAAGATATCAATTGAATAGAACAGAAATTCTCCAAACAGACTAATAAGGGAATTGCAATTTGGTTTATAATAAAAATGGCATTTCTAACCAGATAGGAAAGTGTGAACTATCAATCAATGGTGTTGGAAATTTTTGGAAAAATATAGATACCTACTTTATACTATGATAAATTTCAAATGAATTAAAAACTTCAACTTGAAAAACAAAATTGCAAGAGTATTAGAAGGAAAGATGAGGAAATATTTCCTTGGGGTAAGGTTCTTCTTAAGAGCATACAAAATCTATAATACATAAAGGAAAAAAATACCACTTTTTTCCATATAAATTTCTCCTCAATAAAAGATGCTGTCTTAAAAGTTAAAAATAAAGCATAAATAATAAGCTGGGGAAAAAACATTTGTCAAGCTTGTAACTCACAATTAGTATCCAACATAAAAACATCCTACCCATGATGTTTAAAAGATGAACAATCCAATGGAAAGGCTGAAAAGTACAAATGGTCCACAAACATGAAAAGATGGTCAGCCTTGCTCCTAGTGAGGGGAATGCAAATAAAAACAACACTGAGGTATCAGTTTCTACTCAGGAGATTGGAAAAAATTTATAGCTTCATAATATTCAGCATTAGCAAGTGTGTGGGGGAGTGAAACCCTCAGTCAAGCTTGATAGATATCTGTCTAAATTTAAAACAAGGTCAGGTGCAGTGGCTCACGCCTGTAATTCCAGCACTTTGGGAGGCCAGGGTGGGAGGATTGCTTGAGCTCAGGAGTTCAAGACTATCCCTCCTGGGCAATATAGTGAGACCCCTATCTCTATAAAATAAAAGTTAAAATATATACATTTAAATCTTTGATCTAAAACTTTCATTTTTAGAAATCTATGTTGAAGAAATGTTTGCACATGTAAACAGATATGTTAAAAATCCCGTGGCATCACATTAGTAAAAATTAAACACAACTTAATGTCTATCAGTAGAATTGTTGTTGGCTAAATTATGAACCATCACTATTATGGAATAATGTACATTCACTGAAAAGCAAAACACATGTTCAGTGAAAACAAGTATTGAATAACATATGTATTATGAACCCATTAAAAATGCAAACACACTCCATAATATATGTGACTTCATGTCTATATATGTATATAAAAGTATAGCGAAGGACTAGAAGGTTATAGGCCAAACTACTGACTCCAGGTCATCTCTTGGAAGGGTAGTTGGACTGGAATATTGAAGAAGAGGGTTGTTGTTATAGTTACCTGGCTTCTTTACTTCAAAAGTTGTTCTACCATCATAGCTTTTGGCTAAATAATTAAAAAAATAAATCCATGGTCTTCTTGGATGTTCCCCTGGCTTTACCTCTGAGCTCCTTTAGGAGGTAGAACAGACAAGAGGGAAGATCCAGCATCTGGTATTGTCTCCCCCATCATAGACATCTTCACATGTGGGATTTTTGTGCTTTGGTTTATTCATTCTTATATTTGTTATTTTTTCATTCTTTAGTATTTTACTCAAGCAGGACACAAAGTTTTAACATTCATTCATCAGAGCTAGCCCCACTCCCACATTCTGGATAAAAATTCAAGCAGGTCCCACTACTTCACTGTTAGCTTAGGAAACAAAAAATCCTGCAGTCACTTTATGTCATAATCACAGCCTCTATTAATTAGTTAAGGAATTAATTATCCAGTCCTATGTAAGAATCAAACTTTGAACGTGTGTCCTGTTAAGTCATCTCTCTTCTTGCAGTTGAATTCTGCTTTAGTCTGGCCCTTCCTGGTGGAAAAGCGATCATTGTCCTTTTCCTCTTACCTGTGTAGTGTTTCTCCTTCTCTTTCAGATTGCTACATAGGGCCCAAACAGGGGAAGAAGGAGAGGAAGTGAGGAAAGTTCTTGACTGTTTTGTAATAAGCTAGCTTTGCCATTTTTGAACCTTTTAAGTTCTTCTGTGGACTGCATTAGCCACCTGGGTATAAAGCCTACACTGTATTATACACAATTCTGCCCTTGCCCTCATCCTCACAGCTGACTATGCTGCTTGCAGGCTGTTTCCTTAGAAAAAGAAAGGAGGCTTCCTAGCTAGACTGCTGGCCCCGATTTCCTTAGGGATGGACACATTCTTTATCTACTTGAAGTTATGCCCTTAAGCAAAATCAAACAGGTATTTAACAGAATAACAAAAAGACATATCTCATGCCCATGAGGAGCCTACATGAGGAAATTGCCCTATTGCCAATTTATCATTTTTCTCACCTATCCTAGTGCCCTCTTATTGGTCCTGCCCCCAAATTCCCATGGTATTTAGATTTTGGACCAATTAGTCTTATCTCTGATTGTGTCTGTCTTCACTTGCTCTCCAGTGTTTGCATGCATGTGCGTCTCACCTTGTGTTCCCATCTAGAAGGGATGCTCCTTGCAGACAGTGGTTGCCGCCTATTAGCTCAGGGCTGTGCACACAGGAACACAAAACTTATGTGAGGCTTTGACTCCTTGTGATTTAGGATCCAGCACCTAGGAGCTCCAAAAGGCCTGACCGGGTGTCTCCCCCACCTCCTTTTCACCTGCTAATAAGAGTGATTACATTAACAACTACCTACCCTGTGCTCACCACTGTGCCAGACACTGACAGTGATGGAAATATATGAGGCTGCTTCCCTCATGAGTTCACATTCAGCGTGGTAGGATGAGAAGAACGGAGACAGACAAAATAAAACCAACATCAAGTGAGTAGATGACTGAATAGAACATTTATAAATTGTGGGCTGGGTGCAGTGGCTCATGCTTGTAATCCCAGCACTTTGGGAGGCTGAGGTGGGTGGATCATTTGAGGTGAGGAGTTCGAGACCAGCCTGACCAACATGGTGAAACCTCGTCTCTACTAAAAATACAAAAATTAGCTGGGCATGGTGGTGCATGCCTGTAATCCCAGCTACTTGGGAGGCTGAGGCAGGAGAATCGCTTGAGCCTGGGAGATAGAGGTTGCGGTGAGCAGAGATTGCGTCACTACACTCCAGTCTGAAAGACAGAGTGAGACTCTGTTTCAAAAAAAAAAAAATTATAAATTGTGGACGTGCTAGGAAAGAAATTAAAAGGTGATGATTGAGAATAGTGAGTTGTGGAGGAAAATATAGGTGGTAAAAAAAGGACATAAAGGGAAATCATTTAAGCTGAGACTGCAAGGCTGAGCCAGCCATTCACAGGGTGAGAAGGAAAATTCCAAAGAAAAGGGCATAGTCTCTGAGGCAGAAAGCAGCTGGCTTCTCCAGGGAACTGAGAGAGAAAACCATTGCATCTGGGATGCAGTAGGAGAGGGAGAGGCTGCCACTAGGTGAAGTGGACCTGACTCAAATCGGGTAGGGCCTTGGAGACCATGGTATGGAGTTTGGATCCTATTCTAGGTCTAAGGGAAAACCACTTAAAGTGTTTTCGGATGGAGGAGCCCAGTTACATTTTTAAAAGTCCTTGCTTGCTTGCAGTATGGAGATTGTGGTTGGAGGGGGACAAGTGGGGAATAAGTAGAAAATGTTGCATTAGTCTTACTTGAAAAAGTAAGATGGTGCTTCTAATTATAGTGATGGTGATAGAAATGTGGAGAAACTGGTGCTTTTTTATATAAATTGGAGATAGAATTAGCAATATTACTAATGGATTAGATGTGGGCTGAGGAAGTTGGGAGAGAAAAAAGACACGAAACTGGATGTGTGAAGTTTGATATTTCTGTGAGACATACAAGGAGAGATAGAAATGAGGCCATGAAATATGTTAGTCTAGAGCAGTTGTTCTTCAACTTCAATGTGCATCACAATCAGCTGGAGAACTCATTAACACACAGACTGCTGGGCCCTACCTTCAGAGTTTCTGATTCAGAAGGGCTGGGTGGGGTCTCAGGATCTGCAGTTCTAACAAGTTTCCAGGTGATGCTGATGCTGCTGGTCCAGGGTTCCCACTTTAAGAACCACTGGTCAAGACAGGATAATTCTTGGAGTCTAGTAGGCATCAGCATAGAGGTAACATTTAAATCCGTGGAACTATATGAGATTGCTTAATGAAGCTGTGCCAAGAAACAAGAGAAAGGGAAAGAGGCTCCAGATTAAGCCAAGAAAGGGTAGAGAAGAAAGACCTAGCAGAGGTAGGATCAGAGGAATAGAAAGAAAACCAATAGTGTGGAGTTTCAGAAGCCAGGCGAGTTGAGGGTTTCAGGTCCAGACTGATTGATGATCATGATAAATACTGTTGAGAAATAGAATAAGAAGAGAGCAGTGAAGTGTCCATCAGTTTGTCATATTAGAAACATGATTAGGAGCATGTACTTTACAGACATTATTTCCCCAAATCCTTCAAAAATCCTGTTATATTAGTTCAGCTGGCCCTCTGTATCCGTGGGTTCCTCATTCACAGATTCAACCAAGCACAGATCAAAAATATTTAACACAACTACAGCAATAAAAATAATACAAAAAAAGCATAACAACTCTTTACATAGCATTTACAGTGTATTAGGTATTATAGTAACCTAGAGATGATTTAAGGTATACAGGAAGATGTGCAAAGGTTTTATGGGAACATTACACCATAATATATTGGGGACTTGAGCATCTGCCAATTTTGGCATCACTGTGAGTCCTGGAAACAATTCCCAGCAGATACCAAGAGATAATTGTACTGTTGTTTCCATTTTATAATGAAGGAAACTGAGGCTCAGAGAGAGATTATACAGGTCGCTAGGGCAACAAAGGGCCTGAAACCCAGATTTTTTTTTTCTCCTAACATCCTAGGGAATGTGAAGATTGCTGCATCCTCTACTTGCTGCAAAAATGCACAAGGCTAGCCCACCTTTGGCAAAACCTTGAAGCAGGTATCCTGGTCATTGCTCTCCAAGGCACCTGGTACCTGTGGCTGCTCCCAGATTCTTGGCAATAATGGCCTCTTCCCTCCATGTTCACCTTCCTTCCCGGGGAGCTCTTCGTGCCTCCCAATATTTTCATTCGCTTCTCAGCCTCAAAACTAACCTGGACTTCATTCCTTCTTAATAGCATACACTCATCTGTGATCAAGTGATAATGGATGAAAGTGGTTGCTAATCAGTAGTGTGCAGTAAAGGTTCACACTTTTTTCCCCCATAGAGGTGGGGAGAGATGAACATGGTTCTCCCTCACGTGCTGCTGTGAGCTAGTTCCAGCACACCACTGGAATGATTTAAAATGCTGATTTTCAGGTAGCATATTACCATTCTAAACATGGCCTTCCAGAGAGAGTATCTTACTCTCTCTCATAGGGACTTCAGGCCATCTGGTCGGCTAGTGGAAGGAGATATTAGCAACAGGGAGGCCTGTGTACACTTGTTAGCCATACCTCAAAAGCAGTCACCTGCTTCCTCAATGTCCAATCTAGCTCAGGAGCAGAAGGTATGACAGTTTAAAAGCTAGCATTCATTACTTTCTCTGGTTTCTAGGGTTCATGAGTGTTCTTTTATGAGGATTACAGGCTTGTCCTTCATTGGTGTCAGCAGGTGTTTATGATGGCTGGAGCAGGAATGAGAATTGGGGTCTGGAATAAGCCTTGCTGTCTCTTGCCAGGATGCAAAAGCTTGCAGTGGAGATCAGACATACGTCTTGCTCATGCCCATATACTACTCTTCTGGAATCTGAGGAGGAGGCCGCATCATCACACAGGCAGGAATGTCTGCTGAGGGCTCAGTCCTGAGGCATGAGGGATTTCTAATTACCTCTTGTAACTTCCACTGGCTCTTACTCTTGTAGTCCTAAAGCAAAGGCCACAGACTTGGTCTTCTGTGAGTGATGTGATGTACTATTTTAGTGAATAGTGTTGTAGTAATCATACCTCATATCACTTAGTGGGGAGGGGATTGAGTTGGTGGGGGTGAGGACAAATGGGAGGAAGCAGAGAAGAGGAGGAGAGCAGCAAGAGGCGAAACTTGGCCCTGCTGATGTGCAAGGGGCAGAACATGGCTGTGAGAGCAATTGAAACTTTGCAGAAGGTATTTCTTTGCAATCTGATTTTATTGCTGTGTGCTTTGCAAGTAGATATAGTTCATTTGGGAACAAACTCTTTGAGGCTCAAGGTCATTTTTTTTTTTTTGGTTGAAAAATAAAGAAGTCTGAAAAAGAGTTATACTTCAGAATAGATGTGATGGCTCATGCCTGTAATCCAGAACTTTGGGAGGCTGAGGTGGAAAGTTTGCTTGAGGCCAGGAGTTTGAGATCAGCCTGGACAAAATAGCAAGACCTTGTCTACAAAAACATAAAAACAAAAGATAAAGAATTACACTTCACTGCTTTTAGGGAGCTGATCACATAGTCAGGTCTTCATCCTTATGGGTAGCTGGAAGGATCATGGCACTAGCCAAAGAAGGAAAGGACCTAACCCTGGGCTATGGTTGATTTTATACCAATTACCCAATGCAGTATTTCTTTTTCTGGGCAAGTTCTCATTTATAGGACGGTTGTTCTGTGTGTAAATTGCTCAGACATAGATGTCCATGGGCTGCCAGAGGTACTCACAGGATGATACTTGAAAGTCACACACTTTCATCCGATGCTCTCAGGTGCAAATTTGCCCACACATGCATGCAGGCATGCAAATGTGTTAACATAACACTAATATTTATAATAATACTTTGCAATTCTGTACTGCCTTTCATCTGTACATCTCAGGGTACTTTGCAAGCATTCATTAATTCTCCCAACATTCCTCTGAGGAAGGTAAATATTATTATCCTCCTCTTTACAGATGAAGCAATTGAGTCAGATAAGTGATTTGCCTGAGGCTACTTAGGGAGTGTGGGTGGAAGACTGAGATTAAGAGCTCAGAGTTCCTAGAGATGTCCATTAGGGAAGAAACCCAGCAGTGAAAACACTGAGGGTGCTGTGGCATGCAACACACTGGGGTGTTGCCAGGGGTCGCTTTTTCCTGTTAAATCTATCACCATGGTAATAATAACTACTACTTATTAGACATTTACTTTGTTTGGGGTGCTTTACATATATCATTTCCTATGCTCATATTAAAACTAGAATTATCCCATGGGACAGATAAGGAACTGAAATTTGCAGAGATGAAGTATCTGGTCCAAGATCACTTAGTTAATAAATGCCTGGGCTGGAATTCAAACCCAGATCTGTTTGCTTCCCAAGGCCGTGTTCTTGTCCCCAGCACATACCTCATACTCCTTTGAAAATTGCAAGGAGGAACGTTTCTACCCTTCCTAGTCTCTTCCTTTAGTCTTTGAGTCCTTATTTGTAGCTGTCTACCGTCAATTTCTTTGTCTTTGACAAAGTTTAGAGACTGATATTTACAGCATGTCTGATCTGAACAGTTGAGTTTTAAGCACAGGAAAGGGGAATCACTAAGGAAAGAGGCATATATCATAAGTCAAGAGAGAAAACTTGAATTATTACTACTTTTTGCTTTACTTTGTGTTATTTTTGGTGAAATAAAACCACTCAACATTCTTTATACAGAAAAGGAAATACCACAAAAACAGAATATGGATTTTTCAAGTAAAAAGTCAAAGGACTTAGATAAACTTGTAAGGTGAACTTAGTTTTCCTCTAATCTTCGGACTCCTCAGAGTTCTGCTGCTTTCAGGAGCTGAACTGAGCCCTAAGATTTTGATAACTCAGCTTTCAGTCAAAATGGTGTATCTCATAGGCTGGGGTAGCCATGCAATTTATGGAGTTGACAAAGGATTTCTAAAAAGATCTGGGAGCCTGTAGCATAATTGCTGAAGTAGGAATGAGCTTGGGAAATGGTGCACCTCAGAGACATACCAAATGGTGACAGCATAGTCAGCATGCAGGAGGTGGCCTGGCTCACCCTCTGCAGCAGCTCCTGGAGGGAGGATTCATAAGAACCAGCCTCAGGCCACCATTGCCTGGTTGAGAGTGTAGGGAGAAAGGTACAGGAAGGGGAACCTAAGATTCAGCCAACTAAACCAAAGCAGATAGGATCTGCACCTTTTGGAATTAGACTCTGAGAAGTTGGCTGTGTAGTTTGATTCATTTTGTAAGAAAGATAAGAAAAATCAAGTTTTAATCATGACTCATTTGAAACTGTATTTTTCTTGGAGAAGTGAGAACTAGCTTATAAAAATCAGTGATTATACAGGAATTTGAACCCAGATGACCTGTCTGTTTTGTTCAAATTCTTTTATAATTAGTTTGGTTGTAATCCCAGTGCCCCTTCCCAGCCGTCTCCTCTCCTCACACAATCCATACACAGTTTCTACCATGCTATTGTTGTACGTTTAAAAGCAAAACTTAAAAAAAAAGATTGATTACACATAGGTTGTACTTTCAGTGCTAAAATCCAGGGAGCCCCAGGCAAACTGGGATGATTTGGTCACCCTAGTTCATGAGGATGTTAAACTGAAAAACCCAAGGTTTTAAGGCATCCAATTGTTTGAAACACTCCAAACTGTTAATAGACACATCCCAAAATATCAACACAAGCCCACCCTGCACCCTGCCCCATGGAAGAAATTAGCACTACACAAATTACAGGTAACCATAACCATTGGAAAACCTTTAGCAAAAGTCCAACATTAAATTTTTGTCTATCTTCAAAGTCACAGAATAAAGATTCTGCTTGGAGTTTTGGTTTTTAGCATGAAAGAGAAAAACAGGGCCGGGCGTGGTGGTTCATGCCTGTAATCCCAGCACTTTGGGAGGCCGAGGCGGGCAGATCACCTGAGGTCAGGAGTTCAAGACCAGTCTGGCCAACATGGTGAAACCCCGTCTCTACTAAAAATATAAAAATCAGCTGGGTGTGGTGTCATGTAGTCCCAGCTACTCAGGAGGTTCAAGCATGAGAATCGCTTGAACCCGGGAAGCAGAGGTTGCAGTGAGCCAAGATCACGCCACTGCATTCCAGCCTGGGCAACAGAGCGAGACTCCATCTCAAAAAAAAAAAAAAAAAAAAAAAAAAAAAAAAAAAGAAAAACAGAAAGACAAAAATCCCACAGTGTTCATTCTGTATAGACATATAAACATTTTGAAAAGTGTTAAGTGGAGGCAGTCCTGGTAATAGGACTGTAATAGTAACTGGCGAGGCAGAAGGGCCTACACCTGCTTTGAATGAATGCAGGGATCTGCAGAAAGCCAAGAGTCCAGTGTGAAGTGGCCGGGTTGGGTGACGTGCTCCCATACTCCTGCTTAACCACATAATCATTCAAGAGCAGAAACCTCTCCTCATAATCCTCTCCTATAGGACAGCAGGGAGTGTTAGCATATTTGAACTGCTTCACATTCCTTCTTGCCTACTTTTGAGAACATACTACATTTTAAAACTTGTTGGTTTCTTTCATGTTTTATTTGACCCTATGTAATTGCATTCCTGAAGGAATAACAGGCCCCCCTAGTGATTTACACCCTGTATTAAATGTCAGTTTTGAAGAGACACAGTTAACAGTTTGGTTTAACCTCCTGCCTTCCCTCTCTCTATTAGCTTAGACCTGAATTTGAGCTCCAGCTCTGAGAACTCTGAGGGAGGGATGAAAAGATAAAAAATGAGCTGAAGCAGCAGCAGTGTTGAAGGCAGCCTCTCAGCTCTTGCTCTTCTTACACCTTTTCCCTGAACATAAAGACACCCCCTTTTTTACTTTAGGCGATCTATACCTACTGTTTACTTCTGTCCCAACACAGTGGTGAGGACAGTGAATCAGAACCACATTCTGAACTAACTGGGGTTCTATTTCATATTGCCACTCATTGCCCTGGCCCCAGGGACACCAGCAATGGCCATAAACCATGGTTCTACCTCAACCATGCAGTACCCAGTGAGTAGTGGGTGTGATGAAACTGGGCAAAGGGAGGGGGGAAATATTTTAGTAATTTGCCTTATTTTATTTTATTTACATATTTAGTTGCTGTAATGTTATTGTCTATTAAATTTTCATTTGCTCTGGTAGATTCACTGAAAATATATTTAACAATTGCTTAATTACCTGTTGTAATGGCATATTCCCTGTGTGTGTGTGCACATGGGCATGTGTGTGTATGTGTTTAAAACCTTGTGTTATAACCTGACAGGGAACATAAGCAATCATTACTACTTTCAGGAGTTCATATAAAAACATGAAACAAGAGATTTTGTGTTAAAAACAGTTGTCTACACAGAACACGCACTAAAGTCATCCTCTGTTCTGTTCACCCTTTCAGTTTTTCTCCAATGGCCACAGTCTACAAGACTTGATTAGAAATGGCTGCAACTTTATACCAGGAAGAATAAATTAGGAAGTAAGGGCAATTGTGCTCAATTCTCTGCCAATACAAAGAAGTGGTCTAGTGTCATCATGTCAGCACCTGACACCTTAATCCTCACCTCCCACTCAGGGGCCACTTATAAGCCATTAGCCAAGCCATTTACCCTGGACCTCTGTGTCTAAAGGGAGAAAAATGAACCCTGACTTATGAGATGAGAACGTTTGGCTCTTTATGCATATATTTATTTTGATCTTATTTCCGAAATTATTTTAGGTGGTTTGTAAAATGGATAAAATATAAAAATGAAGGAATCAGGGCAAAGAGAAAATGAGGATAGGAGAAACAAGGGAATCTCAGGCAAAAGAGTACCCATGAGAGATGCTGGCCAACTATTGAAATAAAACACAATCATCGTCACTACCACTAATGCAACTAATAGCCACTGCTAAAATGGTATAGCTAACACAAGTGCTAGTACCATTACTATTGGAAACCATCGAGAATGACAATTATGGCTTGTGTTCCATTCCAAGTGATTCATATTTTCCATTTGTCAGGTCCTGCAGAGATAGACCCTATCTCCCAGAAACAATAAAATTAAAAACTTGAAGTTCATCTTCCGTTCGCAAGTATCTATTTCCAACAGACAGCTGTTACACTTGGTTATCACGTGTAACTTTCTTAGTGGGTTACTGTCATTAATACTATTATTATTTTCATTATTATTCTTATTATTGTCACAACTCTGATGACTATGGTGTAACACATAAAAGTCAAGTCTGCGGCCAAATATATTATAGCCATATTTTGTCATGTTACGGAAAGAGCCTAGGACAATGATTTTGGTCTTCTTTTAAGTCATATCAGCAGAGAAAAAGACCATGATAATCTTCCTCGTTATCAGGCACACTTGCAAAAATTCTCTCCAGAACAAGACACGTTTTTTATGAAATTTAAATTTTCACCAGGGAAAAATCCACTCATAACTATATTAGTTATGAATGTGTGCTCTAAGAAAGTCATCACTTGGAAACTTAAGAGAATCTACATCCAGTGCCAATAATTCCCAGACCCGTTTTTAAAACCTTCTGACCCCAAAATCTACATTCTAATTAGCATCAGGCACAACTAAGTGCCAGATATCAATATTTGTGTAACTACCCCCATGGCTGAGATTGTGCACTATGGAGGCGTTGAGATCTGGGCTCAAATCCTGTCTCTTCTACCCTGTTTGTGGGGCAGATTACTTAACCTCTTGTAGCCTCAGTTGCCTTGTAGTAAAAATGGGGCTAAAGTAATAACTACAACTCATAAAGTTGTTGCAGGGATTAAATGAGATAATGTATGCTAAGAGGTTAATATAGTACGTGTGTGAGTGTGTCTGTGGGTATGTGTATGTGTGTGTGTGTAGAGAGAGCACTGAAAAAGTATCAGTTATGTCTATGCATGCTATTTTCTTATCTAAAATTTAAAATTTAAGATAGGAAAAATTCAGCTTTTAGGAATTTCTTATTTATTTATCTATTTAATAAAAATATATATTGCTTATATGGCAGGTACTGCTTTAAATATTTTTAAAGTTTACTTATTTAATCTTAATAAAATTTAAATTTTGTTTGTATTTTTTAGAGAAGCCTTTGTACCTCATTTGATGACTTATTTTGTGATATTGTAGAGCTGCTCATCAATGTCAGTATTTCAGTCTCTTGGCCTTTGGAAGTTGAGGCATATATAAAACCACATGTTAGGTGCCCTGGGCCAATTTGATATGTGGCATGTAGAGTGAACCTATTGCTTTGTAAGGTGAATACTCATTATTTCCATTCTAAAATTCCAGATTGTCATATAATGGACTTTCTTAAAATTGTCTTTCTAGGGCAGGGTTAGCAGTTTGTGAAACTGATCAAAGTAATATTCTAAAATCTCTGCATCTGTTGTTGTTGTTGGTTTTTTTTTTTTTTTGAGACGGAATCTCGCTCTGTCACCCAGGCTGGAGTGCAGTGGCCGGATCTCAGCTCACTGCAAGCTCCGCCTCCCGGGTTTACGCCATTCTCCTGCCTCAGCCTCCCCAGTAGCTGGGACTACAGGTGCCCGCCACCTCGCCCGGCTAGTTTTATGTATTTTTTAGTAGAGACGGGATTTCACTGTGTTAGCCAGGATGGTCTCGATCTCCTGACCTCGTGATCTGCCCATCTCGGCCTCCCAAAGTGCTGGGATTACAGGCTTGAGCCACAGCACCCGGCTGCATCTGTTGTTTTAATTTGCATCTGATTGTGGTTGAGCATCACTTGGTGTGTTTATTTGGTAGAAAGGTTCCTCTTCCATGAATTATCTGCTCCCATCCTTTGCCCATTTTTTTATTGAATAGCTTGTCCTTTCTAATATTATTTAATTATTTAATTTAATATTTAATTAGTGTTATTATTTTAATATATTTTACAGGTTTATTATATTTATATATTTAAACACTTTGATTAGAGAATAATCATTTAATATTTTATTATTATTATTGCTTGTGACAATTATTTAACTGTTGATACTAATCCTTAATATATATCATATATAAGAATATATCTTATTGTATATAAAATATATTTTATAAAAATAATTATGTTCATTTTAGAAAATGCAGAAAAACAAAAGAAGAAAATACTTTTTCATATAATTTCCACAGCTAGGAATATCTTGATGACTATCCTTTTTAGTCCTTTTTCATGAAAATATATATGTATTTTTTAACATGTTTTATAATCTGACTTTTCTTATTATCTATATATCTTGCACATGTTTCCACATTACTACTTATCTACAATGTAATTTTAGCTTCTGGATAGAATTCCATTATATTGCTGTATCATAATTTATTTAATAATCTATATTTAGACAATTTTGGCAATTTTTTAAAACTACTTGATGAAATTATATTAATTATTTATTTAATTTTAAAAAATTGTTTTTTACAGACAGGGTCTTTCTCTGTCATCCAGGCTGGATTGCAGTTGCATGATCATAGTTCACGGCAACTTCAAACTCCTGGCCTCAAGCAATCCTCCTGCCTCAGCCTCCTGAGTAGCTGGGACTACAGGTCTATAACACCATGTCCTGCTAATTTTTTTTTCATATTTTTTTTTAGAGATATGGCCTCACTATGTTGTCCAGGCTTAATCACTTATCTAATATTTGTCTCTTCTGTTAGACTTATGACTTTTACACCTTTCTGACTGCAGCTCAGGATAAAAGTACATAGTAATTTGTGACCCAGCACTCACCTGTGTATCTGAGGTATGCATGTGACACACATATAAATGGGAAAAAAGTCATGAAACAAAACTCACTTTCTGGTAATTTCTGTTCGTTTCAATATCATTAAAATTTTTTTCTGGTCATAATCTAATAATTTATTTCGTGATCCACAGATGAGATTTTACCCTCAGTGTGAAAATCAGTGCCTAAGTCACTTATTCCAGGGGAACAAAGGCTGAGCTTGGCACACAGGAGATATTAATGCATTTGTATTGAAGGAACAGCCTGTCTCGAAATCTTTCTGTTCATCCGTGATGACTGGTTAAGTGGTATAATGTATGGTTACCTCTAAGGTAGAAACAGACTTCAGAGTCTACCTGACTTCAGAAATAAGACTGTAAGGGTTTAATTACTGACTCTGCCATGTACTAGCTGGTGACCATATGTAACTTACTTGACCTCTCTGTGCCTCATTTTCCTCAACTATAAAATGAGGATAATAATAGTGCCTAACTCATGGGATTGTTATGAAGATTAAATAAGTAAATTTAAAAAATATTTAAAGCAGTACCTGCCATATGATAAACAACATATGTTTTTATTAAATAAGTAGATAAATAAATAAATAATAAGAAATTTCTAGAAGTTGAATGATTAGATCAAAAGATATGTAAAAACTTAAGGCTTTTGAAATGTGCAGGTAAATACCACACATCCCTCTCTCCTCTGCTTCCTGCAATATTTGAACCAGCTTTTATTCCCACTAGCAATACAGACTTGTGGAAGTGATATCTTGTGGTGGTATTCCCTGTTTATCACTTAGCTGAGGATGTTTGGGCTAGTTAAGAGTTAGAGTGCTAGTGATTCAAGTAGTGCAAGAAGAGAGGCCTCAGTCAGTTGCTCATGAAAAGCGGCATTGAGGGGATGCCTATTGACACTGGGCAGAACTCTCTGGCAGCATCAGGGTAGATGAAACCTCAGGGGTACTCTGCAGAGGGAGTGGGAGGATCTAGCAGATGCCTGGGCAGTAAGACTCACAGGCAAACACTCCTTTCCAGAGCATGTCTTTCTTACGCCATAGTCGCTACTCTGCCACTTCTTGCTCTAAAATCCTGTCTCAAATTTGCAAGTAAATATCTAAATCCTATTTAGTCTGTGTAGATAGGTGGCTTTGTGAAAAGCAGGCATCCTCCTGAACTACACACACTTGCAGATGCATACACACAGCCTGTCGTTTTCTGTTTTAGTATTTGGAGAAAACGTATCCAATTCAAGTTCTAACTTGTCTACAAAGTCTCCCCTGACAACTTCAGCCCAGGTGGATCTCTCTTTCCTCTGAGCTCTCACAGCAATTTTAGGCAGTACCACAGTATTTAGTACTTAATTATACACTGTCTGGTTCTGGAATTGTCTCAGGGTGTTAGCCATTTCCCCAACTAAAGGATAAGTTCTTTGAAATCAACTGCCATGTCTTTTTTTTTTTTTTTTTTTTTTTTGAGACGGAGTCTCGCTCTGTCGCCCAGGCTGGAGTGCAGTGGCCGAATCTTAGCTCACCGCAAGCTACGCCTCCCGGGTTTACGCCATTCTCCTGCCTCAGCCTCCCGAGTAGCTGGGACTGCAGGCACCCACCACCACGCCCGGCTATTTTTTTGTATTTTTTAGTAGAGACGGGGTTTCACCATTTTAGCCAGGATGGTCTCAATCTCCTGACCTCGTGATCCGCCCGTCTCGGCCTCCCAAAGTGCTGGGATTACAGGCTTGAGCCACGGCACCCGGCCTGCCATGTCTTATATTTCTTTTGGATCCCTCGTTGACTTGGCATGTAGTAGATCTTTAATAAACAGCCAAAGATCAGTTGATTGATCCAAGTGTACATTGCGTGAGATTTGCATTGAAATAAAATTACATCAAGAAAGATGTTTGCCATACTTTACAACTTTCATTAAATAAACTCAAAATGGAGCAAATATTAAAATATTTTAAAATCAAACAATACTACTACTAGAATAAAATATGTGTAAATTTATTTATAACAGTAGAATTAATGAAATGAGCCCAGCCTTTCTAAACAGGATGCAAGCCTGGAAGCCATTAGAAAGAAATGATGGATAAATTTGGTAACAAAAATTTTAAAACTTTTCTGCGGCAGACTTCGTTAATTTATGAGGATCTTGCACAAACCAAGATGACGAACAACCCTTTGTCTCCCCAACCCAAATTGTAAGAGGGTGGAAAATGGCTCAATTTGCTTTCCAGCCTTGTCCTTCACTCATCAACAAAGGATCTTTCACCTCAAATGAGGATCTGGATCCCGCTCCTTCTTCAAATTCTGTCTCCTTAGCTATGTCTTTCTCCTTTCTTTCCTTATCAGTTTTCCTTTATGCTCTGAATCTTGAATATTCAAAAAGTGAGGAACTTTGTGATAGTGTTTTAAGAAAAGAAGAGCTTTCTTTGAACTTAGTGCAGTTGGCAGAAGTGTTAGCAAGTGACTTTCAGTGGGCATCCCAGCTACATATGCCTTGGATATATCAGAGTGTCCAACATTGCATGGTTGTCAATGGTTAATATCATTGGCTAAACGTTGTGTGGCTAACTTTTCCTGAGTAGCGTGCTTTACCCAAAAGTCAGTGTATTAGGTGCTCCACTGAGAAAGGCTATTATTATAACACCACAGCATGTAATTTTGGAAAACTTGGAATATCAGAAATCATATGCAGCTTCATTTTAGGGTGAGAACTACAGCATATGCAAGAAAGAAAATCCTGTGTCAATTTTTAAATTGCTTTCTAGTTTTAATTTTATTTAGAATAACAGAATCAAAACAGGAATGTGTTTTTTTTTTCTTATCGCCAAGAGAAAACTCAAGTCTTCCTAATGTTACCAAGCAATTGAAAAAGAGCTACTGTTCATAGAGAAGATGTTCAATACAGAGGTGAATAGATGAGCTCTGTTGGATGATGTTTTTAAGGATATTGTTAAGAAAGTTGGTGTATAAATAAGGAAGTCACTGAAATTGATCTAGGTTAATTTTAGTTTCTTTGAGAACCCATTAAAAAATATCATTGTTTATCAAGTGGAAAGAAAATTTGATAGTGAGAGAAAAGCTTATCTTTTATAGAGTATAAACTATTACAAGGAATAAGGAGGAATTAAAACTATCGGGTTAGAATACCTGAGAGTGTTCCCTTAGAAATGCCAAAGTCCTGACATTCTGATTATTTCAAAGAGCAATGGAAAGATATGAATGTACAAAAGTGGATGCCTTTGTTTTCCTTTGGAGATCCTTCAATATATCCTGGAAAATGTAGTTTTCTCAAGCCATTTTTATTCAGCAAATTTGGAAAATAATTTTTTTTTTTTTTTAAGACAGAGTCTCGCTCTATCGCCCAGGCTGGAGTGCAGTGGTGCAATCTTAGCTCACCGCAACCTCCACCTCCTGGATTCAAGTGATTCTCCTGCCTCAGCCTCCTGAGTAACTGGGATTACAGGCATGCACCACCACACCCTGCTAGTTTTGTATTTTTTTAGCAGAGACATGGTTTCTCCATGTTGGTCAGGCTGGTCTTGAACTCCCAACCTTAGTTGATCCCCCTACTTCGGCCTCCCAAAGTGCTGGGATTACAGGCATGAACCACCACACCCAGCCAGAAAATAATTTTTTAAAATCATAAATGTCACCGACTTTCAGCAGGGCTGCGGCTACTATGTTCTCTTGTACAGGCATCGCTGGGCTGTTGGCCTGGACCTTGCAGCCACAATGGATTCAAGTTCGAAATATGGCAGCTTCGAAAGATGTTACCATGTGACTAAAGTCCATCAAAAACATCCAGAAAATTACCAAGTCTATGCAAATGGTAGCAGCAGCAAAATACGCCTGAGCTGAGAGAGAGCTGAACCCAGCTTGAATATATGGATTGGGATGTTTGCCTCTGTATGAAAAAGCTGATATCAAGGTGCCTGAAGACAAAAAGAAATACCTCCTTATTGGTGTGTCTTCAGATCGAGGACTGTGTGGTGCTATTCATTCCTCCATTGCTAAACAGATGAAAAGCAAGGTTGCTACACTCACAGCAGTTGGGAAAGAAGTTATGCATGTTGGAATTGGTGACAAAATCAGGGGCGTACTTTATAGGATGCATTCTGACCAGTTTCTAGTGGCATTCAAAGAAATGAGAAGAAAGCCCCCTACTTTTGGAGATGTGTCAGTCATTGCCCTTGAATTACTAAATTCTGGATATGAATTTGATGACAGCTCCATAAACTTTAATCAATTCAGGTCTGTCATCTCATATAAGACTGAAGAAAAGCCCATCTTTTCCCTTAATACCATTGCAAGTGCTGAGAGCATGAGTATCTACGATGATGTTGATGCTGATGTACTGCAAAATTACCAGGAATACAATCTGGCCAACAGCATCTACTACTCTCTGAAGGAGTCCACCACTAGTGAGCAGAGTGCCAGGATGACAGCCATGGACAACACCAGCAAGAATGCTTCTGAGATTATTGACAAATTGACATTGACATTCAACTGTACCCGCCAAGCTGTCATCACAAAAGAGCTGACTGAAATTGTCTTTGGTGCTGTAGCTCTGGATTAATGAAAATCAAGTTCCATCCTCAGACAAGGGGTAAAAAAGGAAAATTCAGCCCGTTGATTTTGTTTATAGCTTACTGCTATCTTTGTCAGAAGCAGCTGTTCCTCAATTGTTTTAATTACTGAAGACAGCAAGATATTTGTAAATTATTTTACAATAAACAACTTAAAAAAATCATAAATATCACTTATCCTCATGCACTTGTACGCAAGATGAAAGGTAGTATTTATATGGTACATTTTGTCTACAGATGTGGAGACTTTAAAAATAATAAAATGCCAATTTGCTGAAAAAACAGACACAAGCATGATGTGTCATGTGATGAGTCTCAGGTGAAACCTGGCAGTGACTCTACTAAATCCAAGGCCATTTTTCAAATGCCAAAGTGAGTTTCTGGGCCACGGATTAGCCAGTCCCCTTAATGATTATTTTCATAGGATTTCATTCATTTTGGTTAATGTAAACACTCCATTATTTTTACTATTTGGAAGGTAGATGTATTAATAAAAATTGAAATCTGATCCATCATCTCTATTTAAAAATACTTCAATGTGGCATTGTGTCAATTGGGAGGTAAATGGAATTCATGAAGCCCAAAGGGGAACAGGTTTCTGTTCCTGTGAAGGTCCACTAGCCTACAAGGCATGGAACAGAGGGGCAGATGAAACCCACCCATAGCACACAAGCCACAAGCAAGGCTGTGAGTTTTTTCAGGGGAAGTTCATTCTTACTTCAAATCAGAGCATGGTGGAACAGAACAGACTCCTGCTGTTTAAGGATTTATACTCTGGCAAATGAGATACATATTTTGAAGATAGTTAAATCTTTCAAAGGAACAGATACATTAAAAATTGAATACAAACAATGGAAAGTGCATTCGTGAAAGAGTAAAGTCAATGATGTTATTTATTTACACAATTTTTACTGAGAGGAATCAAATAACCTTTTTTTGATTGAGCCAGGAGGGTGTCATAGTTGGAGAGAGATTTGGGAACCTAGCAGAAGAGTAAGAAAGGAATGGTTTGTTTAAGATTCATTGCTATTAAACACTTTATGATCTGACCTTTTAAAGTGTAAATAGGAGACTATTCTTTTAAAAATACAAGCAGGTATTGCTTGAATCTATATCATGTTAAAGATAGTTTTCACGTTAGTTTAAAAATTTGCTCATGAGCAGATTTGTCTTGGTGTTTGTAGTCACAATTTAAGCAGTTGTTTGTGTTGTGTGTGGAAGGACTCTACATTCTAGCACAAAAGAGGATAAACATGTTCTAGGGATGCTGGCCATTTAGATCAGTAATCTGACTCTCACCATCCAAACTTTCTTTGGTCATTGAAGAGGCTACAGTGTTGTCACCCTAAGGCTCAGGGACTGAGTAGGTGACAAAACTCAGAATTGGGCCTTTGGTGTGACTTGGCCCAACAGCTACTTAAACAATATATGGAGTTCAAGGGTTTCCATTGCCCTACCCAAGAAGCTCAGGTCAAACCTGAAACTTCTGCTATATGATCTACATACCAAGAGATATGGTTACAACACAATACTCATTGACAGCTGTATCACTTATTTTAGGGTGGGTTCCCTAACTGGGGATTTGGAGACTCTCGAGGAAGTCAGCAAATTCCTTGAAATTATAAGCAAAATTTGGTGAATAGATAAGCATGTGTGTTTTCCTTGGGCACAATTCATCAGAGTCTCAAAGGAATTGTAATCT
Organism: Colobus angolensis palliatus; assembly: GCF_000951035.1. Lineage (NCBI taxonomy): Eukaryota > Metazoa > Chordata > Mammalia > Primates > Cercopithecidae > Colobus > Colobus angolensis. The sequence continues at coordinate 2,367,406 of NW_012119265.1, read as the reverse complement.
CAACAAAAATGAGAATTACATCTCTAGAATGGAAAAATTCTCTACAGTTTTCCTAACGGGCAACAGAGTATAATTTCTGGCTACTTCATTTTAGGAGAATTAAGTTGAACAATTTGAAACATGCTGTGGTTTAAATGTGTCCCTCAAAAGTTCATGTGTTAGAAACTTGGTCCCCAGTATAGCAGTGTTGAGAGGTGGGACCTTTGGGAGATAATTATGTCATGAGGGCTCTGCCCTTGTGAATGGGCTGTGAATTAGATTAATGGATTATTGAGGGAATGGGTTAGTTATCATGAGAGTGGGTCTGTTATAAAAGCCAATTTGGCCATCTCTTATGAGCCCTCTCACCATGTAATGCTCTGTGTTGCCTCAGGACTCTGCAGAGATTTCCCACCAGCAAGAAAGTAGTCATCAGAAGCAGCCCCTAGGCCTTGGACTTTCCAGTATCCAGAACTATAAGAAATAAATGTCTTTTCTTTATAAATTACCTAGTTGCAGATATTCAGTTATAGCAACAGAGAAAGGAGTAATATAAAATTTCATTACATTTTCCTTTTTGTGTAATATTCATTGCATGCAAATACAAAGCAGTATTTTTTTACCCAGAGTTAATCTTCTCATGTCAAAAAAATATGTGTGTGAGTTAGTTCATTGATTGCAAATGAAATGCTACTTTAAAATTCTGTTAAAATGAAAATGCCATGTCATACTTGAAAATTCTATTTAAATTCCATTTTAACCAAAAGATCTCAAAGTTTTTCTCAGAAGGTAACAAAACCACAGCCCCCTCCCAACCCATCTTTAGGAAATACAAAGTAATCAAAGTTTTTACAACTGAAAAGTATATTACAATTCTAGTTAACCATTTAAAATGTTTTTTTAAAAAAGAGATAAATAACAAGTCAATGGAAAAGATTAAAATTATGAAAATGCTCAAATAAACCCAGAAAAAGCAGAAAGGAGAAAACAGAAACTAAAGCCAGGCATGGTGGCTCATACCTGTAATCCCAGTAAATGGGAGGCTGAGACAGGAGGATTGCTTGAGGCCAGGAGTTCAAGGCTGCAGTGAGTCACTGCACTCCAGCCTGGTCATGACAAAGCAAGATCCTAGCTCAGGAAAGAAAAAAAAAAAAAAAAAAAAAAGTGCAAGGAATAGAAAACAACTAGCAAGATGGTAGAGTTTAATCCAATGATACCAATAATCACTTTAAATGTAAATGATCTAAACACACCAGTTAAAAGAGAGTTTGTTAGACTGGATAAAATAGCAAGATCCAATTACATGTTGTACACAGCAAACCCACTTTAAATGTAAAGGTTTACATCAAAAAGTAAAAAGATGGGAAAAGATATAAAATGAAAACACAAACTAAATGAAAGCTGGAGTAAATACACTAATTTTAGATGAAGTAGACTTCAGAATAACAAAAATTATCAGGGATAAAGAGAAACTTTACATAACGAAAAAGGAGTCAATTTTCCCAGAACATACATCAATCCCAAATGTGTATGCGTTTAAAAATAGAGCTTCAAAACACATGAGTAAAGAATTGACAGAAGTAAATAAACAGACAAATGCTATGATTATAATGACAGACTTCAACACTCCTCTCACAGTAATTGATAAAACAAGTTGGCTGAAAATAAGTAAAAATATAGATGGACTGGACATAGTGATTCATGCCTATAGTTCCAGCTACTCAGGAGGCTGAGGTAGGAGGATTACTTGAGCCCAGAAGTTCATGACTTCAGTGAGCTAAGATGGCACCAGTGCACTCCAGCCTGGGTGAGAGCATGAGACCTCCTTCTCTAAAAAAAATGTTTTTAATTTTAAAATTAAATTAAAAATAATGACCTAAGCAGCATTATCCAGTAACTTGACCTAATTGGCATTTACAGACCACTTCACCAGTGGCAGTAGAACACATATTCTTCTCAAAAACACATGAAACATTCACTAACATAAACCATATTCTGAGCTATAAAATAAACCTTAACAAAATTAAAAGAAGAGAACTCACATTGTATTTTTTAGTCGATTTTCCCACTGCTGATAAAGACATATCCTTTTTCTGAGGAAAAAAGGTTTAATGGACTTACAATTCCACATGGCTGGGAGGCCTCACAATCATGACAGAAGGCAAGGAGGAGCAGGTCACATCTTACATGGATGACAGCAGGCAAAGAGAGAGCTTGTGCAGGGAAATGCCCTTTTTTTAAAACCATCAGATCTTGTGAGACTCATTCACTGTCACAAGAACAGCACAGGAAAAAACCGCCTCCATAATTCAATCACTTCCCACTGGGTTCCTCCCATGACACATGGGAATTGTGGCAGTTACAATTCAAGATGACATTTGGGTGGAGACACAGCCAAACCATATCATTCCTTCCCTGACCTGTACCAAATTTCAAGTCTTCACATTTCAAAACCAACCTTGCCCTCCCAACAGTCCCCCAAAGTCTTAACTCATTTCAGCATTAACTGAAAAGTCCACAGTCCAATGTCTCATCTCAAGTCCCTTCTGCCTATGAGTCTGTAAAATCAAAAGCAAGTTAGTTACTTCCTAGATACAATGGGGGTACAGGCAGTGGGTAAATACAGCTATTCCAAATGAGATAAATTGGCCAAAACAAAGGGGCTATAGGCCCCATGTAAGTCTGAAATCCAGCAGGGCAGTCAAATTGTAAAGCTCCAAAATGATCTCCTTTGACTCCATGTCTCCCATCCAGATCGTGCTAATGCAAGGGGTGGGTTGCCATGGTCTTGGGCAGCTTTGTCCCTGTGGCTTTGTAGGGAGCAGCCTCCTTCTCAGCTGCTTTCATGGGCTGGTGTTGAGTGTCTGCAGCTTTTCCAGGCACATGGTGCAAGCTGTTGGTGGATCAACCATTCTGTGGTCTGGAGAATGGTGGCCCTCTTCTTACAATTCCACTAAGCGGTGCCCCAGTAGGGACTCTGTGTGGGGGCTCCAACCCCACATTTCCCTTCCACACTGCCCTAGCAGAGGTTCTCCATGAGGGACCCTCCCCTGCAGCAAACTTCTGCCTGGGCATCCAGGCATTTCCATACATCCTCTGAAATCTAGGCAGAGGTTTCCAAACCCCAATTCTTGACTTGTGTGCACTTGCAGACTCAACACCACATGGAAGCTGCCAAGGCTTGGAGTTTGCACCTTCTGAAGCCATAGCTTGAGCTCTCTGTTAGTCCATTTCAGCCATGGCTGGAGCAGCTGAGACACAGGACACCAAGTCTGTAGACTGTACACAGCAGAGGGACCGAGGGCCTGGCCCAGGAAACCATTTTTTCCTCCTAAACTTCTAGACCTGTGATGGGAGAGGCTATGCCAAAGGTCTCTGACATGCCCTGGAGACATTTTCCCCATTGCCTTGGTGATTAACATTTGGCTCCTCATTGCTTATGCAAATTTCTGCAGCCAGCTTGAATTTCTCCTCAGAAAATGGGATTTTCTTTGCTATAGCATTGTCAGGCTGTAAATTTTCTAAACTTTTATGCCCTGTTTTTCTTTTAAAACTGAAGGCCTTTAACAGCACCCAAGTCACCTCTTGAGTGCCTTTTTGCTTAGAAATTTCTTCTGCAAATACCCTAAATCATCTTTCTCAAGTTCAAAGTTCCACAAATCTCTAGGGCAGGGGCAAAATGTCATCAGCCTCTTTGCTAAAACATAAAAAAGAGTCACCTTTGCTTCAGTTCCCAACAAGTTCCTCATCTCTATCTGAGACCACCTCAGCCTGGACCTTATTGTTCATATCACTATCAGCATTTCTGTCAAAGCCATTCAACAAGTCTCTAGAAAGTTCCAGACTTTCCCACATTTTTTCTGTTTTCTTCTGAGCCCTCCAAACTGTTCCAAACTCTTCCCATTACACAGTTTCAAAATCACTTCCACATTTTCTGGTATCCTTTCAGCAACACCCAACTCCTGGTACCAATTTACTGTGTTAGTCCATTTTCATGCTGCTGTTAAAGACATACCTGGGACTGGGAAAAAAGAGGTTTAATGGACTTACAGCTCCACATGGCTGGGGAGGACTCACAATCATGGCAGAAGGCAATGAGGAGCAAGTCACATCTTATATGGATGGCAGCAGACAAAGAGAGAGCTTGGACAGGAAAACTCCTATTTTTAGAACCATCAGATCTTGTGAGACTCATTCACTATCACCAGAACAGCATAGGAAGGACCCACTCCCATAATTCAATCACCTCCCACCGGCTTCCTCCCGTGACACCTGGGAACTGTGGGAGTTACAATTTAAGATGAGATTTGGGTGAAGACACAGCCAAAGCACATCACACATCGAATATGTTTTTAGACCATAATGGAATTAAATGGAAACATAATGGAAAGATAACTGGAAAATCACCAAATGTTTGGAAATTAAACAGCATTCTCCTCAATAATCCATGTGTCAGAGAGGAAGTCTCAAGGGAAATTTCAGCACATCAATATGAAGCTGGGACTTGATGTGGTATGAAGAAGTTGGCATGGCGTAGCACTGAAATGGAAGCAGGAGCCAGGCCTTCAGGCCCCTCATGAGATGTGGAATGAGGTTCAGGGAAGGGTGGAGTTGTGGGTATGGGTTGGGGCACTGGGATGGGGAAGTAGTGCATGGAGGACATTTAGGGTGCTTGTGGTATTGTTTCCAGCACAACTGCCCTTCTTTCCTTCCTCTAAATGTTCTGCTTTAATGAACACAGTAAATCACTTCCTTGGGCCAGGTGGATTAACAAAGGATATGGCACAGTTTGCAGTGGAGCACTCAATTCTGAACTCTTTGCTTTTAATCCCTTCCATCCAAACCTTAAAGTACCCCACACTGCTTTCCCCATTATATTGAAATTGTAAAAATTATAACTATGGTTTGCTGACTATGAGGCAGACACTTTGCTAAGCATTTTACAAATGTGACTTTAGTCAGTCCTCACACACACAAAAAATGCTGTCAGGGAGACATTCTTATCCCCGTTTCACAGAAGTGTAAACTGAGGCACAGAGAGATTAAGCAGGCACAAAGCAGGTGGGTAGCAATGTCAGGATTTGACTCCTATTTTGTTTGATTCTGAAGATTCTCAATACCCATGATATGCTGCTTCCCACTGTGGGTATTGAGGATGTGGCTGTTAACTTTGTGCTTCTGGGTATCTAAAAACACAAAGGTCTAAAAGGATCTGACTGAGAAGCGTTTGCTTTCCTTGGGCAGAAATCTAGATTGTCAGGTGTGCCCAAGGAGGGTTACTAAAAAGTTGGTGCAGCAATCATATTTAAGTAGAACCATTGAAACACACATTTATAACATCTTCACTACTGTAGGTCTAGGTTTAATCATCCATAGCCCTGCTATCTTCAGTGAGCCTGCTCACGTGACTGTTCCTCAGTGGGCCTCTGGGACAAAACACAAGCAGCATGGAGGAGAGACTCACTTTAGGCATGTAGTCTTCAAATGCGGCTTTCTGTAATCACCTGTGAAATACTGAGGCCAAAAGCAAAATGAAGCATTTGAAAATGTGTAGTCATTCTTCTCACCAAGCAGTAGAAATATTGAAAGAGGAAAAAAGGATGCTAACCTGCTAACTTGCAGAGAAAAAATATTTGAGTAGGCAGAAAAAGAAAAACATAAGACAGGTTGCTGATGGCATAAAAAATAAAGCATATGTACATTGCAACATGATGTTTAAGCCCTCCAGCTCTGGATTCAGACTACCTGGGATCAAAAACTGGTTCTACTGCTTACTAGCTGTGTGACCTTGGGTTTGTTACTTTCATCTCTCTCTGCCTCAATTTCCTCATCTGAGAAATGGGGATAATAACAGTGTCTATTATTATGCAGGGCTATTGTGGGGAATACATATACATATATTACATATAATACATATATATGTAGGAATAAATGTTGAAAAAATTTTAGTTGTGATTGTTTGTCCAACACTATTATAGAATTAAAACATGTTTGGGGTAGGTAGTTCAAGGCCCAAAGAAATGAGGCACGAAAATGTTTACCCTCCTTTAAGATCCTGATCAAGTGCACTTTCCCAAACTTTCGAGAAAAAATCCTTTCCCCTTTCTAAACTTTGGATAAATTACTGGTTTAACATTCATTACATTTTGAGTAGAGCATAGTTATTTGTATAGAAACGTGTTGGAAACTCTTTGAGGGCAAGATAGAATCTCCTTCATCTTTCTCCATTCACAGTCCCTTACCTCATTCTGGCCTGGAAAAACAAATAGCTCTTAGAATAGTGTCTGGAACTTAGCTGGCACTGAATACGGTAAATGTTTGTTAAATTGAACTGAACCGAATTGAAATGCAAAGACTGGGCCCGCCTAGGAGAAAAAAGACTGAAAGAGCAAGAAGAAAACTGAGATTTTGCTACCATTTGTCATGCAGAAACAGGACTATCTTGCTTATATGTATTTGAATGAAAGGCACTCAACACTGTGGAGTTGTTGTGGCTGAAAGGTAACAAAAGCTTATTTGAGCCTGTTGAGGTGAGGTGGGTGCAAACAATCCTTTAGGAAATATAAACTGGCCAGCCTTGTAACTTGTAGGAATCCTGGCCCCCAATTTTAGTAGGAGACTCAATCTCAGAGATCTCTGAGAAGCTTTTGATAAAATACAGCTTGTGCAGCTTTACTTGTGCAAGTTAGTGAGAGCTAAAGGCAAGTGTTCAACAGACTTTACTGTGATTCCCCAGTTCATGAAATTCATAGGGATCAAATTTGACAAGAGTGTATCTGACTTTGTTCTGTGGAAGCCTGAGCAAATTCCTAGAAACCAGATGCAATTAGTAGCTAGCCATAATCCAGAGAGTCAGACCCACGAGTTGTATTTGTACTGTGGTATAAATACATGCATATGCACACACACACTCACACTCACAGTCTCTCTCAAACACATAAATACTCAGACATACACATTATTTCCAACACACACACACACACACCACATTATTTTTGTAAGTAATAACTTCATTGATAGAGCTTTTGAGCAGTAACCGCAGTGTTGATATCTAGAAATTGGCTTTTGTTTTCCATAAAACACTTACCAGTACTGAGTGTTTTCATGTTTGGTGCCTCAACTTGTAGTTCTCACCTTTACATTGTCTGTGAAGATCTCCTGTGAAGTGTTTAAAAGGAAAATTCCTGGCCCCGCACCTTTAGAGATTCTGACTCAACAGATATGGGGCAGAGTCTAAGAATCTGCATTTGGCAGATAAAAGGCAATCCAGAACACTTTAGATCGAAAGACTTGCGGGTACTTTTTGAGGCCTAATAGGTCTACTACCTACATTGTAGCATTGAATCAATGAGACAGGTGAGATTTCAGTGGCTTTGGTAACTCCAACATAAAAGTCTAGCTGAAAGGCCAGGCATGGTGGCTCACACCAGCATTTTAGGAGGCTGAGATGGGAGGATTGCTTGAGCCCAGGAGTTCGAGACCAGTCTGGGTAACACAGCGAGACCTCATCTCTACTAAAAAATTTAAAAAATAATCTGGGCATGGTTGCATGTGCCTGTAGTCCCAGCTGCTCAGGAGGCTGAGGTGGAATAATTGCTTGAGTTCAGGGGTGCGAAGCTGCAGTGAGCTAAGATGGCACGACTTCACTCCAGCCTGGGCAACAGAGTGAGACCTTATCTCAAAAAAAAAAAAAAAA
>NW_012119265.1:2323153-2359681 GCF_000951035.1 Colobus angolensis palliatus | reverse complement strand
AGATAAAAATTAAAAAAAAAAAAAAAAAAAAAAAAAGAGAGAGAAAGCCTCGCTGCAGCCCGTTGGTCCTCCCCTGGGAGGCTCCAGTGTGCTTCTCATGTCTACATCCTAAGAAGGGCTGTATTTAAGGGTGGGTCAGCCTGCATAGTTGTACCTGAAATGAGCAAACAGCTCACGCCCTTGTTCTAGGTGTTCACACATAGTATTGCATTTGATCTTGGCAGAGCAGACACTCAAACCCAAATGTCTTGATAATGCCAAACCCAGCCTGAACCATAGCTGTCTTCAAAAGGTGACCAGGAGTTTCATAAAATGAAGTCTTTGTACCAGGTGATATTAAAAATACTTAGCAACCAGTAGAGCAGGTACAAGCCCAGTCAGAACTGATGTAGATGTATGAGCCCGGGGGGGTGTTGGCTGAGTGTAGAAGGTGCCCCTGCCCCACTCCAGTGACCCACCCACTGGTAATGGTAAAGCACCCTTCAAGATGTTATCACATGGGACTCAGGCCCCTAATTAGGGGTGGGAGAGAGAAACAGGACATCACCTGCTTCCACCAACTTCCAGAACAAATGATAGTAATCAGAAAATAATGACCAAAACATGCAAGTTCATTCTTTTCTTGAGACAAGGTAAGGAGCTGAATTAGAAGATTAGTTCCCATAGGAGTGGTGAGAACTCCCCAGCCTGACCCCATCCCCCTGAAAACACCATGAGCTAGCAAGTGTTCCTGTATCTATGAAGATAAAAGTTTTCAGTATTTTATTTTTGAAACAGAGTCTTGCTCTGTCACTTAAACTGGGGTGCAGCGGCACGATCATGCCTCACTGCAGCCTTGAACTCCTGGCTTCACATGATCCACCTTGGCCTCCCAAGGTGCTGGGATCACAAATGTGAGCCACTGTGCCCGGCCTGAATATTTTAAATCATGACTGTTCTACAAGTCTGTGACAAATGCTTGCGAAATCTCAGGCATCATTTGGTGGTCACTACTGTGCTTTTTTGTGTCCTAACTAGAAGGAATTTTCCTTCCTTCTGGGGCTCAGATGCAAATTCATGGCATAAGATTGCTGGGAGGTCTAAAAGGGTGACTCATGAAATCCCAGCTAACCTCACAGTTTTGCCTGGATCCAGCCCAGGTCAACGGTCCTTGATCTTCTGACAGGGCCTGAAAGAAGCCCCATGTGGAGCACAGGTCGATTTTCTTTGAAGATTGCAGTTTAGAAAAAGTTCTGCTCAACTCCAGGCTTCCTTCTTTTATCTTCCTATCTTCACCTTTTTCAGCTGGTGGTTATGTCTTACCTGTTCTCTACTGAATTTTCATACTTAATATTTAATCCTTTTAAATTTCACAGTTCCTGATTCTGTATTTTCTTACTAAGGTGAACTTTCATCTTATCTTAGCAGTTTCTAGCTTCCCTCTTTTCCTTTTTTTTTTTTTTTTCCGTATAAGCCATTTAAATGTAGAGCACTATTGTCGTAAGTGCTCCCTTTCTGACTTACAATTTTTTTATTTCTGATTTCAAATGATGCCCTTCTGATGTAAAAGCCACACTGAATATGGCAATGTCTGCTAACCATGCCCACAAGGTATTTAATGTAATTGGAAAATATTTTATTATAGCTTCACTTCCCTAAAAACATTCCAGCATCACTCATTCAAGTAGCGAAAATAGAAGCTTGATCTTGGAATTAATTAGGGATTACCACGGAATCTTAATTTTAAATGTATCAAAGGAAAGAAAACAATTTAGACCCCAGTGTACATCAAAGGATAATTCTATCTGGCAACATACAATGGCTTTGCAGCAGCCTAATCTCTCACCACACCCTGATGCTTCCATAGCTACCGCACCACAGAAGCCACAACATCTTTAGTGCTGTTCCCTCACGAAAGGAACTCTCCCAAAGCACTGTGGCTGGGATTTGATTAATTACGGTTGTTTACAAACTCAGAGAAGCTGGTTATACATCAACACATTTCAAAATCTCCACTGACTCCACAAGTGACCTCTTTGGAAGTCATTGATGAACAGTCTTCTGATAGCTGTTACTGAACACTGAACCCTGATGAGAATGCCAGCTTAGCCTCTGCCCTGCTTACCAGTGGGAGAGGCTGGTAAGGCACGGGGCATTTGGCCAGAGGGATAAGTCAGAGGCCACGAACAAGGTGGGAGACAATTCAGAGTCGACAGCCAGCTGCATTCAGGGTTCAAAGCGGTGTCAAATGTCAGCACTTTGCAGCAAGGAGATTCCTATGCACATAGCCTTTTCTGGTAGGCAAAGTCTTATGTGCATTTTTCTTCTTTTCACTTATTTGAAAACCTTGCACTGCAGAGCAAGGGATTATACTCTGAGAGTGTTTCATTTTCAAATGTTTTTGCAGAGGACTTTTGCCTTCCACCAACATTTCAATCTACACAGTAAGCTTCACTAGAAAAAAAGTTTTTCATTTAAAATTAGAGTAAGCACCATAAAATCAAAAAGGATTCAGCATGCTTAATTCTAAGAGAGAATTCTGAGTAAAGTAACCATCTTTTTTTAAGAGATGAAGTTCTACCAAAACGCCATCATCCTAACCTTAGGTCAATCTGCTTATAATTTGAGACTTTGGTAGGAAAGTGGCATTTAGAACTTGAAGAGCTGAAGTTTTACTTCTTTAGGATACAGATGCTTTAAGTGTATCTTCCTTTTTGCCCACATTTACTAAAAGGCTATTCCTTCTTTTATTTCTTCTCCTTCTTCCTCCTACTCTTTCTTTTTCTGATAAATATAACATACAAAATTGTAAACTTGTCCTTGGTAGGACTCAATTAAAATGCTTCGTCTCCAGTGTTGCTACTCTGAGTTTCCAAACACTAAGCTTGAAGTGGCTTCCACTGAAGGATAGAATTTAGTTTCTCCTCGAAGCAGAATGAACCTTGTGGAGAGTCTTTTTATCTTTATTTAAAAATACCTCTCTGGGACAACTTTCCCCTGGACTAAAGCAATTACTACAGCTGTAAACAAGGCCAAATTCTCCACCTCTGTGGACAGCCAGTTCCAGTGGGATTCCCCTAACACTGGAAATGAGTTGTTGTTGGTTTTTTTTTTTCTTTTTAATCACTAAGTGGAATTTTTCCGCTTAAACTGATAAACAAAAATATGTTGTTGGTGAGTGTTTTCCTTAGTATAGTGTATCCCTCAAAGCATTTTTCCTAAGAGGGAAATGTTAAGCTCTTGATAAATGAAAAATAAACTTCTTGTTCTCAAAGATAAATTATTACAATGAGAACTTTCTTTAACCTTAAAAATCTAATACTGATGTTTGGCTTTGCACGGTAGAGTTTCTCTAAACTGTTGAATGCCTTCCATCTTTCTCAGACCTTGTTTGGGTAAAGGACAAGGGGAGCATCTCCAGTGGGTGAGTGATTTACCTTATCATCCTTTTACTGTAGCCTCAGAGATCGTTAACTCTTTAAGCAATGGCATTCAAGTCTTAAGAAAACCCAGAAACGTGCCTCAGGCTTTAGACATTCTCAGCTTAAAAAAAAAAAAAAAGAGGAAAAAATTCAGGCCAGCTTGGGTATCAACAAAGCAGAAAAAGAATAAGCCAATTGGTTCAATTCTGATAAGATTGGCGATCTGCAAATCAGGTACGCTGAACTGCAAACAAGTGCCTTTGCTTCTACAGAGGCAGCTCTCCTCTTTCCTGGGCTTTGTACCTGGTGCATTCATTCTCTGGATATACTTAATGGCAAGAAAAGTTACAGATATGCTCTTTCCCCACTGCTGTGAGCAACGGGGCTATTCTTTCACTTTTACAAACATTTTTAATCACATCTTCTTACCTTTCCTTTGTGCGTCCAGAAGAGGTTATCTAAAACTGAACTGTAAGTGTCTCTAGGCTATGTCAAAAAAACTGGTAGAATCATCAGGTTTAAAGGGAATTTTTTTGGCCAACAGTTTGTAGTCCTTGATTGAAATGAAACAGTAGAAATAAGGAATGCTTGGCCTCTGAAATGACATCCCAGCCCCTTCCAAAGGAAAGCCTTCTCTTAAAAAAAAAAAAAAAAAAGGAAAAATGATTGTAGAAAAATACTCATAAGACTTGAAAATCAGAATGCAGTTGTTTCTTTATTAAAACTTTGCAAATTGGTCTTACTTTAAACCCTTTTATTTAAAGCCAATATTTTATATTTATAATATGATAGAGAAAAAACCCCTAAGCTAAACTGGTAAGTTGAAAAGATAATGGAAAATAAAATATTTTGTTCAACTTTTTTTTTCTTTTTGTCACCAATTGCTGGAAGTTCTGCCTAGATAAAAATTAAAAAAAAAAAAAATCTATCAAGTTAAAAAGCAAAAGTGTACCAGTATATGCTGTCTCAACTTTAGTGAGACAGTTCTGAATATTTCACTTCATGATTTTTTTTGTTTGTTTTCAAATCAAATGAGGTTTGTATGTAATATTAACTATGAAAAGAATGTAAAAAAATAAAAAGAAAGGTTAGGAAGGCCAATATACCTAGAGTTTAAGTGGTCCTCGACCTTAAGTGGTAGAATTATAGTTATTTTTTTCTTTACTTTTTAAATTTTCATAGTTTTTCAATTTTCTATAACAAATACTTATTGCTTTTATATTTTATTTTATTTTATTTATTCATTTATTTGAGACAGGGTTTTGCTCTGTCGCCCAGGCTGGAGTGCAGGGTGCAGTCATAGCTCACTGTAGTCTTGAACTCCTGGGCTCAAGTGATCCTCCCACCTCAGCCTCCGCAGTATCTGGGACAACAGGCATGGGCCACTGCACCCAGCCATTTTAACATTTTAATATAATGTTGTTTAAAGTATAAAATGATTCTGATCATGTCTTTCATTCTTAGGTGGGTTTTTTGTTGCTGTTGTTTTGGTTTTTTTTTTAGAGACAGAGTCTTGCTCTGTCGCCCAGGCTGGAGTGCAGTGGTACAATCTCGATTCACTGCAACCTCCGCCTCCTGGGTTCGAGTAATTCTCCTGCCTCAGCCTCCTAAGTAGCTGGGATTACAGGCATGTGCCACCACGCCTGGCTAATTTTTGTATTTTTAGTAGAGATGGGGTTTCTCCATGTTGGTCAGGCTGGTCTTAAACTCCTGACCTCAGGTGATCCACCCACCTCGGCCTCCCTAAATTCTGAGATTAAAGGCATGAGTCACTGCACCCGGCTCTTAGGTGTTTTAAATATGAACTTTGTGACCCTGTTTCCCTTCTGCACCTCTCTGCTTATGTCTGGGCAGCATTTCTCCTTGGGTCATTTTTTTCTCTTCTTACTTCTATCCCACGTGCTCTTTCTCCTTCTTCAGTCAGCATCACTTGCCTTGGAACTGAATTGTCTACTGAGCTCTGGGAATCTTTTATGAAAAAGAGGCCAGAGGAGGGAGACTGGCATTGCCTGGACCAAGGAAGCTCCTTAGAGATGAGGTCACAGAACATCATAGCTGAAGAGATGAGACCAACTGCTTCATTTTACAATTGAGGAAATGAAGGTCAAAGGGTGGCGTGACTTGCTCAAGGTCCTGCCCCCAGTTTGTGACAGAGTGAAAATGAGAACACTGCATTAGTCCTTGCAGCTTGAACCTTTGAAAGAGCAAAAATCCTGGGATGAAGACCATGGAAAGCAGCAAACACAGATGTGTACTAAGAACATGCAGATGTCTAATGCGTGAAGTAGGAGGATTTTTCTAGAATTGTACTGCTGTACAAATGTACCTTCACCTTAGATAGAGATGTGAGCACAGAGAAATGTTCTGGCAAGAAACAGAACAGTGCCAAAGGAGTGGAAAACAGTGACTGACCTGAGGCCTCAGCATCCCAGGACAAGACGGAGCACAGGAGCAGTGGCCACCACATCTGAAGGGGGCCACTCCGGCTGATTGTGGCCACCTAAGAATTCAACCCCAATATTACCGGGTTGTCCGATTTTATAAGAGAAGTGAGAAATTAAGGTTATTGTGTAAAATCTCCCGGTTTAGGAAAGTTGTAGCAGTAAATTGTGATCTGCTTGTTGAAACTTGCATGTAACACACCAGTCCTTAAGATGTATGAACCTGTACTCTCCTGACTATTGAAGGACATACCTCTTGCCATGTACGAGAGGCTGGGTATATGTCCTCCTACTTCTCACCTCCACTTAGAAAAAAAGGCAACCCTCTCCTTCCCACAGAGTTTATTTATTTATTCCTTCTGTATACCTAAAAATTGGTGAAACAGACTGCACCATTGCATTCTTTTAAATTCAACTCTTAAGAAAAGACATTGCTTTTTAAACGAGGACAATGAAGTTTCAGCTTGGCAATCTAACCTAGAAATGATTATCAAAATTAGAGGTATAATGCTTCTTTATATGGTTCTATTTTCTCCAAATTTTCTTCAAAGAATATTTTTTTTTGTAAGTCAGAAGGGAAAAGTTAAGAAAAAAAATCCAGACGGCAAATCAAATGATACGTTTATTTGAAGAGTCAGATCACTCATCAGGTAGTTTAAGAAGCCACTGGCAATGTGGAAAGAACTTCAGTTACGGAGTCACCAAACTCAAGTTTAATCCTAGTTTTGCTACTCATCCATAATCTCTGTTAAATGAGTATAGTAATTCCTATATATCAGGGTATTGTAAAGCTTAATGATAAGTTTTGGGACACATGGTGGATTGTGAATAAAAGGTAGTCACGGCTTCTATGGTGACTTTACCTCATGTACCACCCCCGTGGGGAACCCTAGTGAACATTCAAATCCACACGTGTTCATGAGAACGAACCATCCTGAGGTAGACACACAGCTGAGTTTGTCTTTGTTTTTCCTGTTGACCACCTCAGCAGAGCACCACACAACCGCGTGGGACTGTTTGAGACCTGTATAAATTCTATGAGAGAAGTCTGAGTTTTGGTTGGTTTTGTTCTGGGTGTTTAAAAAAGAATCAGTGTTTAAAGTTTTGGAGTCATTTATAAATTCAATTGCTTTTGCATCTTTAAATTTTTTAAAAAAGAATATACATCATTTTTTCCCCAAAAAGAAGCACAAGAATAACCCTGTAGAATAAACTTGGATCTTGTTCCTAAGATTATGACACCTTTCCTAGTGCTTTGCACACAGCAAATACTCAATAAACACTTGTTATATGTGATTAAATGCCCAGCCTTCCTGAAAAATGGCCATGGCATAATTAAATCTGATGAAATAGTAGAAGATATATTGCATTGAGTGAAGCTACCTTACCCTCCAGAGTTAAGGGAAATTTCCAGCATCTTCAGGGTTAATTTTGTAAATTGTTTAACAAGTTTTAGTTAAAAATTAAAATTAAAATTTTAATTTTCCCAGCCTACTAATAGTTTGTCATTGTTCTGGTTTTGCAACATTTGGATTTACAATTTACTATGGTAGCTTAATTTAAGAGTTTTCTTTTTTTTTAAGAAACACTATTAAGACTGACTGAAGATCCATGCTCCAATCTTCCTCCAGGGCTGCCCAGCACTGGTATCTCCTCTGGGCTCCATTGTCTCTGGCCTGGACTACTGTAATTTGCTTCCAGTCGGGCTTCCAGTCTCATGCAATCTACTCATGCACATGACTGCAGCCTTTCTGAAATGCCAGTCTAATCCTGGCTTGAGACCTACTGGATAACAAGAGCTAACATTTATTGAGCATTTATTGTGCTTGGCGTTGTGTAAAGCAGTCATTATCTCATTTAATCCTCATAACAATCCCATGAGATAATTCCCATTTTACGGAGAAGCAAAGGGAGGCTCAGAGAGGTTAAGTAAATTGTGCAAGTAAATTGCAGCTTACATTTTGGGCTTTATTCAACCACTTAATTACATACACCCCTCCCCCTCACCACAGCCACATGATGGCAGAATGCTCTAAGTGTGATGACACTTCTGTCGTATGCTGTCTCTCCTGTCTGGAATGTTTTTGTCTGCTTAACACTCAGAGGGGTCGTCTCCACTGTGAAGCCTTGCCAGACAACCCTCCAACTGTATACTTAAAGTCTCAGTATTTCTCTAGCACACCTATGTCATGTGTTGCTTTGCCATAGTTAGTTTATCTGTCTTTCCCTTTTATCAAATGCCACACAGGCTGGGACTTAACCATATTGCATTTGTATTCATTTACACAGAGCCTGGTTAGTAGTAGATGCTTAATAATGTTTGTAAAATGGATGAACTGTGAGATCCTCAAAGGTATCTTACTGATATTTGTATCCCTACACTAAGCTACCACACCAGGAGGTCACCCTGGAAGGGATCCATGTGATGTGGACAATTCTTCAAGTGTTCATTCCTGATAGTCAGTGGCCCGAGGAACTCACTTTCTCCCACAACTATGTGTCCAAGCCCACTCCTGCATGCTTCTCATTCTCTCTTGAAACTTCCAGCAATGTAGGCTTTATCTTGGAGTCATCCCTCATTTGTTCTGCTCCCTGGTCCTGCCACATTGAAACAGTTGCCAAGGCCTGTCAGTTCTTCCTGTGAAATGTTTCTCACCCTCTTCCCTTCCTCCCTCTCTTTATTGTCTATTGCTTCTCTCCTATTATAGGTGGTGGCTCTTCAATTTTTAAATAGGAAAGAACTGAGGGAAGGAATCAAAGTCCAGTTGCAAAAGGAGTTTAACAGACTGGCTTTGAAGCTCCATCACAGAACAAAATGCTATTTTATTTAGAGTGCATGTTACAAATTAATAATATAGCAAAGTTCTATATAAGTATACTTTACATAAATTGAGAAAGTATCCATTGTATAAATCAAATTATACATACATCTATATGTATAATATATATATTTGTGATAGAGGTTATGCCAGGGGAGGCCCTACTTTATGCAGCAACCACAAGAATTGTTTCTTACATGACTTATTTGACTCCAAGCACTTTCCCTTTTGTTGCTGGATAAATCTTCCTAAAGAACAGCTTTAATATTATTAATACTCACCAAGCTTCACTGTCTCCCTATTGCCTACTAAATAAGGAACAATCATTCTGTATATGGACTTTACTGCCCTTCATAATATAGATCCCACTCATTTTTTGACTTTGTATCCCATGGTTCACTGTTGTTTCCTGTATCAATCAGGAATGCCGTTGGCTGCAGGTAACAGAACATCTAATGTATGCTGGCTTAAACAAATAGTGTACTCTTTTTTCTCACATAATAAGAAATTAAGAGGTCTGCTGCAGGGCTGGTGCAGGTACCCAATGATGGTCAAATGTTCCTTCTATCTCTCTGTTTACCATCCCATCATATAGCTTTTATTCCTCTGCTTATCACCTCTGGACCTCAAGAGACACCTCCAGGATGTCATCCACATTTCAAGCAGAAGAAAGGAGAGAGAGCAAAGGGCAAAAGTTTAAGGAAAGTTCATGCTAATTGTGCCTGTCCTATTTTTAAGGATAAAGCAAATGCTTTCCCACAATCCTAACCCGGCAATCTTCTGCTTATGACTCAATGACCAGAAGGGTGTCATAGGGTGGAAGGTGCCTGGGGGAGGTGAAGTTGTGGACAGAGGTGGGCTGGCCAATTGGCAGCACCTGCCACCCCTCCCACGCTAATCAGGCAGCTCACTTACTTTATCCACACCTGCCGCCTCATCATTTCCTCCACCTTGGATGAACTTTGCCCTACTCTGTCTCTGCTTATTGAAGTTCTTTCATTTTTAAAAAATCCTGATACAATACCGCTTTCTCCAAGAAGCCTTCCTTGACTCCTTCTAAACCACTCTCACAAAAATTTTCCTTCTGAGATCAACCACTGTTTGTATTTTGCTGTATATAGAACTCCTTACACTGTACTATGGCTAATGTTTGTTTTGTCTCCTTGTCTACATTTCGAGGTCCAAGAGGGTAGGGATTGTGTCCAATTCATCTTTGTATTTCCAAGGCAGCTCAACACAGAGTAGTATTCAATAAGTATTGAATGGATGCAATATTCTATTCTGAACAGAAAAGTCTGCAATACCCATCCTGTATCTATAATGGCCCCTCTGATCCAAGTTAAAGAAGAACATCTGCAGTCCTCTGTGAATATTGGCTGCTGTCTTCTGTCCTCAGTTGAGGCAGGGACATCTGTGGTGGCAACCTGATTATCTACCAATACTTTTTTATGTTTCTCTGCCCAAATATGCAGCTGTTTCCTGGGTGGGAAAGTAAAGAAACAGTGAAAATCAGACAAAATAACAGCAATTTCAGCAGGAGATTTGTGAGAATATTAGGCTTAAGTTAACAACCTCAAAATTATGTTGCAACAGAAGGACTAATAATATTATAGCAATTAATACTACTTATCAAGCCCCTTATGCCAGACACTACACTTTATATGCATTATGCCATGGACTCCTCATAAGAACATACTCATTTATTAAATGAGGAAGCCAAGACTCAGAAAGGTTAAGAAATTTGTGCAAGGTTACATCACTTTTAAGTGGCAGCACTGGGTAGACACTCACTTTTTTTTTTTTTTAATTTTTCTTTTGAGACAGAGTCTTGCTCTGTTACCCAGGCTGGAGCGCAGTGGCACGGTCTCGGCTCACTGCAACCTCTGCTTCCCAGGTTCAAGCGATTCTCGTACCTTAGCCTCCCGAGTAGCTGGGATTACAGGTGACTGCCACCACGCCTGGCTAATATTTTTGTAATTTTAGTAGAGATGGAGTTTCACCATGTTGGCCAGGCTGGTCTCAAACTCCTGACCTCAAGTGATCCGCCCACCTTGGTCTCCCAAAGTGCTGGGATTATAGGCGTGAGCCACCGCGTCCAACCTAAGACACTCAGTTCTTTGCACAAGTCCGTAGTCTTAGCTTTCTTTTACAGATGAGGAAACTGCAACCCAGGGAAGTCCTGTGAGTTGTTCAAGGCGGGACAGTGCAGTGATTAAGAGGATGGGCCCTCAGGGCACGGTGGCTCATGCCTGTAATCCCAGCACTTTGGGAGGCTGAGGCAGGCAGATCAGGCAGATCATGAGGTCAGGAGATCGAGACCATCCTGGCTAACATGGTGAAACCCTGTCTGTACTAAAAAGACAAAAAAATTAGCCAGGCGTGGTGGCGGGCGCCAGTAGTCCCAGCTACTCAGGAGGCTGAGGCAGGAGAATGGCATGAACCCAGGAAGCAGAGCTTGCAGTGAGCTGAGATTGCACCACTGCACTCTAGCCTGGGCAACAGAGTAAGACTCTGTGTCAAAAAAAAAAAAAAAAAAAACCAGGCTGGGCCCTGGCATTGGACTGTCTTGGTTTGAATCCCAGGGCTATCACTTATATATGTGCCAGTGGAAATTGTTTAGTTTCTGTGCTTCAGTTTTCTCATATATAATACAGAGATAATAGTTGCTTCATGGGATTTTTACAAAAACAAAATAAGTTACATGCATTTGTAGAGACTGGCCTAGCACCTCGTCCCAAACAAGCACTTAGTAGCTTTTAGCCAGGGCTGCCACTAGTCTATATTGCATGAGACCATTCCTCATGTGCTGAACACAGTGGAGTTGGGCATTCAAATGTGTTTTGGCACTTTTGGAGAAAAGAAACAAATACTTTCTGACTCCCAGTGATGGAAGCACTCACTCTCTAACAAAAGGGACTCCTCGGTTTACTAGCTCCACCCATCAGAGAGTCCTAGCTTATGGATAGAATGGCTCTGTCAGCATTTCTCACCACTGCCTGCATTAAGTGACCTAGAGAATTAGCAGGGTTGTGGCTTTGAAATTGTTTTGGGGAAGGACTTTTACCTGGTTTGGGCTGAGTTCTGTGGGGTGACTTTAGATATTTCCATAGTAGAATGCAATTTCATTTTGCCTAGGCCACACCTCTCATTATGATAGCTAGTCTTCAACAGTGGTCCCCGAATGAACCTTGCCTCTCGATATTCACGTCCTTGCACAGACCCCTGCTATGTTGAATCTAGGCAGGTTTTTGTATAACAATAGAATGTGGTAGAAGTAACATTGTGTGGCTTCTGAGGCTAGGTCATAAGGAGTCTAGTAGCCTGTGTTCTTGGAAAGCTCTCTCTGGGGGATGCCAGCTACTCTATGAAAAGTCCAACTACCATTAGACCACCAAGGCAGTGGTAGTCTAATGAGAGGCCACATGGAGAAGAAGAGATACCTGGCCTCTCCCCAGCAATTTTAGTCATCCAGATGAGGGGCCATACACATGAGAGAAGAAGCCATCTTGAACATCTGGCCCAGTTGAGCCTTCAGATGTCTTTTGCTACAGCCACCATCTGACTGCAACCGAAAGAAACCCCACCCAAGCAAGAAGTGCTCAGCTGAGCCCAGTCAATCTAGAGAACCAGGAGAGGTGATAATAAATTGTGATTTTAAGCTACTCTGTTTTGGGATTGTTTATTTTGAAGTACCAGACAACTGAAACACTCAGATTTCCCAAAACTATTGGTGCAGTTACAGTACACTTGAATCCACACTATAGATGAGGATTGTAAGCTGTTTCTTTTTATGAAATTAAATTTTGTGGTAAATATACAAATCAGGCCCCACGGAAGTCTGTATGCAATATTTGTAATTCTTTCCACTTTTCTTAAATGATAAAAGGAGAAATATTGGTCCGACACCACCTAATATTGTATTACGTGTTTGTCTATTTGATTGCCGCTTGTCTTCCCTTTTTGCATGTAAATTCAAAGATGGCAATGCCTTTGTATGTTTCGTTCTCTGTATGGCAGAGCGCCTGGGTTCTAAAAGTGAGTGATTTAAGGCAACCAATTGGAAGCACCATCACTTTCATGACGTAGTCTTGGATGTTACATAGCATTGGTTCTTCTGTAGCCATAAGCTTACCCAGTGTGTTAGGCATAATACTTGCCCTCTAAAATGTCCACATCCTAATCTCCAACCCTGTGAATATGTTACCTTACCTGGACTTTTCAGACCTGACTAAAGACCTTGAGACAGGGAGATTATCCTGGATTATCCAGGTGGCCACAGTGTAATTACAAGGGTCCTTATAATCGGGAGCCCGGAGGCTCAGAGTCAGAGAAGGAGATGTGATGCAGAAACAGAGGGCAGAGTGATGCTGGCCATGAGCCAAGGAATGCAGGCAGCCTCTAGAAAGTGGAAAAGGCAAGAAAACAGATGCACCCTAGAACCTCCAAAAAAAATGCAGCCCTGCTCACATCTTGATTTTATCCCAGTAAGACCTATTTTGGAATTCTGACCTCCAGAATTGTAACAGATTTATGTTATTTTAAGCCACTAAGACATGGAATTTGTTACAACATCAAAGCTACAGAAAAACAGATTCAAAAGGAGAAAACAAGATCAGGTGCAGTGGCTCACGCCTGTAATCCCAGCATTTTGGGAGGCCATGGCAGGTGGATCACTTGAGGTCAGGAGTTCCAGAGCAGCCTGGCCAACATGGTGAAACCCTGTCTCTACTAAAAATACAAAAATTAGCCAGGCGTGGTGGCAGGTGCCTGTAATCCCAGCTACTTGGGAGGTTGAGGCAGAATTGCTTGAACCTGGGAGGTGGAGGTTGCAGTGCACCAAGATTGTGCCACTGCACTCCAGCCTGGGTGACAGAGCGAGACTCTATCTTGACAACAACACCAAAAAGACAGAGAGAGAGAAAAAACATAGACCCCCATGTCTCAGTGGGAAGAGTGTCAGAAGTCACATTCAAGAGCATGTGGAATGGAAGATACTGTTGCAGCCAGCTTTGAAAAATACAATCTGCCACACTCTACCAGTAATAGGTGAGAAATTATAGGTTGATATTTGTGGGTCTCAGTCTCATCTGTCAAATGAGAGGATTGAGTATAAGGATTGCTAATATTCTGGACCCCAAAGTTCCTGGTCCTATGAGTGAAAGGGAGATATAGTAATGCCATGAGAATTCTGAATAAATCATGGCTGATTTTCTAAGTAATTCCTTGATACTCACTGTCATTTATATACCGCACTGAATGGGATGGATATGGGATGCCTGAACCAGAAAAATTCAACAAGGAAAGCTGATGAATTCCCAAAAAGATAGGCCTCAAAATATGAGTTGTTTTGTTTTTCCAAAATTTTGTAATATACGGACAGAAGGAAGGAAGGAAGGAGGGAAGGAGGGAAGGAGGGAGGGAGGGATGCAGGGAGGCAGGGAAGGAAAGAAGGAAGGAAAGGAGGGAGGGAGGTTGAGAGGAAATACTAATTCGTTAAGACAGGGATCATTTCTTGCTCATTATTATACTCAAATGCTAGCACCTGACAAGTGGTCTAGCATGTAGATGACCTCAAAAGAATGTTAAGTGAAAACAAAAAGACAATTAAAGGTCTACTGGTTATATTTCTGACAGCTTTTTAGGGTAGCCCAACCCTTGGTGGATTACCAGATAAGAAGCCTTTTGCCATTTTACTTTGGAAGTTATTTCAATAGTCTTCTTATTGAAGACTATTTTATCCTAATAAAGGAAGTCTCCTTTATACTATCCTTTCTCTAAGTACAGCAACCAGAGTGATCCTGATAAAATTTAAGGTTGATCATGGCACTCTTCTGCTGAAAACCCTCCAGTGTCTTCCTGTACCACTTGCAATTGAAGCCAGAACCCATGCCAGAATCCAGAACTGGGATGAGGCCGGAGAGGCACCTAGGGTGCATGATTTAAGGAGGCACTCCCTCTCAGGTGTCCATCCTGCACTTGCACAACCCTGGGAATGATTGCCTCCTTAAAACGTGTGCCCTAGGTGCCATGCTTGTCTCACTTGGTCCCAGCATAGGCCCTGAAGGTGGTGGTGCAAGACCATACACCAGGGAACATCTCACCTCCCCCACTTCTCTGATGTCATCTCCTAATATTCTCCCTTGGCTCCCTCCACTCAAACACACTTGCCTCCTTGCTGTTTCCTGATCACACCTGGCCCATTTCCACCTCAGAGTACATCTTGGTCTTCCTTTTGACTGGACACTGTTTCTCCAGGTATCCACGTGTCTGGCTCCCTCATCTCCTTCATGTCTCTGCTCAAATGTCACCTTTTCTGTGAAGCATCACCTGACCCCCCTATTAACATTCAACACCATGGCCATCTCTTTTTCCCATTTAATTTTTATTCTTTGTACCTATTGTCATCTAACATGCGATAGATTGTTCTCATTTATTTTGTTGGTGGTCTGCCTTTCCTATCAGATTCTAAGACCCAGAAAGACAATGATTTTCATCAGTTTTTCACTTCTTTGTTCCAGCACCAGTAACAATGCCTAGCATAATGTAGGTGCTCAGTAAAAAAATTTGTCAAATTAATACAAGAGGCAAATAATTGTCATAGAATGTAATGGAGAATAAAGGTTTATAAGATTTTAGAGTAAATAGGAGCTTTACTGGGGGATCAGCAAACTGTGGCCTGTAACCTGTTTTCGTATGGTCTATGAGCTAGGAATGGTCTCATGGATTGAATTGTGGTCCCCTCAAATTCACGAACACCCAGCACCTCAGAATGTGAGCTTATTTGGAAATTGGGTCATTACAGGTGTAATCTGAAATCGTACTAGAGAAGGATGGGTCCCTAACCCATTATGACTGGTGCTTTTATAAAAGGGGGTAGTTTGGACACAGATGTGTACACAGGGAGAACACCATATGAATGTGAAGGCAGAGATGGGGGTGATGCTTCTACAAGTCAAAGAATGCCAAAGACTAGACCACTAGAAGTGAGGAGAGAGACATGGAACAAAGCCTCCCTTTCAGCTCTCAGAAAGAACCAACATTGCCAACACCTTGATCTTAGACATCTAGCTTCCAAAACTGTTAGACAATAAATTTCTCTTGTTTAAGCCACCCAATTTGTAGTAGTTTGTTACAGCAGCCCTAGCCAACAAATATAAGTGGTAAACAATTGTAGAAGAAAAAGAACAGGGAGGAGGAAAAGGAAGAGAAGGACAGGGAGGAAAAAGACTAGGAGGAAGAGAAAAAAATAATGACAGAGACAGCATGTGGCCCACAAAGTCTAAAATATTTACTATCTGGCCCTTTGCAGAAAAAGCCCATCAACCTCTGAAGCTGAGATATCATATAGCCAACATAACTCATCAAGAAGCAGAGGCCTCCAGAAATAAAGTCACATATCCATGTTCATGCCAATATTATGAACTAGTTTTAGTTATACCTGAAACCAGGCTACCTGACTTCAAGTCTATATTTAAAAAAGAAAAACACACAACAGTGACTAAAGCACTTTAACAAATCATTTCATCAATTCCTCCTTGTTTAAGTATCAAAATGTTACTAAGAAGATGCTTTTGTCTGTTATTCCAGCAATCTGAGTCTCATACAGGAGCACACCATCATTCATAGTTTTTTTTAGCAACGTACCTACTATAATCCATAATTTTTTTTTTTTTTTTGCTTTTGCTTTTGAGTCTTGACCTCCAGCAACTCATTTTTTGTGATACTGGTTCTCAAGATATAATTAAAACATAATTAAAGATCAAGAACAGATGTCCTTCTGTTCTCTGGAACATCCACAAACTATGTAGTGTACAGTTTGCTATTAAGGATTTTATGCTCAAGAGAAATGAAATAGGAGGACTGTGTTGAACAAACCCACATGCCAGTGCTAAAGGCATAAGAAAGTATTTAAAAGAAAGTAGATCAGAGTTCATGGTTGTTTTCTTAATTTCCCTGTAACTCAGGAAGCCACAAAATGTATCTGTTTTGACTTCTTTAGCTTCATGACTGGGTGCTATACACAAAAGAAATATGTCCTTGCTAATTAACTTTGAGTTAACTTTGAGATATTCAGCCGTTCGGTGGCTTCAGTTTGGCATATATTGGCTGCCATAGATGATGCTTCTTAGTTCAAAGGGTTACTGGAAAAAGTTGCAGAAGTGGAGGACAGAGATGCTCTTTCCCTTCTAAGCCTGCCTAATTAGTTAAAGAAGCTAGATGCCACTAATAAGGAACTATGTATATACATTTTTATTAAGACACTAGTGAACCTGAACGGTGGAGGAAATGAAAGGGGGGAAATAAATGGGTTAAGGACAGTTTTCCAGCAAAGAGTATACGAGAAGACTGACCATCTCAATTGTGGCTGCTCTATTTAAAACTCCTGTACTTTTGCACAAAATGCACAAGGAATTAAATTTACCTAAAGCTGTACAAAATTTGCCCTTTTTCTAATATTCCCCTCTTGTAAACAGGAACTTTATCTGAAATCGAAACCTGGTGTTTGTTAGCTGGGTGGCCTTAGGCAAATTACTTACTCTCTACACTTCTTTCCTCGAATGCTAAAAGAAAGTTGGTGGTGGTGGTGATGGGGATGGGGTGATGTGTGTTGATAACTGTGGTATATAAACCACAAGGAGCTTTTTTGAGGATTAAATGAGATAATGAAACATGAATATGACTAACAATGGTCAGGAATCCAAAGTATGTTGATTTTCCTTATAAGTATATGGTTGAAGAAAATATGTACATATTCACATAATTATAATTATTCACATAATTGTTTATTTAATTATCACTAGCATGTGGAAACTCATCAGCATTTATTTCATAAATGCCACTAGCCATGTATTTTGTGATCTGTAAATTGGTTTCATGTACACTCCAGCGTTTGATCCTCACGTTAAGTCACAAGAGTCTTCAATGGGTAACTGGTGGGTACAGTTAACATGGGGCAGAGCAGGGACTTAGGCTCCAGGTCACTATTGTGCCAGGGTGCTTTCCCCTGTGACTGTTGCCTCTTAACAGAGTGGAGTTTCTGTTGTCTCAGTGATGAGTTAAGAACGTTTTGTTGTTGAGTGTGAAAACTATGTACCACTGGATGAAAGTTTGTTATGAGTGCAACTTGGAGACATATCCCAATAGAAAAGATTTAGCACATGGAAACATAGATGAAGTCCTGCACCCCCCAAGCACTTTTACATTTACATCAAAAATCATCTGCATAAATGTCGGAGTTTTCACAGATCCCCTAAAATCCATCCAGGGATTCTTTTTTTTTTTTGAGACAGAGTCTCGCTCTGTCACCCAGGCTGGAGTGCAGTGGCGCGACCTCGGCTCACTGCATGCTCCGCCTCCCGGGTTTATGCCATTCTCCTGCCTCAGCCTCCCGAGTAGCTGGGACTACAGGTGCCCGCCACCTTGCCCGGCTAGTTTTCTGTATTTTTTTTTTAGTAGAGACGGGGTTTCACCGTGTTCGCCAGGATAGTCTCAATCTCCTGACCTCGTGATCTCGGCCTCCCAAAGTGCTGGGATTACAGGCTTGAGCCACCGCGCCCTTTAAGTCAAGTGGCAGGCCTAACAATCTCTAGTTTAAAGAGATTAACATTTAATTTAAATACAACAAACAAAGTCAACAATCACTTTTATTTACCCCTTGAGAATCTTAGTCCCTTAATCACCTGGTTTTTGTACCCATTTTTTCTCCCTGAATTTCTTCTAAAATTGGGGAAATAAAACTGGATCATCCAAACTGCTTGGGTTCTAGCTGTAGAACTAGTCAAGCCACAGAGTGCCACAGCATATTTGGAGGCATGTTTACCTGTTATCCATAGTTGACATCCTAACTTGTTGGAGGTGAACAAGAAACAAAACTCAGATTTTCAGAATAAAAATCAGAATTCTGAGGAAAAAGCTTCAAAAGCTAGCCAGCCATCCCTTTATGCTGAATAAAGAAAATTCTTTGTTATGTTTTCTTTTTGTTTGACTGGCTGGCAGGAAGGCTGGAGCCCTTAAGGTTGTTCTGCAATGATTCACTAACCCATCAGGAACTGACTATCTGAAGTGGCCTCTGGCAACCTCACACCTCCTCCAGGCCTTACAAAGCTCACTTTCCTACTATCGCATAAACTTGCAGGTACCACCGCAGGGCTTGGCAAGTGGAAACAGCCCATCACACAAACTCAGACCTTGCGGGAGCACGCTGTTTTTCTTAACTCATGAGAAAAGTCATCCTCTGCCACCTGGAAAGCCTGTCTTAAGATGGAAATGGTAGTGGAGGGGGCAGCTAGCTAGGAAAGCAAACTTAACAAATACTATCCAAATTTAATTTTCTGCCACTATCATCAGGGCTCCTGTACCCTGTTGCCCCGGCGTCCCCTTGGGCTTCACGGAGAGAACGTCAGGAAGCACGGGCAAAATTGTCCCAGGAGCCGCTCTGCCGCTGCCCCTGTCCCTTTCGTTTTTAAAATTTCATTCATTCATTCTGGGGATGGTCCATTGTTTCCAAGTTCTAGTAGGCGAGAACGCTTAGCGTCTCGGCAACCTCTGGTGCGGATGGATGCAAATTCCGCGCGGGTGGCTCGCCCAGGTTGCCCGGGCGCTCGCTGTTTATTCAAGTGCGGATCAGGTTAGCCACCAGGGGCACAAATCCTGCAAAACGAGTCTGAGAGCGGGGCGAGCTGTTGCAAGCAGGGAGGTGCAGCAGCCGAACTAAAAATTACGAGGGCAAGAGAAAGGCGGGAGTGCCGGCATCGCGCGGTGAAGGTGGCGTGGCGGTGGGCAGAGCGCAGGATCCAGCTGTGGGGCGCGGTCAGGTACCCTCCACCCACCCTTCGCTGACGTCCGTGGAGGCTTACTAGGGCGTCGCCTCAGGGACCCGAGAGGAATGCCCAAGGGGAGGGCGCAGTAGTCGCTCCCCCCCGCCCACCAGCCACTGGAAACAGGCTAGTTCTCACACCCCACTGCTCTCTTCCGGTGGCCCTGGGGCATCAGCGGAGCACGCGGATGTTTCTTTACATTAGGGGACATCGGAGAAGTCCAATGTGCGCGTGATAAGGGAGGGAATGCAGATAAGGAGCTGGGAAGTTGTCCTCCTTAGCTGGCTCAGGGAGGGGTGGGGAGGTACTCGGATTGGCGATCCTCGTGTCCCCAGCATGTTGGCGCAGCTGCAGTCTAGAAAGACAAAGCGGGCCTCTGAACTTCCCCGCGTGCACACCTTGTTCTTCTTCTGCCTAGAGGAGGTGAGTGGAGTGTGCATCTGGGCTGCTCCTCAAGAGCAGAACTCCCTTCTTCAACCCCTCACCTCATACTTTACTTGCAGCCCAGCCTCTCAACACCTCTCTTCGATTACTCTGACTCCCTGAAACTGAGTTTGCACAATCTCTGAGCCTGGCCCTGTGGGTGCAAGATTCTGAAAAGGGTCAAAGCCCGGCCACATGCACTTGACTCCATCTCTCTGCATCAAAGCTGGGATTCAGCTGTGGTGAGGGACCAAGACAGTCACTTGGGAGTCCCATTTTCTCTATCACTATCCTTTCCCCAGCCCATCTCCTAAGCCCCGGGCTCCCAGAATCTAGGGGTGGAGCCCATTTCTTTCTCTTAAACTGTTATCTGTTTTGGATGAAGTTTTACCTTCCTGCATTTTTATCCTAAGAAATACATATCTGATGACCTTGCCATTTCGCCCCAGAGATTGATGGTTTGCAGTGCCAGTCTGAGCTTCTTAGCAAGAGAAGCTAAGGAAGGGAAGGGCTGAGCACAAGTCTCAGATGCCTCCAGGAGCTTCTGTTCTGGTCCAGTGGTTACCAGTCCTCCCAAGAGTTTAAGGAACATGCCAGGATTGTATCAGACGTCTTGCCTTCTACCACGGGCTGTACCAGTCCCCAGAGACCAGGCCTTGGTTGGTACAACTGTTCTTTCTTCTGTGGCCCCAGAGTGGATTTCCTGAAGCCACATACCAGTTTTTCAGGCGCTGTGGCCACCGGAGGACCATAGAATAGGCTCCCTCTGGTTTTGCCCTGCCCAACCATTTGGCTCCAAACATTGTGTATTGCTAGTGGGCTTCAACTAATGGTCAAAGAAAATAACTTAAAAAAAATCATTTCAAAAGCATAGTTTCCATAAGCATTTAATTAAAAATATATATAACACAAAAAGAAAGTGCATGAATATCAAGTAAACAACTTGATGAATTTTTACAAAGTGAACATCAACAAGCATTTTTGAGTTGTATATTTCATCTATACTTAATCCCTGAGAGGATTATAAATACTATGCAATTATTCTTGAACAGAACATTAATGAAAAAGGCTCTCCACCAAAGGGCTGTGAAATATGTGGATTATTAGTAAAAACATCCAAGTTTTACTTATACAGTAACAATTCCTTGAATCACATATTCCTTTGGACAGGTTTCCTTGAGAAAGACTGGAAAGCTTTTAGCATGAATTCAGGGTAGAATATTAGCTGGTATTCCGCAATTGGCATCTGATTGGGAAACCGCAATAACCATTTGGTACAGTCAGGTGTCCATGTAGCACTCTGCCTCTGCTTCCAAGTGTCACTCATCCTATAGTTACAGTATGTTCTTGTTTAGGTCACACTGTTCCCGCACACTAGGGTCAGAAAAAGAGAATGAGAAGGATGTATGAGCACAAAACAAAGACATTTCAAAGTTTAATCTTTTTGATATCCTCTAAAAGAATTTATTTTCAAAAACCATCCCTGTTGTAGAATTAAGTGAGTACAGTCGACTATTTTTTTAGGAGAGGAAACTGAGAATAGTCAAAACCCAAAAATCTGTCATTGCATGCCAATCCCATCCTGATCATTCCCTAGGAAAGAAAGACTTTTCATATCCATGCCCTGTCTGCCATCCACATATTAAACATGTTATGACATAAAAAGTCTTTTCATCTGTCTGGTATCACTGGGGGTTCATTTAGAAGTCTCTGTCTATTTTGGATTTTTTTGTTTGTTTGTTTGCTTGGTTTTTTGCTTGTTTGTTTGTTTGTTTTTGAGACGGAGTCTCACTGTGTTGCCCAGGCTGGAGTGCAGTGGGGCGATCTCAGCTCACTGCAAGCTCTGCCTCCCGGGTTCATGCCATTCTCCTGCCTCAGCCTCCTGAGTAGCTGGGACTATGGGCGCCTGCCACCACACCCGGCTAATTTTTTGTATTTTTAGTAGAGATGGGGTTTCACCGTGTTAGCCAGGATGATCTTGATCTCCTGACCTTGGTATCCGCCGGCCTCAGCCTCCCAAAGTGCTGGGATTACAGGTGTGAGCCAACAAGCCCGGCTTGGATGTTAATATTGAAGGGTTTTTATAGAAAGGACCATATTCCGGAAAGTAGCAAGGCCTTAATTTAAAACATAGGGAACTGAAATAGTATTGGATTTTCTTTTTGTCATGAGAAAATATCAGCATCCAGTATTACTTAGTTTGAGTGAGGCATATCAAAGGTTGGCAACAATATTAATTGTTTAGAGAAGGAACAACTTGTGCAATTGGGTTAAAAGTTCATCTTTAGACCAGAAAGAAAGAAAATGAGTTTATGTTTTAGCCTGAGGGACACGGAAAAAAATTATTAAAAGTTAGAGGTGTTAGGAATCCGAAAACTCGGATGGAAAATGCTTTTTGGACATGTCATTCAGTCTCAGACTATTAGTAAAAACTAATTGCTCAGAGTAGGTATGATTTTGACAGTGAGTAGTTACCTTGGCAGAGCTATGTTCATGGGTCAGATCTATACAGACAAAACATAATGAGTGGACACTGGAGATTAAGAAATTTGACTGTGATTTTAACTACCAGGTTATATTGTCTCTGTATTCTGGGGCCTGAGAAAGACCTGTGAGGACCCTGTTCAAGCTCCACATTTTACAATGAGGAAACTTGGACCCAGCAGAGATAATTAGCTCCTTTTTCAAGATCATAACCTTTTTCTCAGGAAAGGTCACATAAAAGTCTTGCTTATATAGGAACGTCAGGAAGAAACAAACTTCTAGGTCTTGATTTTGTTTTGTTATCTAAGAACTTGAGAAGATATCCTGAAATTCCTGGTAATAGCATGCTGCCAGGATGGAGCAGCAGCTGGTGCCTTGGCCTGGGGAAAGCTTCCAGGATAAGCCTTGGGGATCTATCCACAATACCCCTCACTTGCTCCCCCCACTGCAGGTCCAGGGAGAGGAGAGACTGACATGGTTTGGACTTGGGGTCCACCACCTTCTAGCTTTGTGACCTTGAGCAACTTACGTAACCTCTCTAAACTTCAGATTCTCATCTGTAGGACAGGGATTTTATAAGGGTTGTTGTAAGGGCTAGAGATATATAGGGCAAATATATAACATATAATAAATATTAAGAGGAAAATTAATATTTCTGGCCAATTTCAGAGATCACTTCCAATTCGAATTCCAATTCCAATTGATCTATCTTATTGCCTCTCAAAACTTAGCAATGATTCTGGGAATTCCTTCCATAGCTTCACCAGACACCTAATTGGCAAAGAAGGTTTGAAGACCTGATGTGGTTCTTAACTGGGGATGGGGAATTAAGGACTATTGTATCCATAGGATTATCTTTTCACTTGCATAGACCTATTTGGTGTGTTCAGGGCATAGTGATACTATAATTGCCACATTTAACAGTTTATAAAACTCAAGCCAAGCATATTCCTTGCATGTTTAATGATGTCTTGGTACCAGCCTTTTAATGGTACTTATCAGCATAGAAAATGGAAGCAAAATAGCTTTTAAAACAGTAGCTCTCAGGGGCTGGGCACCGTGGCTCACGCCTGTAATCCCAGCACTTTGGGAGGCCGAGGTGGGCAGATCACCTGAGGTCAGGATTTCGAGACCAGCCTGACCAACATGCAGAAACCCCATCTCTAGTAAAAATACAAAAAATTAGCCGGGCATGGTGGCACATGCCTGTAATCCCAGCTACTCAGGAGGCTGAGGCAGGAGAATCGCTTGAACCTGGGAGGTGGAGGTTGTGGTGAGTTGAGATTATGCCATTGCGCTCCAGCCTGGGCAACAAGAGCCAAACTTCATCTCAAAAAAAAAAAAAAAAATCCACAGTAGCTCTCAAGCTTTAGTGTGCTCAGAATGACCAGAGAACCTTGTGAAATATACAGATTTCTGGGTCCGGATCTGGGGCAGGGCCAGGAAATCTGCATTTTATCTGCACCCCCACCCTACTCTGAGGCTTATAGTCCTGAGAACATACTTTGAAAAAGGCTGTCCCAAGGGCTCGCTGACAGGCTATTGACCAGCCACTCTTTCTTGATGTTCTCCAGGAAAAACCCAACAAAGGAATGCCCTCCATTCAGCAGTAGCAGCATAAGAGCAATAGTTCCTCCTGAATTATGGTGGGTTTCTCCTCTTCATCAATATGCTTTAAGGGTACAGTTTCATTTGCTCTATCTACCATGTTCTATAAAAACATGAAAATTCACAGGTAAGTTTGAGATAGGGAAAATAACTAAACTGATTCTTCTCACCAACTCTGATCACTAGGCTGTGGTTGATTTAGCTCTCTAACCAACAAGTAATTAGTTCTTTGGCACGAGTAAGGGTTTGATAACAGATGGCTTGCACCCATCTAAAATATGGGGAGAGAAATAAAGCTGTCCCAAGAGAACTAAAGCTGAGTTCTCTCATCATATATCTGAAGATTCATATCAGGGGTCTAAACAAGGTATGTTGGGTAGCTTAATTGGAAACTCCTGGACTGTGAGTGTCACAGGCTCATGGATGGGCCAATCAGTGGTCACTTTATTGTCTGGGCTGCAGCAAAATGAGACAAAAACTGCCATTCAAAAACCTTTGGAATTAAAAAAAAACCCAAAATGACATTTGTTCTTTAAAATAAAATAAAGTCCTGCCTTTAAGTGCAGCATATCACTGTTGTTTCTGAGTTTAAATGTTAAGAAACACATTTTGTTAATGATTAAAACAATAGTGATTGATTTAGGGGTTCAGTGAGCATTTAATCTGTCCTTACTTCAGGTACTGTGCTAAAGGAGCATAATGCCTGGTGCTGCAGGAGGAACATTAGGTAACTATTTAATGGAGTTTTAATTTTCTGTTATTATTTTTAGTAATTAATTGTGATTTTGAGTATTTGGAAGTTGGAGGTATATTTTGTCATCCTTTTGGGGTGGTGTTATTGCCCTGTCCTATTTTAATCAGAGATTCTTAGAGAAAGTGAACTCAGGAGTGATTTAAAATGAAAGAAGATGTATGTTGGCTAAAATTACAATTAAATAATCAAATCATTTTCAAATATAAAGGGAGCATGCAGATGATCTGGCCCAATCCTTTCATTCTGCAGATGAGAAAACTGACACTCATAGGAATGAAAAGACTTGCCCAAAGCCATACAGCTTGTTTCTGTTGTTTGGTGCATTATTAGGCTAAAAGACCTAGGCTGGGAAAAGATGGCAGGATGTCTTGGCCTTGCTCTGACAGTTGGTTTTCTGATCTCAGGTATTTCACACCCTTTGTAATCTGTGTTCCACACAGGAAGCAGTTCTTGTTTTTTAAATACTGAAGGTGTATAAATGTAAAGTTTTTATAGATGCAACAGCCGGGGCCAGTATCTGTTTAAGTAAAGACCTAAATGCTTTGCGGAGACAGTAAAGTGTCATGTCTGTCCCAGGGAAAGAAATCCAGGACAGGAAATGCTCAGTCCTCCAGCACTCCCCTGGCTACCTGGAGCTCAGGCTGTGAGCCTCAACCCCTCCCTGAAGCATTAGCGCTGGAGCAGAGGCTGTGATTTACTTCAGAGATCTGGGCAAGTCCCTTTAACCTGGTAGTCTTTCCTTTCCTTGTTTGTAAAACAGAGAGATGAGGCTGATAGCTCCCTCACAGCTCCATCCGAGGCAGTGTGTGAAATTAGTTCCCGTTTGGGAAGGTTTAAAAGCCACTACATTCCACCTCCCTGCTAATATTGATTACTAAAATGTTTTTATATGAGAGAGCCAATCCCTCATCTCCCCTCTTTGAAAACAGACAAAGGGGCATCTTTTCTTGTCTCGCTGTGGCCTAAAAGGTTATTGCTTCTGTGGTTATCTCCTTGGATAACCACCTGATACTCCTGGAGTGTCAGGATTCTTAGGTACACCAAAAATGAACAAAAAAAATCAACATCAACCATAACACCACCAACAAAAATAACTGCTGTGTCGGTTCTTAAGACAGCTTCTGAGCTAGAAACAGATTTTTCTAACTGTGAAAACGTGGCCTCAGCCTGTCTGCAGGCCACCTCTGCCTTTTGGTCTTGGGGGGAGGAGGGAAGTGAGCTTGTTTACTGGGGTCTACCTCAGGGTCATCACCAAGGCGTTCCACAAAACGCACTTTAAGAATGTTTTGGAAGGAAATTCACCTTTTAACAGCCCAAGAGGTATCTCTCTCTGGCACACACACAGTTCTGCACACAGCCTGTTTCTCAACGTTTGGAAATCCTTTAACAGTTTATGGAAGGCCACCTTTTAAACCGATCCAACAGCTCCTTTCTCCATAACCTGATTTTAGAGGTGTTTCATTATCTCTAATTACTCAGGGTAAATGGTGATTACTCACTGTTTTAATCATCAGTTTGGGCAGCAGTTACACTAAACTCAGGGAAGCCCAGACTCCCATGGGTATTTTTGGAAGGTACAGCGACTAGTCGGTGCATGCTTTCTAGTACCTCCGCACGTGGTCCCCAGGTGAGCCCCAGCCGCTTCCCAGAGCTGGAGGCATCGGCGTCCCAGCTCGGACAGCAGCTGCGGACTCGGGCGCTGCCTGGGCTTCCGGGACCCGGGCCTGCTAGGCGAGGTCGGGAGGCTGGAGGGGAGGATGTGGGCGGGGCTCCCATCCCCAGAAAGGGAGGCGAGCGAGGGAGGAGGGAAGAAGGGAGGGGCCGCCGGGGAAGAGGAGGAGGAAGGAAAGAAAGAAAGCGAGGGAGGGAAAGAGGAGGAAGGAAGATGCGAGAAGGCAGAGGAGGAGGGAGGGAGGGAAGGAACGCGGAGCCCGGCCCGGAAGCTAGGTGAGTGTGGCATCCGAGCCGAGGGACGCGAGCCTGAGACGCCGCTGCTGCTCGGGCTGAGTATCTAGCCTGTCTCCCCGATGGGATTCCCGTCCAAGCTGTCTCGAGCCTGCAGCGCCCCAGTCCCCGGCCCTCGCCCAGGTTCACTACAACCGTTCAGAGGTCCCCAGGAGCTGCTGCTGGCGAGCCCGCTACTGCAGGGACCTATGGTGAGCAAGGCTACCTCTTGAGGGGAGACAGGCAGAGGGGGTCTAGGAGCCTCCTTGGGGGGAATAAGCTGGGGACTCAGGCTGTGACTGAGGCAAAAGGTGGCCTAATTATTTTCCAATAGTGGTACTGGAGGTGGGGATGCTGGCGCTGAAAGACCTTTAAATATTGGCTGCTGCTCCTGCCCAGGCCTTCTCTGTCCAGCAGTCCCTGGGAGATTCTCACCTTTGGGAAGTGCGGGGCAGGAGAGCAGAAGCAAGAGAAGCCCTCGGTAGGGGGTCGTTGGGAAAAACTGTGGGGTCTTGGGCTGAACGCGTTGCCCACGGGCTGGAGGTTGCGATCCCCAGACGGAAAGGGCGGGAGGAGGAAGGAGAGAGCCGGCTCTGAGGTCCGGAGAGAGTGAGGGGGCAGAGCGACGGCGAAATGGGGAGAGAACACCTAGCTGGAGCTGGTTCTGCGGTAGAGAGCGCAGTCTTGCTGGCCTCTGGAGAGTGCGCGCCGCTCCGGAGGCTGCGTCTAGGGGAGTGTCACCCAATCTGGCCCCCAGCTGGCGGGGCGCCCCGAGAGCTTGCGAACTGCAGTTGCAGGAGGCGCCTTCTCCACGAGCTATTTTCGTCGACTTGCGGAAGCCAAGGAGCCTCCCCTCTATCGTTTCATGGTGTAGCGTCCGTAGAGACGACCGCCAGGATCCCAGGGGCTCCCAGGACGCGCGTTCCTGCGGTGTCATGTCCTATGGGGAGTTCCTGGCGGGACGAAAGGCGGACGCGCGGCTCTTCCTGGCCCTCCTGGCCTGGAACCGACGGGAAAGGATCCCGTGATTCCCGGGTCCCTGCAGGCTTTTTCCAGCGGGAGTTGGTCCGGGGGCCTCAGACGCCTCCTAAGCACTTCTTTGGAGGATGGTTTTCAAGGATCGCGGTTTATGAGTTGAAGGCTTTGTGAGACGTAAACACCCCAAAAGATACATACTTGGTAAACTGAGGCTACCTGTAAACACATTTCGGCATTAGGAGAAGATTCGGGTAGGGAAGTGAAGGACAACCACCCCGAGTTGCATTCCTTTCCCCCAAGAAAAAGTTCTGGGGATGAAAGTCCTTTTGGCTTTTATCTTTTCGATTTAAAAATTTGAGAAGAAAAATGTGATGAGAGATGAATCCTGGTGAATCCGAAATTGAAAGACAACTCCCCCTTCCCCTCCCTATCCTCTCGGTTTTAGAACCGCGCGCTCCCGCCCCAGGAGATTCCTTGGGGCCGAGGGTTTTCCGGGGATCCCGGGCGCCCGCCCCTTCCACTGTCCCTCTGCCTCGCGGGCACCAGCTTGCCTCCGTCTCCTTTCTCTACTTCTGGATCTGTCCTCGCCGGGCTTTTTAAAGGGCTTCTGCGTCTCAAAACAAAACAAAAAAACCCTTTGCTTTTCCCAACCCTTTCGCAGTCCGCCCCAGCGGTGGCGCGGGACCAGCAAAGGCGAAAGCCGCGCGGCTTTTGCGGGGCACGGACGGTCGCGCAGGGGCGCCAGCGGCCTCCGCACCCGGACCTGAGGTGTCGGTCGACGCCGGGCATCCACCGTCTGGAGCGAGAGCTGAGCTGCTCGATCCTTTACTCCTCGATCCTTTACTCCTCTTCATCCAAGTCTACCTGCAAGTGCTCCTAAGAAGAAAACCAAGTTTTTGCGTGGAGAGTGGGGCGGCAGGCAACCCGAGCCCTTGAGCTCCAGAGCGACCAGAGCGGCAACCAGGAACAGCCTCAGGAAAGGGAGGTCGGGTGGAGTGGGCTTTGGGGCAGGAGTCATGCGGCCAGGGTCCCGGGGGCGACCTGGCACGCCCGGCCCTGCTGAACGCTGAGTTGCGCCGAGTCGGATTTTCGAAGAGGCCCTTGCTCTGAGCTACCCACGCGCGCGGCAGCATCTTCAATTAGTCAGGACATGCTAGTAATCGCTTGAGCTGTGGGTAGGTAAAATTCTTGAAGGAGTATTTGCTGCGACTCTGCTGCTGGTGCAACGGAGGAAGGGGGTGGGGGAAGGAAGTGGCGGGGGAAGGAGTGTGGTGGTTTAAAAAATAAGCCAAGCCGAGGCGAGAGAGACGCAGACGCAGAGGTCGGGCGCAGGCCGAAAGCTGTTCACGGTTTTCTCGACTCCCGGGAACATGGTGGGATTTCCTTTCTGCGCCGGGTCGGGAGTTGTAAAACCTCGGCGACATTAAGATCTGAAAACTGTGATGCGTCCTTTCTGCAGCGACGCCTCTCTCTGAACCTGCCCAGAGCTGCGAGCCCCGGCGTCTGTCCCTCTGCCTGGAATGGCTTCTTCGGGGTCTGCTTTGCCGGGGGAGAGGGGCCACGCAGCGGCCGACTTGGTTTGGGGATTCTCTGTAATGGACCCGGAGCAATGACTAGCAACTGCTCCCTCTCACTTTCCCACAGACATCACCCTCTAACACCCTCCGCCCATTCCCGGCCCCGTGCGTGACAAGGTCGGCAGCTTTCAGCCGGGAGCTAGATCGGTGGCCCCGCTCTTCGGAGCCTTAGCAGGCGTTCGCCAAGGGGTGACTGGCTGTCATTGGGAGCAATATTTGGCCTTGTGGAGACCCTGGGGAGGAAGTGGCGGGGAGCTCGTGTTTGCTTGTGTGTGTGTGTATACGCGCGTGTGCAGGGTCCCTCGGCGCTTTCCTTTTTAAGTGGCTCTCGGTTGTGAGGCTTTGGGCGGGTGAGACTTTCCCGACCTCGCTACCAGCCCCACTTAAGCAGAGTTCGAGCTGCAAGACGCAGTCCCTTCAGTGCGCCCCAAATCCTCTGGCTTCAGGTGGCCTGGCGTGGGAGCCCTGTCCGACGCACCGTGCGGAGAACCGGGTTCTCCGCGCGCTGCGCCCTTAGCCCGGGGAGCTCAGCGGCCGCGAGGCACCAGCCGAGGGCTCTGCCGAGCGCCGCCGGGAGCTCCTCCCGGACCGCAGAGGCTCGGGCGGCGGGCGCGGAGGTTGGCCTCGCCTGGAGGGGGCGGGCCCGCGAGGGGCGGGGGGCTGTGGAGGAGGGGAGGGCGCGCAGGCCCTTTCACCGCCCGCCGCGGGAGGGGCCTCGGCGCTCACGTGACTCCGAGGGGGCTGGAAGAAAAACAGAGTCTGTCTGCGCCGGAGTCTCATTATATTCAAATATTCCTTTTAGGAGCCATTCCGTAGTGCCATCCCGAGCAACGCACTGCTGCAGCTTCCCTGAGCCTTTCCAGCAAGTTTGTTCAAGATTGGCTGTCAAGAATCATGGACTGTTATTATATGCCTTGTTTTCTGTCAGTGAGTAGACACCTCTTCCTTCCCCCTCCCGGGAATTCACTCTGCCCTCACCACCCCTGCTCGCCGGCTGTCCCTTCCGTCGGACCTCCCTTGCAATGTCCACACTCTGCTCCCTGGCAGCCCTGTCGCTCCCTTCTTGGCCCTGCAGCTGGGGCGCTCGAAGCTTACCAGTTCCTTTTAAAGTGCTGCTGGCGCGCACTCGCCCTCAGCGTTGCAAGAAAGGGGAGCGCGAGGGAGCTAAAGAGATGAAAGCCCGGGGTTGTACCTTGAGGGCTAACCACTCCCTTCCCCTACCCTACTTGCCTGGGGGAGCACCCAGTGTCTCAGTGGCACATTCCCACTGTCTCGTCAAAACTCACAGAGGTTTCTCCTGGGGGTGAGCGGGCACGATCAGGCACTTTTGGCTGAGTATTTCAAAGTCATCGGCCACAACACAATAAGCCCTCCAGCCACTCGGTTAGCTCCTAGACCACCTTCTCGGCTTCTGGATCCTGTCGTCCTCTGTCTTCTCCCAGCCCCTGCCTCTCACTTTCCCTCCCTCTGGCTCTGAACCAACTGGAAGTTGTGAAAGTTGGGCTCTGAGGGTGGAGGAAAAGGGAGGGAAGCTGAAGGTCTAAAGTGGAGAGCAATGTCATTCTAATTCTCCCTCCCCCACCCCTTTTTACCCCCTCAATGTTAACTGTTTATCCTTGAAGAAGCCACGCTGAGATCATGGCTCAGATAGCAGTTAGGACAAAAAAAGATTAACAGGATGGAGGCTATCTGATTTGGGGTTATTTGACTGTAAACAAGTTAGACCAAGTAATTACAGGGCAATTCTTACTTTCAGGCCGTGCATGGCTGCAGCTGGTGGGGGGGGGGGGTGTGTGAGGGAGAAGACACAAACTTGATCTTTCTGACCTGCTTTCCATCTTGCCCCTCCATTTCTAGCCCTAAATGCATATGCAGACACATCTATTTCTCCCTATTTATTGGTGTTTATTTATTCTCTAACCTTCCACTCCCCTCCCCCTCCCCAGAGACACCATGATTCCTGGTAACCGAATGCTGATGGTCGTTTTATTATGCCAAGTCCTGCTAGGAGGCGCGAGCCATGCTAGTTTGATACCTGAGACGGGGAAGAAAAAAGTCGCCGAGATTCAGGGCCACGCGGGAGGACGCCGCTCAGGGCAGAGCCATGAGCTCCTGCGGGACTTCGAGACGACGCTTCTGCAGATGTTCGGGCTGCGCCGCCGCCCGCAGCCTAGCAAGAGTGCCGTCATTCCGGATTACATGCGGGATCTTTACCGGCTTCAGTCTGGGGAGGAGGAGGAAGAGCAGATCCACAGCACTGGTCTGGAGTATCCTGAGCGCCCGGCCAGCCGCGCCAACACCGTGAGGAGCTTCCACCACGAAGGTCAGTCTCTTCCCCCAGTCTGCGTGGGGGAGGGCTAGTGAGACTAGCTAGAGGGGCAGTGAAAGCCCTGGGGAAGAAGAGTTCGGGTTGCATCAAAGCCCCAATCCAGGAGGCTGAGGAACAGAGCTCCTTACGTCCAAGAATTTGCAGAGCTGCCACCGAACTTATTTTTTGGAGACGGAGGGGGAGGTGTTCAGGGGAAGGGGAATGACAGCACTCAGACGTGGGCTAGCCCCAGCGGTTTGTTTTTGCTATATCAAAGCCTTTTCTGCTGGGTTTTCTGCCCGTTTTTTTCAAAGCACCTACTGAATTTAATATTACAGCTGTGTGTTTGTCGGGTTTATTCAATAGGGGCCTTGTAATCCGATCTGAATGTTTCCTAGCGGATGTTTCTTTTCCAAAGTAAATCTGAGTTATTAATCCACCAGCATCATTACTGTGTTGGAATTTATTTTCCCCTCTGTAACATGATCAACAAGGCATGCTCTGTGTTTCCAAGATCGCTGGGGAAATGTTTAGTAACATACTCAATAGTGGAAGAGGGAGAAGGTGGTTGTGTGCATGTTTCCTCCTGCCTGTGCTCTGTTGGCCCCTCTTTTTCTTTACAACCACTTGTAAAGAAAACTGTGGACACAAAACCAAGAGGGTGTTTTAAAAGAGGAGTCTGATGGTGGTGCCGTAGAGGAGTTGACACATGGAAATTATTAGACATATCAAGGAGGCTGGGAGGTAGTTTCTGTCTTTGGTGCTTGAGAAATGCTGGCTACATTTTGCTGGTTTGCTAGCTGCCCCACTTATCTGCTCCTTCAAATTAAGGGGTATGCTTATTTCCCCCTAGTAGGTTTCCCCTGCGTAAGCAGAATTCACCATTCGTCGCCCAACCCTGAGCTCTCTCTTGACTCTTCCATCTTTGAAAAAAGTTCATGTGCTTTTTCTTTTCCCCTTCCTTCCTAACTGTGCCTAGAACATCTGGAGAACATCCCAGGGACCAGTGAAAACTCTGCTTTTCGTTTCCTCTTTAACCTCAGCAGCATCCCAGAGAATGAGGTGATCTCCTCTGCAGAGCTTCGGCTCTTCCGGGAGCAGGTGGACCAGGGCCCTGATTGGGAACGGGGCTTCCACCGTATAAACATTTATGAGGTTATGAAGCCCCCAGCAGAAGTGGTGCCTGGGCACCTCATCACACGACTACTGGACACGAGACTGGTCCACCACAATGTGACACGGTGGGAAACTTTTGATGTGAGCCCTGCGGTCCTTCGCTGGACCCGGGAGAAGCAGCCAAACTATGGGCTGGCCATTGAGGTGACTCACCTCCATCAGACTCGGACCCACCAGGGCCAGCATGTCAGGATTAGCCGATCGTTACCTCAAGGGAGTGGGAATTGGGCCCAGCTCCGGCCCCTCCTGGTCACCTTTGGCCATGATGGCCGGGGCCATGCCTTGACCCGACGCCGGAGGGCCAAGCGTAGTCCTAAGCATCACCCACAGCGGGCCCGGAAGAAGAATAAGAACTGCCGGCGCCACTCGCTCTATGTGGACTTCAGCGATGTGGGCTGGAATGACTGGATTGTGGCCCCACCAGGCTACCAGGCCTTCTACTGCCATGGGGACTGCCCCTTTCCACTGGCTGACCACCTCAACTCAACCAACCATGCCATTGTGCAGACCCTGGTCAATTCTGTCAATTCCAGTATCCCCAAAGCCTGTTGTGTGCCCACTGAACTGAGTGCCATCTCCATGCTGTACCTGGATGAGTATGATAAGGTGGTACTGAAAAATTATCAGGAGATGGTAGTAGAGGGATGTGGGTGCCGCTGAGATCAGGCAGTCCTTGAGGATAGACAGACAGATATACACAACACACACACACACACACACACCACACACATACACACACACATTCTCATCCACTCACCCACACACTACACAGACTGCTTCCTTATAGCTGGACTTTTATTTTAAAAAAAAAAAAAAAGGAAAAAAACCCTAAACATTCACCTTGACCTTATTTATGACTTTACGTGCAAATGTTTTGACCATATTGATCATATATTTTGACAAAATATATTTATAACTACGTATTAAAAGAAAAAAATAAAATGAGTCATTATTTTAAAGGTAAATCATGGCTTTTTTTCTCTTTATCCTTTCTCTTTTCCTTTGGGTTCATCTCTTTTGAATGAGGCTTTTTTCTGTTGAGGTGAGTTGGAGGCTGGATGGAAGTCAAAAGGTGGTACCTGGAGGTGGTTAAGTTGTAGGGACAGGAAGTAAACTGTTCGCAGAGAGAGATGGTAATTGCCAGCATGAATTGTTTTCCATTTCTATTTAATGTTAACGAGGATACAGTATCCTCTCCCATCTGGATGACACATGCCTTGGAGAAATACTGGGATGAAAGGAGTGGAGGTCAGATTAAAGACTGCGTTTTGGGCCCCTTGTACATCTTCTGTTTCACTCACCTGTTGAGGCGTGTCACAGCTGAGTGTGATGAGGTCTTAACTCTAGGAAAATGATTACCCATCTCTGCTTTTATGATACCTCAGAGTGTCTCTAGTTATTACAGGCACCAATGTGATATTTCCAAATCAGAACTAATTTGCACACTGGCATCATAATGTGTGTGAAGGCATGTTTAAAATTTTTTTTTTCTCCAGGGAGGACTCTTTTATTTTTCTTTTGTCTTTTTTTTTTTTTTTTTTTTTTGCAATAGGTTATCTCTCTGTTACCCCAGGCCGGTCTTGAACTCTTGGGCTCAAGCAATCTTCTCATTTCAGCCTCTTCGGGATTACAGGCATGCACTGCTATTTTGTCTTTTTTTTTTGGAACAAATAATATACCCTACCTTCAAGAAGTTTGTTGATTACTGTTTTAATATACCACATGATATAATTTCCTGTTGTTTCTTGACATTTGCCCTTGTCCTCTTTTCCCCTTGTGAAGGCCTTCATCAAGTTTAGGATCCCAACGGATTGGGCTGGGTGGGGGTTGACAATGGGGTCAGATACTAAAGGGTCAGAATTTCTAAGCAGGCACTGTGACAGTGTCCCACTATTATACAGAAATCTCTTGAGTCAAATGTCAACTCTCCTTTTCTCTCTGTACTGCCTCCCCCATACCCTCTTCCCTGGAGTTGGGCAAAAAGAGGTAGATCTGATGTTCTGTGTTAGGGTTTCTTAAAAGCAAAAGCTCAATTTTTGGACAAAGTTAAAAAAAGGAGGATGCTAATATACCCTCAGTTAAGGGCTCCCAGCAGGCAGATAAATGCCTTTCTGGAATGACCGGTGTAGGGATTAAGAGGAGCAGAGGAGAGGCCTTTGCTTTTTCTACTTGCCACCATCAACTAAATTAAGCCCTGAATCTTGGTCTGTGCTGGCTCATTTCATATGTGTGCTGAGAAAATTGACACATATGAAGTGAGCCAGTACAGACCAAGATCCCTTCGGATCCCTTTGGGGCAGAAATAGTGTCTTTGTATGGTGTCTGTGGGGAAGGCTGATAGCACATTTCTCCATCATGAAGATGTAGATATGAGCGGTAGTACTGCTGTTTCTGGTGGTGTGTGCATCCAAAGAATGTGTGTGGTACACACTCCTGGCGTTTGCATTTTTCTGTGTGGGGTGTGCACCCTTGCATTCTTGTACACACACTCTTTCTTACATATGCTCTTGGAAGTGGGGTGGGTGAAGCAGGATTCATTTTTTGTTTTTAATTACTGAAGTCCTACACTCCTCCAAAAGGAGCAGCTTAGTGGAAACCAATAAAAATCGAAGCAGGGTGGTTGCCAAAACCCCAGCTCCCCGGAGAGCGCAGGTGGAGAGAAGAGATCAGAGCCCCAGGCAAAGGCAGCAAGACTCCACAGTCCCTCCAAAACTCCCCGCGAAAAGGGATCCTTCCCCCACCCCTCCAGCCCCCCAGGTCGCTGCCCCTTTGATTAATGGTATGGAGCTCAAATAAATCATTTAGGGAAGCCCATTATGGATTCCCCTCAGGCAACCTCATTTTGTTTTGCCCAATTTCTAGCAACTTTCTGAAATGTCGATGTCATTGAAAGGGAACCAGTAGATCTCCAGCACTTGAACAAATTATCCTAGGGCCAGTACTGAGTCCTGTGGCTGTCCAGTTTCTAGCAACCAACCCCTTCCCCCATCCTCCCCCCTTCCTACTGGCTTATTTTCAGGAATGGATAATGTTGTTTATTTGTTCAGTCAAATATTTGGTCTGGGGAATTTACCGTGAAATTCTGTGAATTGCATATACCTAGTTAACAAAATAGTCCTAATGTCACAAATGTTAGCATGGAAAACAAAGAACTATGGCCAGCGTTAACTCTTTAAATTCTGTTTGAAAGCTTAGTCCTGAGGCCAGGGGAGATTAAAAAAAAAAAGTGGATGTGTGTGGAGATTATTTAATTCAGGTTTCAGCATTTAATATTTTTGCCTGATATTCAGTTCAGTACCTTATGGAAGTCGTAGGGTGATTCTCGGCATTGCTTTTGGATCAAGCCTACCATTTCGCCCCATTCATGTTTTTGTTTTTGTTTTTGTTTTTCTCCAGAGTAATGTTCCCATTACTTAAAAGAAAGATGGGCAGGGAAGCTCGCCCTTGCGGAGTTCGGCAAAGTCGTAACTACATCAGACGAGCAGCTTGGTCGATCCCTCTCCAACCCTTAAACTGGAACCGGCTTCCTAGGAGCTTAAGACCAAAAAAAAAAAAAAAAAAAAAGGGGGGGGGTGGAGCGGGGAGGAGGGACGCATCAAACATTCCCCTGCTTTCGTTGCATAATTCGCCCAGAACCTGCCAGGTGACCTGCTGACTTTGTTTTCTGTCTTGACCGTGCTTCGTTCCACCAGCCCCCTCGCCGCCGGGCAGCGCCACACTGAGAGGGCTCGGCGCGTCCGCGGGGCTGGCAGACCCCAATAGTCACCCGGCCTTGGACCGGCGTCAAGATCCCGCCCC
>NW_012119265.1:2259057-2323003 GCF_000951035.1 Colobus angolensis palliatus | reverse complement strand
CCCCTCCCCATCCTCGCAGACCGTGGACTGCGGGTCCCCCAGTCTGGGCCCGAGAGCCGGCCCGCTCATCCGCCCTCGAGGACCCGAGGCTCAGGTGAAGCTCTGCAGAGACAGACGGATCTGATTAGCGCTCGCTGGTCCTCGGGGCTGTCGCTCGGCTGATTTCATGCGAAATGGGGTCAAACGGCCGCGCAGAAGC
Organism: Colobus angolensis palliatus; assembly: GCF_000951035.1. Taxonomy (NCBI): domain Eukaryota; kingdom Metazoa; phylum Chordata; class Mammalia; order Primates; family Cercopithecidae; genus Colobus; species Colobus angolensis. The sequence continues at coordinate 2,322,804 of NW_012119265.1, read as the reverse complement.
GTGGAGTCTGCAGGGGAAGGCTCCCCGGCGTGGAGGGTCGTAAGAAGGGTCGAGACCTTTAGGGATTTTCTGTAGGGGGCGGAGAGCGGGAATTAGGAAGCAAGGCTCTCTTGCCTCCGAGCTCACAGTGGGCCTGCATGTGGGGGTGACTCAATGGGAGCGGGGACATGGGCGAGTGGGAAACAGGCCCGCTGGGTGAGGGTCGGACCTGCAGACTGGCCCTGGAGGCTGAGCCGCTGTCTCGGGCCCCTCGGGGACGCGGAGATCCCTGGGTCCCAGCTGAACTGCAGCTAGGTCTCCGCTCCCCGACAGTCGGGGGACGGAGGTGAACGGGAGAGGCTACAGGTGTGCGAGAGTGGAGCTGAGCGATTGCTTTCAGAAATGAGATGCCAAGTCCAGGATACAGAATGACAGCACCTTAGCTGACCTCCGCAGGGCCTCTGGCCCGGGCCTCACCGTACCCGCCCAGCCACGAGCAGAAAGCTCATCCGAGGCCCAAGTCTCCCAACTATTTGTCATCAAAGATACTTTTGCTTCAACACAGAACAAATTTTACAAACTATTCACATACTCTCTTTTGAAAAGGAAAAGAGTAATACAAATGCAACGTTGGTGACCTTACATTACCTGGGAATCAGAAGGTTATTAGTATTCCCTAGAGGAATTTAGGATAACTGGTGGACTGCCAAATTAGAATTGATGGAAAGTTATTCAGGGTTACCATGTGATACAAACTAGCACAATTCTGAAAACTATAACTGAAAATTAAATTCTGAGTGGTTAGAAACGTGGTCTGGGTGGGATTGCAAGGATCTCATTTCCCTATGCATTTAGCACCTAATGGCAGAATAAACAAACAGAACTGCAGTGCTCACCAGTGGAGAAAAGTGACTGATTTTAGGAAAAATGTCGAATTGCTCTAATGTTAAAAACAACAACAACAACAACAACAACAAAAAAAAAAACCCACAGAAATTATTTTGAAAAATGAGTCAAAAGTTCAAGGTGTGCAATGTTGAGTCAATTGTAGAAAAAAATCTAAAATATTTTTTTTCCGGCTTGGAAGCCATTTGAAATTACCATTCATAAGTCACTTTACTTAAAGCATTAACTGCAGCAAGTTCCAGTTGTTTCTGCTTTCTCTGGCTCTTCAAAATATTCTTTATAAACTAAGTGAAAATATGAAAGTTACAGTATGCTGTTCAGAACAAACAATTCAAAAAATACTATAGGATTTCAAAATGTTTACCTCAAAAATGTGAAATTTGAGGAAAAGAAGACAAGATGGAAGAATAATTTGCTGCGTTGTATTACTAATGAGAATTTCTGAAGTCCAGCTTTCAGTCAGTTTTGCCACATTTTTTAAAGAAAAGATCTCATTGATCTCTTTTAACTTTTTATAGCTTGATTTCTAGCAAAAATATTTTTAAATGGCTACAAAGTTCCCCACCCCAAATCCTGGAACCTGGTAGCCAAGTGTAAGTAGATTCTAGTTTTGCAAAATTTCATTATTGGTAGTTTAGCAATATGTTTTTTCCAGTTTTATTAACTGAAGCCCTCATCAGCAGATGATTCTTTAAACAGTCCAAAGCACACTGATTGAGATTTTAATCAACTAGACTCAATAGTTTAGTCCTGTAATTATTTCTCTCTCCCTAAGGTACCAGCAAGTGATTCCATCCTGCATATAGTTGTCCATGATTGAATTAAGAAAATGTACAACTGTGTTCAACTCAAGCTTCATGCTGATTTAATCTTTTAATCCTTGTCATTTGGTTTTCAAAGCAGTTTGTTTCTGAGGTAGGCCCCGGGCAAAGAGGCCAAAGATATGTACCTTATCAGAGAGAAAGAGATGAGGGGTGGTATGGTTAAGATTATACCCAATGTTCCCTGAATTCATTTATAATTCAAATGTAGAAAAATGTATATCTTTTGAGAACTGATTTATACCCCTTCTTTAATTGGTGAGAGCTACATAACCCAAAGTGTTAACTTAGCTCCAGAAAGCTCAGACCCAAGCATTTAATGTCCAATTGCAATGTTTCCTTCCAGCTGGATATACACAACTATCTTTTTCCTTCTATTGTTTCTAAACTGTAGTAAAATGATATTCAGATTCTTTTTTGAGAGAGCGAATTTACTTACAATCTCATCCTTCTAAAACAACTACTTAGGTTTTTGTTTTCCTCTAGTCTTTGTTCATATGTTTACATTTGTGTTCTGTTTTTCTTAATTTTGGATTAATATTATAACCTTAATATATCTTAAATCCTAAATGTATGGTTTATACATATGTCATTGTGGATCACCTCCACTCCTTTGTTAGAAAGTTGGCTGGGTATAAAACTTAAATGTTTAACCTCAAGCAATTTTAAGCAGCCTGGACATAGTATCAAGGCTGTGGGCATCATGTCCAAATCTTATTAAGATTCTTACTGACTTCTTAAGGCTCAGCTTAAGCATTGTGGTCCCACTATTAAACAGAATGCTCCTTTGTGTGATTTAAGTATTCTGAAAAGTGGGTTACCTGACATCCCAGGCTCAGACATTTTTGTTGACTGAGCTCATTGGAAGACTTGCATCCGCATGATTTGATCAACTTGGGAATATGTTCCTTCCCTGGAGAAAGTCAGTTACAACCTGGGGAAGGAAGGACATGCTTAAAAGGTCCCTGTCTCATGCACTCAGAAGCCACTGAGTTGAGCGATTTCCTGTTGGACTCAATGTGTGTCTCTCATTTTCATGCTTTGATTTTTTGCACTGGTTTTCTTGGTAATGAAGGGTAGTGGAAAAGGGAGGCAGAATTATCTAAATCCAGTAATTACCAAATTGAAACCTATTCAAACAGCTAGGTTACTAGGTTCAGACTGACCTTGACACTTTCAACCTTCAGATTCCAGTTGGTTGGGGTCAGCCACAAATGTCGAGTTGCTGAGTGATTTCCACATGCTTCTTTTGTGTACCTTAACAAGAGCAGACAAAAGATGTTTTTCCAGTGGGACTCACTCTTTATGAGGCCTGACCCTCCAAGGAGCAAATTAATCTCAGGCGATTTTGAGGTTTTAGGGCACTAAGAATTTTTAAAGCACGGAGAAGTAATTTGTTCAATGGTACCTTAAAAGAGTTAATTCACCTCCAAAAGGTGAGTTCCTTTTACTATCCTGAGTCTTTTACTTCCTCTGAGATCAGACTTGTTATTTGCATAGCAAAGCATTCCATTTAGCTCGAAGGAGGGGGTGGGGGATTGTTAACAAGCAAAGTCAGTTTTCCCACAGTCTTTCAAAACTCCGCAGCATGGTAAGTGGGTTTGATCAACCTTTCCCCTCCCCTAAACCCCAAAATGTCATACTATTTTGCTCATTATCTATCTTGAAATTGACCAGCTTTTCCGGATCGAAGAGCTGTAGGATTTAGTGTATAGCTGCTGAGAGGGCAGTTTTGCTAACATTGTTTGTTTTGGCAAGTTAGTGTAGACTTGCAGGTGAAAACTCCAGAAAAACAAACAGCAGGCTCCACCAACATCCCTCTTCCCCTTTACAGACATCACTTTTTATTTTTAATGAATCAGGGAGGTGATTTTTAATAGATTCGTGACACTTTGCCTGGGAATTATACACATTTACCTTGGTGTTATGTTTCCCCCTTGGCTGTCCTGCTTATTTCACCCGAACTCATCTATGCACCTAAATCACAGTCTCTGAGGACCTACACTGTGTGTAGGTTATTGTTTATTTGCTTGTCACTTAGCAATTCTCTAGAACTAGCTCATAATTTATTTTAACCAAGTGTGCTCCACCTTACAGACCGAACACTGTAAATAAAGGGGACGTTTCAGCATTCTAGAAGCTTGAACAATCCAGGGTTCTAATTAGCATCGAATCTACTGGTAGTTCTTTTAAGTGTCTATTCTTTCCAAATTGGGAGATTAGTCACAGCGATCTGAGGGAAGAAACCGGATGTTTAATAAGCCCTGTCGATAAAAAGGGGCAATTGTAAAAATACAAAAGTTTGGCTGCTAGAAGATAAACTTATATTTTGAGCATTTGTGGGAGAATATAATTCTAGCTATATCTCCCTAAGATCACTAATGGTATATGACAAGTCATAGTGACCCGAAGAAAAGTAAATCTAGGAGAATGTTGGTGGATGGGAACAAGAAGCAAAACAAAATGGTCTGTGGCCTGTTCTGCGTTATTCAGCCCATTGACAGAGTTTCTAGCCTTCTCTAGGAGAAGCAGGGCTCTGTGTTGTGTATGTGATGGGGTAGGGGAGAATCAGGAGGGGTCTTCTGTTTTCTCTAGAGTAGTTTACAGTGAAAATGTATTTAGGTTGTATGTCTATAATTGAATATAGAATTTTGACAAAATTTATCTCCCCCAACAGAATTTTAAATAACAAAGTTTTTACGAACATACACATGCATTTATAAAGAATTCATTCCACGGAGGAGAATGAGAAACGTTAATCAGTACAAACAAATTAATTAGAAAGAATGAATAAGACCTAGTATTTGATAACACAATGGGGTGACTATAGTCAATAATAATTGTATATTTAAAAATAACCAAAAGAGTGTAATTGGATTTTTGTAACATAGGGAATAAGTGCTTGGGGGGATGGATACCCCATTTTCTGTGTCGTGATTATTATGCTTTGCATGCCAGTATCAAAATATCTCATGTACCCCCATAAATATATATGTCTACTACGTACCCACACAGATTTTTAAAAAAGAATTCATTCTATCTCTGTGTTATAATGCTGGGAAAGTTTTTTTGTCTGTTTGTTTTGTTTTGCTTTAAAGACATGGATATGTACGTAGACAAAAGTCTGACCATTGGTGGGAAAATTATATTATAATGAAAAGAAAATGCTCCCTAGGTTAATTTAATGCAACACTAACTAAAATTTCTTTAAACATATTTAATGGAACTTGAAAGATAGTCACATGGACCAATAAATGGGGAAGAATATGCCCCCAAATTTTAAGGTAACAATAGTGTCCTTGTCTTGGCAGATGTATACAAAATGACAATTTTTAAAAGTCTTCGTTTTTAGGTTATCATTGAAAAAAATAGATCAGTGGATAAGCAGATAGTTCAGAAGTATATTTAAAATACGATTAGAATTTAACATCTGACACACTGGGAGCAAGACAGGCATATAAGAATTACTAAAAATGCTACTTGGTAAATAGCATGCAAAAGTGATTTAATATGGATGTGTAATACTAAACTTCAGAAGTGTCTAAACATATTAAAGAGCTAATCATATTTTTAAGTATAGGAAGCTCTATTTTTAAGTATGGGAAAATCGAATTGCCTAGTATCCAAATCTATCAAATAAACACACACATTCAGACTACTTATGAAATTGAGGGCGTTATCAGAAGTTTAAAGAAACTAGGTGTGATAAGTAGAATTTCAAAAAATATTATAGCAAAATGTAATAAAAATGAATGTAGAAAGCGAAAACCAGAGTATGGAACATGATGAGTACTTGATAAATATTTACTATAAAATTATGGCTATAATCCCAGGTCATATGAAGATTTACAGTTAAAGTAACAACAGATGCTGTAGACCAGATATTGGCAAACTTTTTCTATAAGGGGCCAGATAGTCCATATTTTAGGCCTTATGGACCATAGGCCTCTGTGGCAACTACTCAACTCTACCGGTCCTAGCACAAAAGCAGTTGTAGAGAGTAGTAAACAAATGCATATGGCTGTGTCCCAGTAAAACTTTATGGACACGGAAACTTGAACTTCATATAATTTTTGCTTGTTGTGAAATATTCTTTTGATTTTTAAAGACTGTTTAAAAATGTAAAAAGTATTCTTAGTTCACAGATGGTAAAACACAGGTGGTAGGCTGGATTTGGCCTGAAAGCTATAGGTTGCCAGCCCCTGCTTGTTTTTGTTTTTGACCTGTGTACCCCAACTCATTTTCCTTGAAACAATAGTCTCAAGAGCTCGTTTCTGAAAAAAAGGATGCCATGATGAAATGTATTTGGAAAACACTGTGATCTGTATTACTGACTTGAAAATTTACAATGAGCATTATATTTTAAAGTTTTCGAGAAATCCCATAGTAAGAAACCCGCCTAGCTTTCGCCAACCCAGTGATGCTTCAACTTACCTAACCTCAGTACTCCTTTTTGTTCCTCACATTCCCAACCCTGCAAGGCCAATGCACAGTTGGCCCTGGCCTATCTCTCTGATGGCACTTGATGCTGCTTCTTCCTGTGTTAACTACATTCCAGCCATACCGGCCTTCTTTCTGTTCTTTAACCACCATGTACATTCATTCATTCTTGCCTTGGATGCTCTTCTGTCTGCTGTCCCCTCTGCCTGCAAGGTTCTTCTGCAAGATCTTCACAGGCTGGCCTTCTTGTTGTTCAGTTTTCAGCTCAAATGTCTCCTCCCCAGTGAGGCCTTCTCTGATGTGCTATTCTAAAACTACTGCTCCATCCAGCATGCTCACCCGCATGCCTCTGTTCTGTTTTCTTCATGGAACGTTCTATGAAATTTTCACTCTGTGTATGGGTACATTTATGTGTATGAATGTGTAGCATCTCCTCACTGCAATGAAAGCTCCATGAGGGGTGGGACGTTACCCCTCTTGTCTTTATTAGAACATCCTGTCTCTACATGAAGTGCTTGCCACATAAAATGAATGCAATATGATTTTATTCAGAGAGATTTTAAGAGCTAGAGAAAGGGATAGAGATGGAGTAGGGGTGAGGGAGAGGGGGAGGGAGAGAAAGTATTACACAGATCACGTTTTGAGAAATACTATGTTATGCAAAAGAAAACACAAATTTTAAATTATTGCTTGAAAAATGCATAATGTCACTAGCAATTACAATGCAAATTCATCCAACTTAAAGTTTACATTGCAACTCAAAGGTTATTCTAAGCAGCCCATGTAATTACATCCATCAATTGCTGATGTTTCTGTAAATGATTCAATTTATTTGTTTTTGAGAATACAAGTAAGCTGAAATAAGTGCTATAAAATTGCTTATGCTCTTTGACATTGTGGAAAACATACCTCATAGAAATAATCCGAAGAGGAAAACGGTAGTTTTTCTTTAACAGATTGTTATAAACATCAGTTACAATAGCAAAAGATTAGAAACAATCACTCTAGACTATTAAAAATGGCAATACTGTAAATTACATCAATATCTGGACTTGTGTTTATCATATCATATTAAATGAAAAGAGCAAAACACAAAATAGGTGCTCATCAATTACACCCATGTAAAATGTGCACACATCCACTAATCATAGCTAGGCAAATTTAATGTGCAATAAAACAAATTTCATTTCATGTTTTTGTTGCAATATTTTATCTGTAACATCAAAAAGTTGACAAAAGAAGAGATTGGAACTTGCTTGCACTGAGGAGAGAAAACTGGTTCTGTACATGTTTTAATTTGTCTGAGGAAACAGAGAAAAGACTTAAATATCCTGAAATAAAGGTGGCAAAGCCCTTTTCAGCCTTTCAATGTGAGTCTGAGCCTGTGGTTCCAAAGGCATTCTTATTTCTCACCTAATTCACTTCATTGTAAGTGCTATGAGAAGCAGAAGGTTACTATGTATTATGAAATATTTACATTAAATAGGGTGCTTTGGCATAAAATACATGGAAGACATTTGTTCCTACAACCTTGAATTTATTAGCTTTGTTCTGTTGGTTTCAAAGGTTAACAAACACCTGCTGTTGAAAACGTTCAACAGCAAAACCTTTCTCATGCCTGACCACTCTAGGATTAGCTAAGGGGCAAGAAACTGGCCACATATTTAGGGGATACACTGTGGTCCTGTTCTGGTAAGGAATGAATATCAAAGTGTCCATCTTAGTATTTGCAGACGAAGTTGTTTGATCTGCAGTACAAGGATCCATTGGTGTGTACGTGACGTCCATGGATGAGCACTGGTCAAAGGAGAACTGTTATGTAATTATAGCATCCACAGCGTCTGACACACCACCCAGCCGAGCCTAAAAGTTTGTACTGGGAAGTAGGTGTCATAAGGATAATGAGAATTAATTAATGTTTATGAATAACAAGATTCATGGGAGAAAAGCACTGTGTAAAGGTAATGTGTAAAAGTGTTCAGGAAAATGATGTTATCTTAAACTAAAAATCAGAGCTAGTTGGGCAGAAATATTATCATTTTAAAGTAAACACTGATCTTAATTCTTTTGGAAGTTTTGCATAAATTTCTCACCTATGAGTCAGCTCTATCTGAAGTATGGTAGATATTTTGCCAACATATAAACTTGAAGAATTGAGATTTGTCAAATATCATCATCATAATTTTCACCAAGGAACAAGTATAATTAATTGTCCAGTTCATTTATAGCTTATTTACAGTATGCACGCTAAGCAAATATAATCTCTGTAAAATAGAGTAGTTTACAGTCCAGGAATAATTTATATCCCAGTATAAAAAATATAATGGTTAGAAATGAATATTTGAATTATTCAAATATTATTTTTCTTCCTGGCTTAAAAATTAAATTACAATATAAAAATATGTTAAGTGCTATCAATTGAAATTTGTTTATAATTTTAATGTAATAGCTAGCTAGATAATACTTTGTGTGCTATCTTATAAAAAGATTGTTTGAACACTGAAGGCAGGAATTAAATATGATTAGAGCTGCAAATTTAAAGTGCACACAACATTCATACTACCAGTGGCTTACCTACATGACGTATAATACAGAAACATTTTTTATTTAGTAGGTTATTTGTACTTTTAAATGTAACATAGCTTGAGAATAAATTTTTAGCTGATACATACTTTTCTTGCTTCTCAACTTGTGTTCTAGGTGTTGTGTAGAACATAGGATTAATACAGTTTTTAGCTGTTGAGCAGCGTTTCCGGTGTTCTAATGAGTATTATTTGTCAAACGAGGTAGCATCATCCTATTTAATTCAGAATAATTTTTTTAAAAAAAATTTGAGAATGGCCCTTTCTTTATGATTGTAGGAGATGTTTAGAATACACTTAATATTACACTAATTTTCTTGTAACAGATGCTTAACTCAGTGGTTTGTTCATTCATAAGCATTTCCGTTAGGCTAAACACATCTAGCAACAGACCTACAACATAAAGAAACATTCTGGTACCGGAGACCACAGACATTAAGCATTTTAGTGCCGATTTTCAATTCGGCTTACATTTGATTTAAATTACTTGACAGCTCTTTACGCTTCTTTTTTCAGGTGTGCAAATTATTCTGTTCTTTATATTGTATTTTCATTATAAAACTAGCTTATTTGTTAAACTATGTGTCATCCATTTACATGTGTCATCCGTTTACAAAGTCACTGATCTGGACAGAGGCAAAGAATACTTTACTTGAAAACTCATTTTATTGAATTATTTCATATTGAATGACACATTATAGTATTTACAATTTATAAAGTTAAAGAATGCTTTTGACTACTCTCATCGGAATGCTGCAAAGTGGGGGATTAGGCCAGGTAACCAAGGAGGCCTATAACGACTGTGGTCGTGTTAGGTGTAAAATTAGAAGAGCCCAAGGAAAAAAAAAGATCAAACCAAGAAGAGAAACTGAAACCTTCAATTGGATGAGGAGAGGTAGTTCGTGGTGGATAACAGGGGTGTTTTCAATCTTAGATTTTTACATTTGGTCATTGTGAGATGGAAACCAGAATAGATAATAAATAGATGGGAGGACAGAAAACCAAACCAGCATGGAGAACTTGTGTAGGATGAGATCATTGATCTGGCAATATTCAAGTCTATGCATTCTGATGATTAACACCCTAGGGTCAAAGAAGCATTAGGTGAGGTCACCATGAAGTGTGAAACAAGCATTCTGAAGAATTTAGGGTGAACTGAGGAGATGCCTAAGTAAAATAAGTGTGTTTTTAAAAAGGGAATTAATCTGCCTGCCAATTTAACTTTAATATGTGGGAATTTTCAAGTTTATCAGAAATTGCCTTAAATTTAAGCTTTGCTAGGGCAAACAAAATTTGAACTAGTCCTTAAAGACTGTGAATTGGGTCCTATTATGAACTGCATGTTTATCTCTCCCCACTCCCTACAAATTCATATGTTGGAGCCCCACTCTCCAATGGGGTGGTATTAGGAGGTAGGGCCTTTGGGAGACAATTTGGTTTAGATGATGTCATGAGAGCTCCCATGATGGGATTGGTGTCCTTATAAGGAAAGGCAGAGACTAGCGCTTCCTTTCTCTCTTTGCTATTGGCCATGTGTGGGTACAATGAGAAGATGGTCATCAGCCAACCAGGAAGACTGCCCATTCCAGATACTGGATCTGCCAAGTGCCTCGGTCTTGGACTTGCCAGCCTCCCGAACTGTGAGACGTAAATGGTTGTTGTTTAAGCCACCCAGTCCATGGGATTCTGTTACAGCAGCCCAAACTGATTAAGACAGATCCCTTCAGAAGTTCCTGACCTGCTGCACTCAGCCTGGATGCTGAGGCCGTTTTCCATCAGTGTCCTTGACTTGTGTTGCTTTTCTATACAGATTTTTTTCCTACAGGTTCCTCGTGGGACTAAAATAATGCTGTATTAATAGGGCGGTGGTCTGTAATTGTGCCACAGAGGGAAAGTAACCAATTTTGTAAATTGATACCTTGACCTTGCCCCTGAGCAGACAGTGCTATAACCAACTCAGCTAACTAGTCACAGACCTAAGTAGATGAGCTTGGTTGACTGAGGGGAAGCAATAAATTATGTTTGTATTGACCTTAGTAAACCTTTTAATTCTTTCCCACATGATATAGTTCTCAACAAATTGGGAAAATATGGCCTAGAGTCAGGTAATTGTGCAACTGCAGATCAGTGGCTGGGGCGTGCAGCATCAGTTTTATGCATTGGTGTACTTGAACAGTTTCATCATCTGTAGGGACTGGTGGGGTGTTTAAACTACAGGCCACTCCCTCCCATCAGCCCAGAGAGGATGGTGATTGTTTGCTGCCTACTGTTGTGGGAGGGGGCATATGGCCTCCTGCCCTACCACGGAGGAAGCACTGCTCAAGTGTGTCAGGGTCAGGGCTGACATGAGGAGGCCTGAAGTTCATTGTAGCACATCTCCTAACAACTGGTCTCGCTGAACAGAAAAAAGAACCACATTTTCTCTTTTGTGTCATTCGGTTTGTCTCTGTCTGTTCAACTATTTAATTTGTAGAAAATTCTTCACTCAGTCACTCAATAAACAGTTGTTGAGTAAATACTACCACGTGCTGGCACTCTGCTGGGCAGAAGGCATACTGAGTAAAATTCAGCCTTTGCCCTAGAGGAACGTACAGTCTATTTGAAGATACTGACTGTATTAGTTGCCTAGGACTTCCATAACAAAATACTACAGACTGGGTGGTTTAAACCACCAGTTTTAAGAAAAAATAGAAATTTATTTTTTCCTCAAGATGAATTTAAGATATTTATAATTAAATATAAACCACCAGAAAAAAAATACAAATTTATTTTTTCACCACTTCTGGAAGCTAGAAGTCCAAAATCAAGGTGTCACCAGGTTTGGTATCTCTTGAGGCTTCTCTCTTTGACTTGGAGGTGACTGCCTTCCCACTGAGTCCTTTGTGGTCTTTCCTCTGTGTGTGAGAATCCCTGGTATCTCTGGGTGTCCACATATCCAGCCTGAGCAATATAGCAAGACCCATGTCTACAAAAAATAAAGAATATAGCCGGGCATGGTGGTGTGTACCTTTAGTTCCAGCTACTCAGGAGGCTGAGTTAGGGTGATTGCTTGAGCCCAGGAGGTTGAGGCTGCAGTGAGCTATGATCTTGCCACTGTATTTCAGCCTGGGGAATAGGGTGAGACCCTGTCTCAGAACACACACACACACACACACACACACACACACACACAAATTTCTTCTTATAATAACACTAGTCAAATTGAAGTGGCACCCACCCGACAGGCCTCATTTTAACTTAACCACTTCTTTAAAGAGTTTATCTTCACAGTCACATTCTGAGGGGGTTAAGTCTTCAACATACAAATTTGGGGGAAGTGGGAACAACTAAGCCTATAACAATGACATGAGGGTAAGGCAAGTACTAACAAAGTTTTATGTGAGCTCAAACTGTCTTGGGACCAGGACACACATCAATTCTCAATATTATTAGAGTCTAGGGCAGGTGTCACTGTGGCAAATCATAGATGGAATTAGGCCTATAGACATGCTCTTTTCAGCCAGCATCATATTTGAAAAGTTAAATCTGAATGCCTTTTAGGTGGAACAAACACTTGCTGCTTCTTCACATTTGCAGTTCCTGTTTGTCCCTTAGACATATTCAAGTTTGCAATCCCTGAGTAAATTCATAAGGAAAGGGAGTGTTTTCCTAACCATCTCATACTTGCTGGCCCCTCCAGCCCACATGGAGTCAATCAATTATATCATTGACACCTAATTATTATTACTTTGTCCATTCCTCTCTCTCCACTAATTTTCATTTAGTTCCTCCCCAGCAAACCAAGATTAAGAAATGGACTAAAAATTTAGCCACATAGTCTCTCTCTCTTTCTTTCTTTTATTATTTTATTTTATTATTTCTTGAGACAGGATCTCACTCCCACACCCAGGCTGGAGTGCCGTGTGATCATTGCATATGATCGTATGCAATGAGGTATGAGGTAGCTCACTGCAACCTCGACCTCCTGGACTCAGGTGATTCTCCCACCTCAGCCTCCTGGAGTGGCTGGGACTACAGGCATGCACCACCATGCCTGGCTAATTTTTGTATTTGTTTTACAGATGGGTTTCATCCTGTTGCTCAGGCTGGTCTCAAATTCCTGGGCTCAAGCAATCTGCCTGCCCTGGCCTCCCAAAGTGCTGGGATTACAGGTGAGCCACTGTGCTGGGCCTACACAATCGTTTTCAACTGCTCTTTAGCTACCTGAAGATTTAGTCTAAGTTTTGAAACTCCTACTTTAGGTCTTGTAATTTTTTAAACAAGACATTCCCCTACTACCAAAAAACTGTATCTGTATCTTCTCCCTTTTCTTCTACTTTTAAATTACACATGATTGTGACTGGTGATAACCAAGACCTATCCCATGTAAGCCTTTAACATTCAGCTCCAGTGCCAACTGGCAACCTTTCTTAGGATATCCTGCTGAACACAGCAGGGAGATAAAATTTGATTGGTTGATTCATTTCCTACCAGGTCTTAGGTTATCACAATTGAAGGTATGCATGGGAAAGGATAATTTGACAGGATATATTTAGATACCTGAAATACTTTGTAATCTTGTTATTGCCTATTTTTTTGTGATGGCTTAGAATAAATGTTTTATGTAAAATAAAAAAAAGAAGAACATTCAGAAGTAACTCAAGAAATGCAAATAAAGCAAAATTGAGTTATCACACTTGAACTTACCTATTTGGCAAAGATTTAAAGATTCGTGATATCATATTTTTGCAAGAATGTGTGAAGATGGGCAGGTGACTGACTTCTCACTGTGTTATTAAAGTGCATATTAACAATTATGCATTACTAATAAAAATTAGTACAACTTTCTGGAAGGCAGCCTGATACTGGATTTCAAAATTTAAAACTTGACTTCAGATAATGTATCTCAAATACACCAAAATATATATGCAAATCATCACAGCATTGGAAATGGTTGAAATAAAATAGCTAGAGACTTAACATCTATCAATAAAGGATGGATCAAACTCATTGTTATGCATTCATGCAATGAAACTGTATGTTGCCGTCAAAAAGAGTCAGTCATAACTGTAGTCACCAGCATGGAAAGATATTTCAATAGCATATTTTTAAATTTAAAAGATGCAATAGAAAGCAACTCTGTAGGACAATTCCATTAATAGTAAGTTGTGTGTGTTTGTGTGTGTATGTCTTTGTATGTACACAGATGTTCAGAATGTTTAGCACTATAGTTATAATGATAACTTCTGGAGGATGGGATTTGGGTAATTTTTACTGACTTTGAGAGTTTTTACTTCCTTTAGTCTTTTATAAAGACTAACGTTTTCTTTGTATTATCTTTATAATTAGAAAAAAGTATGTTAAAATATTTTTGGATAAAAATATGCTTCCTAGGGCCAAGATATTTACTCAAAGAGTTCCATAAACTTCTGGCTTGCTCAGATATCTTGGTTTTCTTTATAAGCATAACTCTTATATTCAGGCTATTATTAAAGGGTTTGTAGTATATTGTAAACTTCCCTTTTAATGAACATGAAGTATTCCAATAGTGGCCAATTAAATTAGGAATATGACACATACTCATTGAAGACAAGTGTCATGGACTGAATTTTGTCCCCCCAAATTCATATGTTGAAGTTATTAACCTCCAGTGCCTCACAGTGGGACTGTGTTTAAAGATAGGGTCTTTAAAGAGGGAATTATAATGAGGTCATTAGGGTGGGGCAATCTAAGCTGACTGCCATCCTTATAAGAGTAGGAAATACGGACACAGACGCGTGTAGAAGGAAGTCCGTGTGAGGGCTCAGGGAGAAGAAAGCCATCCCAAGGCAAGGAGAGAGGCTTCAGAAGAAATCAGCCCTGCTGCTAGCCTGATCTCAGACTTCTGGCCTCCAGAATTATGAAGAATAAATACATTGCTGTTGTTTAAGCCACCCCATCTGTGAGGCTTTGTTATGGAAACCCTAGCTAATGAGTACAAGTGAACCTGCCTCATCTGTACTTTCTTGGGGATTGTTCTTGTTCCATAACATTTCAAAGTCATTTAAATATATTTTACATGAATGGTCTTGAACAAATTTTATTAAGTTGCCCAAGTTAGTAAAAGAAAAATGTACCCAGTAAGTACCGAATTCACCATATTACACCTAAAAACAAATCATCAAAGGTAAAAGTCTAAAAATAACACAAAAGAATTGAAATTATTTCAGCCCTAGATTTGGCTGGGTTTAGCAATTCTGACTGGCAGAATTCCACACCTTTGTATATAAATTTTGAAATTTATGTATGAAATTATATATTTTATATATTATATAACATATAATATATTAAATCTATATAATTTTTATAATTTATAATTTAAATATTATATATAAAAATTCCACATCTATTATATATAAAATTTTGAAATTTATGTCACACGTGAAATTCTGCAATTTTCATTAGATAACAGTACTGAAGAGAAATATGATTTTAATCAGGGCTGTTTCTTGAAAAATTGAAGAGCCTACTGTTTTGTTTCATGTATTGTTTTAATGTAATATATGACTTTTTATAGGGGAAGGAAAAACTCACACTCTGGAGAATTTAAAAATTAAGAAAGTAAACTACTCTCAAATTGGTGGGCCTTTTAAAATTTACAGTTCTAATGCAGTTCATGTAGTGATTTTTATTTAACAATATCTCAAGATTTTAGATAAAGCTTTAAACATTCTGGAATGTAAAGGCATATTTGTAAATGAAGGTTTAATTTTACCAAAGGTATGGTAGCTACTTGATAGTTATGAAGTATGAAATCCTCTGAAAAAAAAAAGTTACTTTTAGTTAACATGTGTTGGATCTTGTGTATTTACAGGAAATGTTTTCATTTAAGACCACTGATACATTAATAGTTTCCAGGCACATTTTATGACAGGCCCTAAGTTTGTTCTCTTTTGAACAGCTAGGAAAGGATGTTTTTAAAGTAAGCAGTTAGATTTTGCCTGGATCTCATTTATAAAGCAAGGGTCTTAACTCCAAATGCCTCTGAAATCAAACTATGCCCTGGAGTAGTGAATTCCCCAGGGATGACCAAAGCATCTTCCACTGTTTCTCTTTACTGTCATTCAAGCTTCCTAAGACTCTTGTACTCTTCCGTTTAACTCTCTTGAAAAGCTGTGAATGGATGCAGCTCCTGGCTGTCCTCCGCCTTCTTCGGTTTTATTCACGGACAGTCTATGACTTTACTTTCATCGTTCCTTGGAGAAGTGCTAATCCTAAATGATTTAGTACAGTACTGGTTTAAAGCTCTGTGCTTATTCTGACACTGAGTTTTGACTGTCATTGTATCTTTAATGAGCATTTTGACACCTCTAAGTACTGGGAGGATTTGATTAGGTGGAGAAATAAGAATCTATTATCAAATGAGAGGGCTGCAGTGTTCTCAAGAAAACAAAGTGCTTTTGATCTCAATCCTTTTGTCTTCCAGTGTTTTGCTAAAGCCCCCTAGTGGCCAGGTGACCCCACTCAGGTGCTGAGTGCCCCCTCTTGGGGAGAGGATCCCAAGGATCCTAAGGATCTTCCTATCTCCAGAGCTCTCTGAGCTATGATAGAGGACTATTGTTCCCCAATATAGCCTGATTCCCTGGTTTAAAAACTTCTCAGAGAGTCCTGGCCTTTACCTCTGCAAGCTCCCAAGGAAGGGAGAGCCCAGCAACATCTCCGGCTGAGAAGAAGGGAGGTCACTGAAGCCTTTAACTAAGTAGTAGGGGATATTTCTACTGTTGGTGAGGAATGGAGAACCCATTAATGTGCTGAAAGCTGTGAGCTGGGGCTCCCCCCAGTAGCTTCCTGGCTTTAGGTGTCTTATTCTGCCTGCACAATGTCAGAAGGAGGGAATGAAAAGAGTCCAAATTTCCTCTAGACCTCCTCATGGGAAAGTTTAGGAAGCATAAAAATATAGTCTGGGGCTGGGAGCGGTGGCTCACGCCTTTAATTCCAGCACTTTAGGAGGATGAGGCGGGAGGATCGGTTGAGCTCAGGAGTTCAAGACCAACCTGGGCAACATGGTGAAACCCTATCTTTATGAAAAATCCAAGAAATCAGCCAGGTGTGGTGGTGCATACCTGTAGGTCCAACTACTCAGGAGGCTGAGGTGGGAGGATCACCTGAGCCTGGGAATTTGAGGCTGCAGTGAGCCATGATACCTGTCTCTATATCTATATCTGTATCTGTATCTATCTCTATCTATACATATGTGTGTGTGTATACACACACACACACACACACATATATGGGGAGAGAGAGAGTCTGTACACTCAACATGACTTGGGTGGCTTGCTATAAAATCAAATGACCCCTCAACTTAGGCTCTACAGTGTACACCCTTGAGGAATCACCTCTCTCCCCCAAAAACCCATTCCTCTAAGCCTATATAGCCTCCATTTATAAACCTATGACCAGGGACAATGTCTTCTCTCTATCCTCAGTGATGAGCAGGGTGTCTGGTATATCATAAAGGCGTACTTAGTCTTGGAATAATTAAAGGTAATTGAATCAAGTTGATTTGAAGTCTGTGTTTTTGAAGAGATCCTCTAAGTTGTAAAAGATGCACTTTACCAAATTTTTTTATTTTTATTTTTTTAGACAGAGTCTCACTCTGTTGCCCAGGCTGGAGTACAATGGCATGATTTAGGCTCACTACAACCTCTGCCTCCCAGGTTCAAGTGATTCTCATGCCTCAGCGCCCCATGGTAGCTGGGATTACAGACATGTGCCACCATGCCCAGCTAATCTTTGCATTTTTAGGAGAGACAGGGTTTTGCTATGTTGGTCGGGCTGGTCTCAAACTCCTGGCCTCAAGTGATCCACCCACCTTGGCCTCCCAAAGTGCTGGGGTTAGAAGTATGAGCCACTGCACTTGGCCACCCAGCTTTTTAATTAATGTTTTTTTTCATGTGTGTGAGCTAGGTGTAAGGCAGCATGCTGAGCATTATGGGTGATGCAGAGAAGTCCTAGAGAGAATTAATTCCTGTTGCCAAGGAAGGAACTATAATCCCATGGAAACCACATGCCTGCCTTGATCTCATGCCCCCTGTAACTCCTATCCTAATTCTTCACTCCTAGTCTGATTTCCCCCACCTTGGACTCACCCTTTATTTCTCTTCTCTCTGCATTCTGTACCCTGGACTTCATGCAATCTGCCCTTTGTGAGATGACCACATTGTGAATTCAGCAGTCATGTTGGAGTCCTCTGAACCTTCATTTTGTCTCTGAGAGCATTTGACACATGGAGCCATGTCTTCATTTTCCACTCTGCTCCTTTTTACTTCCTGGCTGCACCTTCTTGGTTTTGTTTTGTTTTTGTTTTTGTTTTTTGCCAAGATTCCTTTCCCTTCCCAAATCTAAGTGTTAGCTTTCATTTGGGCTCTATCTTAGGCTCCCTTTCCTCATGTCGCTTTTCGGGTAATGTTAATCATGGGATGTACATCGGAAACACCTGGAGAGTTTTATATATATTTAAAGCTACACACATCCAGACCCCAGAAATTCCGATTTGTTGGGCCTCTGGTGTTTGTATTTTGAGACAAAATTTCACAGGTATTTCTTAGTATATCCCTTGTTAAGAACTATGGCACATGCATGCTTTCTCTCTCTCTTTTCTGCCCTCTCTCTAGGTGATCTTATCCTCTCCTAAGCCTTCCACACAGTGATGACTTCCAAATCAAAATTTCCATCCCGGAGCTTGCCTTTAATACGGATCACTATATACAATTGCATTTTTGGGTAGCTCAGAGGCTTCTCATAAAATTCAACGTATCCTAAATGGAAATTATGACTTATTTCACCAAATCTGCTCTCCCTCCTGTCTTGTCCATTCCAGTAAATGACATTGTCATTTGTACATCCAGAAAACAAGGCATTCTCCTTAATTCCTTCTCCTTCATCTCCCATACCCAACGAAGCACCAAGTCTTGCCAAGCCTGCATTCTATATACAATTGCTGTTTAGGAACCACAGTTTTACAACAGTAACAAAAAGACAATTTCGGATGATTCAACCTAATACTTATCAACTCTGTTTACTTTTCCCTATTCCAATGATGACATCTTGGTTCAAACACTCATTCTTGGGATGGCTGAAATGCCTTTTGTACTGGGCTCTCTGCATCTGCCCTTGGTCTCCTTGTTCCATAATTTACACTGTCTTCAGTGTGATTTCTTAAAACATGCAGCCCTAATTACATCATCCTTTCACTTATAACCATTCAGTAGGCTCTCAGTGCACTTGGCGTAGTCTAAAATTCTTAAATGGCTTGGAAGCCCCTATATCATCTGGTCCGTTTTTTCCTCTGCTGCTTTATTCTAAGCAGTGTTTTTTTTCTTCCACTTTCTTCTATGGCCAAACCTCACTGGGCTTCTTTAGTGTCCTTCCAGTTTCAGAGACTTTGTACATGCAATTTCCTTGGCGTGGTACACCCTTGATCAAATTTTTGTTTGGGATACTTCTTGCAAATCCCTTTTATCTCAACCTAAGCATCACTTTTTCTGGGACACTTTGCCTGATGCTCCCGTATTGTGGTTGAGGGCCCCTATTATGTAGCCTGAAACTTTAATCCTAACTGCCATTGTTATTCATTATGTAAATAATTCATTATTATTCTGCAATTATTTATGCAATAACTGTTTCTCTGTGAGACTAAACCTCCATGAAAGCAGGGACTATATTCACCTTATTTTCCAACTTTTAGCATGGTGCCTTAAATTTGGTAAGCTTTCAATGTACGTGTATTAATTGCATAAATAAGATGGGAGTTAAAAAACAAATATCAGAAAGTATTTTGAAACATCATAAGTGGAAGCTTGAACAAAGCACAGTGGATGTTGGAAGAAAAAGAGAGAAAGGAATTATCCTGTTTTTTTTTTTTGTTTTTACAGACAGCTCCTCTGTCACTCAGGCTAGAATGCAGTGGCATGATCATAGTTCACTACAGCCTCGAACTCCTGGACTCAAGTGATTCTCCTGCCTCCACTTCCCAAGTGGCTAGGACTACATGTGTGTGCCACCATGCCAGTCTAATTTATTTATTTAATTTAATTTAATAATTATTATTATTTTTGAGACTGAGTCTCATTCTTTCACCCAGGCTGGAGTGCAGTGGCACTACCATGGCTCACTGCAGCTTTGACCTTGTGGACTCAGGTGATCCTCCTACCTCAGCCTCCCTAGTAGCTGGAACTGTAGGTGCATACCACCATGCCTGGTTAATTTTATATTTTTGTAGAGACAAGGTTTTGCCATGTTGCCCAGGCTGGTCTTGAACTCCTGGGCTCAAGTGATCCTCCCACCTCAGTCTCCCAAAATGATGAGATTACAGATGTGAATTGCTATGCTGCCTAATCTGTGTGTGTGCGCGCGTGTGTGTGTGGTGTCAGGGTCTCTAGGCTAGTCTTAAACTTCTGGCCTCAAGCAGTCCTGCTGCCTTGGCCTCCCAAAGTGCTGGAGTTACAGGCATGAGCCACTGTGTTGGGTCCTGGTTTTTTAATTGACAATTTTACACAGAAAGTGATATTTGTGTTGGCACTTCACAGATGGTGCAGTTTTCCATGTATGGGAAGTGGCATTCTAGACAATGGGAAAAACAGGAGCAAAGGCATAAAGGTAGAATAAATAGAGTAAACTTGAGGAATAACCAACGATCCAATTGATTTGAGGGTAAGGCACCTACTGGGAAGGTCATATACGTTGCTGAGAAACAGGGGAAGGAGGAGCAGAGGAGGGAGACCCTACGGAATTTAAACTTGAAATTTCCAGCCATGATCCAAGCAGTGTTCTGAGATAACTGATCTGGCCTTGGTATGCAGTGAAAGCTTTGGCACCAAAAAAACTAGCTAGGAAGATTGCAGTAAACTTTGGGAATGATAATGAGAGCCAGAACTTGGGTTGTTGCAATGGAAATGCAAGAAAAAATGGACTTGAGGGTAAGATTACAGAAGTAGCATTGCTGAAAGTTTGATGACTGATTCCAGGATGGCAACAGAAAGACACCAGACCAAGATGACTCTTAAGTCCAAACGCTAAAAGAAACACAATGCCTTGGCAAACAATGTCAGAATAGCCACCATTAGATTTTAAGGGAGAATGAACGATTGCATCAAGTGTCCACTCTGCAAAAGCTGCAAGAGTTCATTCATTAGGCAGATACATTCACCCAGATTCCCTGCTTTCTGTCCAGTGTCCATTCTGCTGGCACCTACCTATGAGTAAGTAATTGAGGTGATTTGTAAGCTAAGCTGAATTTTAGACTGGTGATTTTAAAATGTAGTGGTCTTTTTGTTTTGTTTTGTTTTTTGTATTTTTTTTGTATTTTTTTTTATTCTTTTATTTTCCCAGGCAGTTCTTATGGCTCAATCCACTTCACAGGTATACCTCAGGCTTCCAAATGACTATTTCACATTTGCTGTGTAAACTAGTGACTCAGTATGTTGCTTTAGAACCAGATACGTGTGGTTTTGCTTCACTTGAGGAATTCAGTAAAGAACATACTTCATGTCAGCAGAAACCCTCGTAAATCTACATTGAGAAGGACATGAGTAAAACTTCCTTTTATAATCACATGGCTGCATGGAATTTGTTTCCTTTTCTTTATGGAGAAGCTCTGGAGTTTTCTCTAAGACCTCAGAAAAAAGCTTCTTTGTGCTTGTGAACTGATTTTGAGAAGGGACACCATTGTCATATTTATCTTGAATTTGCTCTTCAAGATTAGAAAATAATTGAAAGAGAAAGTAAAATTCTAGGGATTGTTATTGCACCTTGTGTATAAGATGTATGCATTTTCCCTCTAGACGTGTACTCTGGGGAAACTGGCCAGGAAAAACAAACAAGACGACATGGCCTTACAGTTTCTCCTGCACAGTGGCTGAGCTTCTGTTTCTGGCCCCATGTATGTAAGCTATGTGTTCTGAGATATAAAGCCTTCCAGGGTACAAAAATATGGACAGAAGAGCTAGGGAAGATATATAGATAGATATGCATCTATATACATCTATACACATACACATCTATATATGTGTGTGTGTGTGTGTGTATATATATATAATTGTGAAAGAACATTTATGCCATTACAATTTCAGCTTGGATAGAGATTAAGGTTTGAAAAAATTTCTACATATAGCATCTCCTGGCTGTGTATGTTTTGGCTCCGAGAAATTGGGGTTGGTGAGATTCAGTGAAAGGAGATAAATATTAAGGGAAAGTTTTCAGGTGGAAGGGTTTCTGTTGAAGTCACCTGCCCAGTTTGCCGTAATGGACTCAGTGGCCTGGCAGAACCTTTATTTGAATACTTTGGTTAGACTGATGACCTTTCGTGGCTTTTGTGGTGTGGAAAAAACACATAATTTATATTTTTCTGAGTGGAGTGCTATAGGTTTCTCTACAGGGTCCTTGGCATCCTATTGTCTCACGGTCTTTATAAGTTAACCTGGGGAGATTGTTGGACATGCATGATGTTTGAGACAAATTTAGAACTTTTAATGTTCACTTTATGTATGCTACATTACAAAATTTTCCTAAGAAAATGATATATTATTGGTCTATATTTATACTTCAAATACAAAGCATTTAATAGTGTCACAGGGGCATGTAGTTAGTCTTTTCTTAGTCTTTAAAAACATTATTTCTGGCCTGAATAACACCATTCCTTGTGTGTGCATGTGTGTGCTTGTGCACACCCTTACCTCTGAAATTTGTTGTATTTTGGGTGACTTTAGAAGACTTTTGAGACTACTTGTCATGCCTAGTGATCAATGCATGGGGACTGCCTATCCTAGAGTACACTGGAACTGAGGTTGCCACCTTTGGGTTAAGAGTAGCCTGGTGTTCCATTCCCCTTGGCCTGGTGTTTTACTATGGCTTATGGTGAGTACAACTAGAAAACATTGCCTATTTAATTTATAGCTGACACTTTCTTGGAAGGGAAAGCTCAAAGTGAACATGTGAGATCAGAATTAGACTTCCGAGTCATTTTGATAGGAGCTGCAGAATTAGCGGAGCAAAACTTTGTTCTATGGCAAATGCATCCCCAGGTTCTCAGAGCATTCCCTCTGTTTCCTGCTTTAACTCAAACCTGGCTGCGCCCCAGGTCTCCTTCTGCTGGGGGCCTCCCCAGTGCAGGCTGCTTGCCCAGGATTCTGTTCACTTCCCACTTGTCCTTACACACTCATGAAAAGCCCCATTCCTCTGAGGTCATCTCTATCCATCGCTGTTTTCTACTGACCTCCGTCTTCTGATCACTCTTCTCTCACTTTCTACTGACCACTGATGGCTTTAGCATGCTCTTTTTTCATTCTTCAACAAATATTTGTTCTTCTCCCTTTTCCCTATCATGATTAAAAAGATGGGCCGGGCGTGGTGGCTCACACCTGTAACCCCAGCTACTCAGGAGGCTGAAGTACAAGAATCAATTAAACCCGGGAGGCAGAGGTTGCAGTGAGCCATGATCGTGCCACTGCACTCCAGCCTGGGCAACACAGTGAGACCCTGTCTCAAAAAAACAAAAAGAAAAGATATTCCTCTGTGTACCTAAGGTCAATCCCTACTCCTGGATTCTGGATCCTATCCCCTCTGGCCTCCTTTTAGCCCACTGGTTTTATCTACTTAACACCTCTTAGATTCTTTTTTCCAGCTCCACCTTCACTGCCTCCTTCTTAATTCAAGCCAACATAACCCTTCACAATTGCTCTGCTCCCCTCGTTTATCTTCCTGCACATGCTATTACCTTTTTCCAGACCATCTTTCCTCATGACGTTAGAATGAGTTTTCCCAAATGTAAACCTGAGCACTTCTTTCCCTTCTATCCCGGGCCCTCCTTAGTTGTTCAAATAAGGTCCAGACTCCCAGCACAGGGCTCTTCATCATCTGGCCTTTGCTTAGCTCTGGACAGAGATAACAAATCACCTCTTAGCAATTAAATAGTGATATGGATTAATAAAGTCTCTTCTGATAAAAAGTATATTTTCAAAAGACAATTTCTAGCATATGTACAGCCTAACTTCAAAGGATCAGGAGAGAACTTTGGAGCTTATGCCACTTTATAGACCAAAACTGTTTCTGACATTTGCGGAATCTCTAAAACCATACACCATAGGCATAGATGCCTATGGATGCAAGTTTGGACGATTTCTTTCTTTTTTTTTTTTTTTTGGAGACGGAGTCTAGCCCTGTCGCCCAGGCTGGAGTGCAGTGGCGCGATCTCGGCTCACTGCAAGCTCCGCCTCCCGGGTTTACGCCATTCTCCTGCCTCAGCCTCCCGAGTAGCTGGGACTACAGGCGCCCGCCATCTCGCCCGGCTAGTTTTTTGTATTTTTTTTAGTAGAGACGGAGTTTCACCGTGTAGCTCAGGATGGTCTCGATCTCCTGACCTCGTGATCCACCCGTCTCGGCCTCCCAAAGTGCTGGGATTACAGGCTTGAGCCACCGCGCCCGGCCGGACGATTTCTTTTGTATGGAAGATGTAATTCATAGGAGAGATTGGTAATTTAGAAACCATGACTTCCAATTATGGGAAGTTTCCTGTGCAAGGCGTGTGTTCAATCTTCACCTGTTTCCTAAGTGGTAAGATGGTGACAAATCTGCTATACCACCCCGAGAGTGTTTGTGAAACATGGCTAATAAAAATATTAGGCTATGTTATAGGATATTAAGATGCCTTGCAAATAATATTTCCTGTTAATAATGTATGATGACTTATGAATCCTTTGGAACTGTTTTTAATCCCTGAGGTTAGCCCTTATGTAATTTAAGAAGGAATAATCAGAATCATGGAGGTCATATTTCCTGCTTCTCAGTTTATGTAATTCAATATATAATGCCAAAATAAAGCCATGAAATTGAAAAGAAAATCAGCTAATATTTAGTATTTATGAATATCATTTTGCCTTCACAACTCTTTCCAAACCTCAAATAATTAATTTATACACGTCTCAGAAGAAGGTAATGATTATCTGTTTTATAGGTGGGAAGAAACTGAAGTTAGTTGTTAAATGCTTTGCCCAGGGCCATAGAGGAGGGGGATGTTTTATGCCTGGCCTGGAATCTAGGCATTTCTGTTGTTTAATTCAGCTGCATCACATTCTCTTTGAATAGTATTCAGTATCTTTGCTCCCCTCAGCAGTAACCTTGATTGTTGATTGAATGGATTTTTGTCATTTGATCTTTAACGGCCAGAGAGTTGAAGCTAATGTGTTTTGTGATTCTTGTGGATTTCATGGGTCCCCTCCAAAAACCTCAGTTTATGGAAGCTTATTTTTTAGGGACAAGTTTTAGGGAGAACAAAAGGGGATAGGGGAAAATGTAAAAACATGACATATCAGAAATTCTTTTGCTTCTATGTTTGGGTGAGTGATAACTGATGGCCTGTGTGGCTCCCAGTATGAGATTTAAGCATTTAATGCTAAATGTTGAGAGTGCACTTGCCCTACCTAGTACACCAGGATGAACTGTAAGCTTCTAGTGAGCAGAGATGATGGTGTAATTCCTTTGTACCTGCAAATTGAGGATGACAGGTTAGACAGGTTGTTCACAATGCTCTTTGAAAAGGGAATGTCAGAGGTCTTAGATTGCTTGCATTCCTCGATTTACATAACAGATATATTCCTCTAAAGTTTATGTAAATGCAGTCATATTTTTAAAGCACCAGGAAATTTTGCCTTTTAAAAGATCTTCGTTTGAATTCATTTGAAAGTGAACTAAACTATTGTGATATAGACAGTTACTTCTCAATTAATCTATTGTGCAGATTTAGCTTTTCAAATAGTGAATTTTTAAAAACAGAACCTTTCTGTGAACTTGTCACAAATTGCAGCAATGCTACTGATACACAGTAGAAGGTAGCAGGGCCTGGGAGGCACATGATCTTTAGGGACAGTTATCTCTGGGTTGCAGTATAAATTCTGTGAATTAATACTGTGTGACCATGAGCAAGTTTTCTCTGGTTAGTTGTACAAAACATTGCAATACCTTTATATTGAGAATTTTAATTTGACCGAGTCATAAACAGACTCAAGGCAATTCTAAGGCAGTTAATATAGATTTATCTCAGTCTTCTAATATTTGCATGGTATTTCATGGCATAGATTTACCATAGCTTTTTTATTTCTTCCTCTGTTAGTGACATTGTTGGTATGTGTTCTTTTAATTTCATAGATCCTGAAATTATACTCCCAATTGGCTGTACTACTTTGTATTCCCATGAACAGTTTATTAGAGTGCTCACATCCTAACACCATTGCTGAATATTGCCAAACCTTCTCATTTATCTAATCTGTTGGATGGCAAAAGTATCTCTCTGTTGTTTTTATTTGTATTTATTTGATTGTGGATGAGCTTAGTAAACAGATTTTACGTGAGTGTTAGGTCAAATAATTTTGTTTCTGGCTTATTAGAGAGCAATAAAGATCAGGCACACAACTTAATCCAACTCTAAGGCTAAGAACTTCCTTAATATTTGTGTTTGTTATAATGGTTACAGTAACTTGCAGGAGGGTAGCTGGACCTACTTAATCCCAACATTTTGGGAGAAAAAAAAAAAACTAGAAAACAAGTGCAAGAAATTTTTGTACTGTCTTTAACTTCATTAAGACTTCTGATTATTAGACAAGCATTTTTGTTGTTGTTGTTCTGGGAACTGGAATTGATGGGAAAGCTTTTAAACAAAACCTAGGAAAAAATTTGATTTCAAGGAATGTGAGACTAAGATTTTAGAAGAAGAATGATTATTATTTAATGGAAAATAATTTTATACCCCTGAGCTCTGACTTTCAGTTGGAGAATCATTAGTTGCCATGACATTTTGATTGTTATAGGTGGCAGTAGTTATGAGTTTAATCACTCTAATTCTTGGTTTGAACAGCCTACAGAAATTTGGCCTGTAGCCCTTTGAAGAAAATGACCCTTTAAATGTGTTACTGTTGAAAAAAGAATAATCTCTGTGCAAATATTAAGTCTGATAATAGGCCTGTCTTATGGGCTTTCACTGTAATTCATTCTCTTTCTCTCTCTGTCTCTCCTCCTTCCCCACCCCCCTTCTCTCCTATTTCCATCAGTCAAATTCGACTTCTTCCTTAGCATTGTACGAAATTTTTTTCAAATCTTACCTTATAGTAATCAAAACAGAGAGGAGAGAGTGAAAAAAGACCAGAACACAAAAGCAACCTCTTTTTAACTTACAAAGATACAAAAATTGATTGCAATTAAAAAAAAAAACCCTCAGGTTTCTTTTTGCTGTTAGCACCTTAGGACTGTAGCGTACTTTCTCAATCATGTATCACTATTTGGAAAACTGTAACCATGGGATTAAATGGAAATATAAATAAGGATAAAATTTATGTCACTTGATAGAACCAAAACATTGTTGTAGGGAATCACAGGTAGTGTCTCCCTTTTAACTAAGGGGTTGAGGTACTGTAATTGGCATCTCCAATCCTGTTCTGAAGGAGGGTTTATAATTAGAACAAGAAGATTTGGTACATAAAAATAAGACAATGAAGCTATTTCTGTCCTACCACTCAGGTCATTTTAATTAGAGTAATTTGGTGGAGAGGGGACAATGGTGGAGGACAGATCTAGAACAATGGAAAAGGATAAGAGGCAGGTGAAGGAAAGGTTTTTGTGATATTGGGTTAGGTAAATAGTTCTTGCATACGTCATCAAAATCCATAGGAGAAAAAATCTGATAATGTGGACTTTACTCAAAATTTCTGATCTTTGTGCTTATTTCTCTGGTGTGCTGTGTGGGGTGGTCTGGCCATGAAAAATGGTGGTGGACAAGAGGATTTTAGGGGCAGCAGTGGCTAACTTTTAATCTCATGTTATTTGCAAATCTGCAAATGAAATCATTTTTATTCCACCAAAACTCGAGTACAACCTGCTTATACACATGCTTTATGTAAGTGAGTTTTGTTGCTGTTGTTTTAAGTTATTATTCTTTTATTGGAAATCCTGGGTTGATGTGTTATGGAAGAGAGACAGCACACATAAAGTAGCTAAGTGATTTGTAGATGGAACCACTTGCTGCAATAATCTGAAAGCTGTAGAAATCTATAGGTGAGGGGGTGCTGTGGTTTGAATGTTTGTGTTCCCTCCAAAATTCATGTGAAATTTAATCCTCAATGCAGCAGTGTCAAGAGGTGGGGCCTTTAGGAAAAATTAAGTCATGGGCGTAGAGGCTCCATGAGTGGGACTAGTGACCTTATTAAAGGTCTGGCAGGGACCAATGAGGTCCCTGTTTGCCCTTCCTTCCCTTTTACCATGTGAGGACACCTAGGTGGTGCCATCTATAAGGAATGATCCTTCCCTAGACACCAAGCCTGCCAGCACCTTGATCTTGGACTTCTCAGCCTTTGAAACTGTAAGAAATAAACTCCTGCTTTTTATAAATTATCCAGTCTCTGGTATTTTGTTTTGTTTACAGCACAAACAGATTAAGATAGGAGAAAAGAGAAGGGATTTTTCCACAAAATGTGGATGGTATGTTCAAGGCAATCCTATCTAGACTTTGAAAGTCATATCTATACATAGACAGATACTTGAGCTGCACCTTGCAGTTGAGAGATGCTCCTCATATACAAAAGAGAATGACCTTCTCTGCAAAAGAGAATGGCCAGAATGACTTTCCCTCATTCTGGGCCATGAAAAGAGATACAATTTTGGAGGACCCATTGGAGCTATTGTGTCAAGATTTGTGTATCCATCAAGAATATAATCAATTACGTGAGCAAAAACTGTTTGTTAAATAACATTACTTGAAGTAATTCAAGTTTTTATGTGAACATAAATTTCCATTTCTCTGGGATAAATTGCTCCCAAATGTGATTGCTGAGTTTTGGTAATTGCATTTTCTTTTTAAAAAAGAAATTGCCAAACTGGCTTTTCACCAAGATAGCAGGGCTAAAGCAAGGGCTGTGAAGGCCAAGGAGGCAAGGCTGAGGTGTCTACAGCTGCGCACACACACACACACGCGCACACACACACACACACACACACATCTACACATCACTCACTTTCCAGCTGCCTGAGATGCTGTGGCTCCTGGGGCAGCCCGTTTCTACGGAAGAGTGCCCTGAGGAGCTTGACCGCTCAGCCATCATCAAGCTCCCCTGGTTACTAAGTTGTCTGTGAAGAAGATAGACGATGGCAACAAACTTGTGTTCATTGTGAATGTCAAGACTAACAAGCATCGGATCAAGCAGGCCAGCTGAGGAGTTTGAACATAATGAAACCCCTTCTCTACAAAAAATACAAAAATTAGTTGGACATGGTGGCATGCACCTGTCGTCCTAGCTACTCAGAGGGGGTGAGGGGCTGGTCAATAGATCAAGACCCTTTCCTTAAAAAAAAAAAGTATATAGAAAAAAGTACACCACAATCTTAGTAATTACGTCTTGAGTGGTAGGTCACAGCATAATTTCAATTTTTATTTTTCCCCATATGTACCTTGCCATTTTCCGTAATAAAATAAATATTTGCAAAATCAAAATAAGAGAAAAATTAATATATGCTCACTTTTGAATATTTGGAAAAGATAGAAAAGTGGAATGAAAGAAAAAAAAATTATGGTAACCTGATCCAGTTTTGGCAACAGCATTGTTGTCCATTTCATGCCAGACTTTGCTTTCTATATAATATGTGTACACATTTTCCAAAATGACCTACAGTTATTTTTGTCATTCTTTAAACATGCATGTATTATCTTAATGTTCAAGAACCTACAGACTTATCCCAAGAAACAGATTTCTGTTTGCTGCACTATACCTGAGGCCTCAAGGGTATGCTCCTGGGGCCAGGGCCTGCAAAAGCAGCCTTTTCCCCTTAGGGATGCATATATGATGCCATTCAATTGATGGTTTCAGTCCAGAGGTGGCTACTATGTGAGTGGACTTTTGCCAGGTAAGAGCTGAGTGAATGCAGGAAGGCAAGACACACATTTCCAAGAGGTTTATTTTCAACATAGGAGGTACCAGTCCCTTACTTAGACAGTCTTCTAATAATTAGTATGTCTGTATTTGTTCCCAGATCTATTATCATTTTTGGTTCCCTTTCACATGTACAGTTCCTTCATTGTTCTTCCTTTGACCTCGGGTTCAAATAAAGTATTCTTTTTTTAAAAATTTTTAATTTTGTTTTGAAACACCGTCTTGCTTTGTTATCCAGGCTAGAGTTCAATGGTGCAGTTTTGGCTCACTGTAGCCTTGTCCTCCTGGGCTCAAACAATCCTTCCACTTCAGCCTCCTGAGTAGCAGGGACCACAGTGGTGCTCACCATGCCTGACTAATTTGATATTTTGTGTGTGTGAAGATGGGGTCTCCCTATGTTGCCCAGTCTGATCTTGAACTCCTGGGCTCAAGCCATCCTCTTGCCTCAGCCTCCCAAAGTGCACTGGGATCAGAGGTGTGAGCCACTGCACCTGGTCTAGTCTCACATTCTGGAAGCTCTCTGATATGGTTTGGCTGTGCCCCCACCCAAATCTCCTCTTGAAGTTCCCATAATCTCCACATGTTGTGAGAGGGACCTCGTGGGAGGTGACTAGATGATGAGGGCAGTTCCCTCATGCTGTTCTTGTGACAGTGAGTGAGTTCTCATGAGATCTGATAGTTTTATAAGGGATTTTCCCCTCTTTGTGCTGCACTTCTCTCTCCTGCCACCATGTGAAGAAGGACGTGTTTGCTTCCCCTTTTGCCATGATTGTAAGTTTCCTGAGGCCTCCCCAGCCTTGTGGAACTGTGAGTCAATTAAACCTCTTTCCTTCATAAATTACACAGTCTCGGGTATTTCTTCAGAGCAGCGTGACAATGGACTAATACACTCTCCCTATTAGATGTGCTTGTGTGTGTAACAGGCTTTTTTTTTGTTTGTTTCTTTCATGTTTGTATCAAATTCCCTTTGAGTATCTCCTTGATTGTTCTAGCTGCTGTCCTCTCTGGCCTCTGACTGGTCTGCTTCTCCCAATTCTCTGTCTGTGTCTCTAGGCCAGTACTCTATGTCTCTGCCTCTGTCTTTCTCCTTTCTTCTCCCTATCCTCTTTCTCTTTCTATTTAGACTCTGGGCATGCACAGAGAGGTCTGAAGGTAAATCTCACTCAAACTCCTCACGGTCGAAATATTTCTAGTGGTTCTACATCTAGTGCCAAATATCTGTGATAATATTGCTTATGAATATAAATTGTTCAGTGTGACGATTATAACATAGAAAGTTATTTAGATTCACTTTGCAGTATCTTTTTTATTTGCAGAGAGAAGCAGTGTCATAATAGCATTTAGGAATGAATACTCTGGAGCCAGATAACTTGGATTTGAATCCTTGTTGTACCATGTTTCAGCTGTGGAATGTTGGGTAGGTTCCTTAATTTCTCTGTGCCTCAATTTTCATGTGTATGAAGTAATAAGTTTTTTGAGACAGTTTCTCACTCTCTCCCAGTTGGAGTGCAGTGGTATAATCTCAGCTCACTGCAACCTCCACCTCCTGGATTCAAGTGGTTCTCATACCTCAGCCTCCCAAGTAGCTGGGACTACAGGTAGCACCACCACGCCTGGTTAATTTTTGTATTTTTAGTAGAGACAGGGTTTCTCCATGTTGGCCAGTCTGGTCTTGAACTCCTGGCCTCATATGATCTGCCTGCCTTGGTCTCCCAAAGTGTTGGAATTACAGGTATGAGCCACTGCACCTGGAAAAATAAGGATTTTAATGGTGCTATTTCATGATGTTGTTGTGAGGATTAAATAGGTTTTATAAAAGAATCTAGGGGAGTGCACAGTGGGAGTGCTACATAAATGCTAGCTCTCTTCTTTATGGGGTAATTTCACCTGTCTAGGTCACAAAGATGATGGTAGAAGTAAGCATTAGCTACAAATGTCAAACAAAAGTTGGGAATTGAACCAGTTCCCCAAAGAGGATTCTCTGTGATATTGAATGAAAACTAGCTGTCAAGGCAGACAGCCTCGAGTACTGAGATAGTAGAGGGGATGTTCCCAAAGGGTTCAAAACTTTAAGCTGCCCCAACCAGAGTAGTTTCTTGGACAGCTTTGACCTTGGTGACAACTGGAAATATCAGGAGTCTAGAAAGCTGCTTGTTTCTGTCCTGTTTCATATGTGAGACTGTGAGTGTGTATAGACATGAGCATGAGTGTGTCAGTGTGAGAGTGTGTCAGTCAATATGTGAGTGTGAGATAGTTTGTATCTCTGCCTCTTTCTCCCTCCTTCTCTAATGTGAACTTATGAGAACCAATGGTAAATATAAATGCTAGCTGCACTCCCACTCACCATGGGCTGTTAGAGAGTGGGAGAGTGTATGTGTGTGAGCATGAGTGTGAGAGTGTGTGAAAGTATGTGAGTGTGTAGGTGTGAGTGTGAAAGTGCATTATGTATGTGCATATGCATAAGTGTGAGTTTGTGTCAGTATGTGAGTGTGTGCCCAACAGTGTGTGAGTGTGAATATATGTGAGTGTGGGAATGTGAAATACGTGTGTGAGTGTGAACATGTGCACGTGTGTGAGAGTATGTGAGTGTGAGTGTGTGAAATGAGTGAGTGTGGAAATGTGTATGTGTGAGTGTTCCAGTGTGAGAGTGTGTGAGCGTGTGTGTGAGGGTATGTCATCAGAGTGGGGAGCAGGAAGGTGGGTTCTTCCTTCACCAGTGCTCAGTGAGCGAAATGTAGGTCTATGAACAAGTGCGTCTAAAATGACAATACTATTTACTAGGAGCTTTGACCTTGCTTCTCAGTTGACTCTTATTTGGACCTGGGAGAAAAATTATTGGCCAGGAAGAAAATGAACAAACCTTACTTCAGCTGTAGAAATGTAAACTCAAGACCCTGAGAATCCTATTTTATCTTCCATATTTTGCTCTGTTCTACCTGGTGAGTGACTCATACCCAAGTTCATGATCTCATCGTCATTTTCAAAGAGAAGAGAGGCAACAAAGGGATATTTAAGGGCACACATGTGATGTGAATTGAGCTCTTTCCACAAAATGCACCACTAATGAGGGCATTTCTAATTTGACCAGATACTTCTAGCATGCATCCACTAAAGACAGTGGAATATGTTTACATGAACACGCTGTTTCCTTACAACAGTGCTTTCTGAGTCTTTCTCATCTGACCTGAGGATGCCTGTGCATGCCCTCCCACCAAACAAAAACAAAACACAACAAAAACCCAAGCAGCCGGCAGCAGACTGAGAGGAGGAGATGGGATCAGCAAAATTTTGGACCTAGGAGGGATTTGATTTAGCTACAGATGAATAGAGAAATAGGGCTGAAGGGATAGGCAGAAATCGACCCTCGTGCTAATTAGGAGGGCAAAGAAGGCCATGGCAGAAAGGGTGCCCAGCAAAAGGGTTGTAAAAGGGTTCAGAGTATTGATTTCTTTTTCTCAGGCAAATATTTGGATAGTGAAACTTCAAAAAATTCCATTTACCACAACTCAAAAATCACAACATACTTAGGAATATATTTAACAAAAAAGCATGCAGGGACTTCTGCTGAGAAAACTACAAACTGTGGCTGAAAGAAATAAAAGAAGATCTAAACAAATGGAGAGACATATATGTTCATGGGTCATGAGTCTGATGGTGCTCAGACGTAGGTGCTCCCCAAATTGATGTAAAGAGTCAATGTAAGCCCAAAGTTCCAAGATAAATTTTTTTTTGTAAAAATTGATACATTGATAATAAAATGTATAGAGAAAAGCACAGGCCCTTGAATAGCCAAAACAATCTTGAAGAGGAAGTATTTTGCATAATGTAAATATTGACGACTAAACTGCTGTTACTTAACCATTTAAGCTCATTTGAGGAAAAAGCTAGAATACTAATATGGCCAGGGAGGTTTAGTTTTTGTTCTTACTTTCTACGTGTGTTTCACTAGTGGTTAATTCCAAAAACGAATGCAGTTGTAACTGCATTTGATTCTTGGTTGGCTTCCTTTTCTTTCTAATTCAAAAGTCAGAAAGAGTGGGAGGTGGGAGGAAGTTAACACAACAGATGATTTCCCTGCGTGCTTCTGTTAGTTTCTAAGTGTATGGGTAAAAATTTAGCTCTAGCATACACAGCTCTCTAAATTTACTAACAAAATCTCTGTGTAAATCTTAAAAGGTGGTTTATATTTATAGCTGCTTCCTAATGTTTCCCCCCTTTGGTCCTCTCTTTATACATGCTAACCATAGGGTTTAGAAAACTGGGGCTGTTTAGAGAATGTTAGAGAATATTGGATTAAAGCCAGGATGTGTTAAACTTCTAAATGTAAATATCTACTAACAGCCCATGGTGAGCGGGAATGCAGCTAGCATTTGTATTTACCATTGGTTCCCATAAATTCACATTAGCTGGGCTGCAAAGTTAATCTGGATACAAAACTTGAATGGAGCTCCTTTACTATGTACAGTCTGTGAGTGGAAGTGAATGGTGATGACAGCTGCTAGAATAACAAAATTGAGGAGAGGAAAAAGGATAGCACAGCTCTCATCCCGAGCTCAATTGTAGCTAATTGGAGGACCAGTCTCCATATCCAGGCAGCTTGTTCTGGGCTCAAATGGCAGACAGATGCTCTAAAGCCCTTGGGCTCAGGTATCTTATAATTGTGGATCCAGCCAAGGACAAATTTGATTTGTAGCCCACATTTTGACCTCTCTCTAGTAGCAAAGTGCTGTGAGTTGTTCCCACTTTGCCCCTCTTTCAGATTGTTTCCATCACGGTTCCCCACTTCCAGTGTTGTCAATTTCCAGAACTACCTCCATATTTTACCAACAGTCCTTCAGAGATTGAATTCCGGAAAGAATGATGGGAAAGAAACAGGCCTAGAGAAGGGAGCACAGACTTGTTGTAAAGGTCACATGAAGCTGCTGATCTGTAGTCTATTTGGGGCAAAAAATAAAGAACCTTCACTTGGGAGGTATATAGTTCTGAGAAGACCCTGCCTGACCTTCTGGTGCAAATATTTATATAGATAAAGTTAAACTGATCATTGAAGGCAAGTTTGAAGAGAAAGAGGGTCATGAGAGTAAGACACAACCTACACTTGATATATGGAGATAGTATTTGGTGACAGCTGGGAAGATTTAAAAACTAATTGTGTATTCTGAGCCTCAAAACTTTTCAGCTGCTTGTTGTCTTTTTTATATTTATTTATTTATTTATTTAGAGATGGAGTCTCACTCTGCCACCCAGACTGGAGTGCAGTGGCACTATTTCGGTTCACTGTAACCTCTGCCTCCTGGATTCAAGCTATTCTCCTGCCTCAGCCTCCTGAGTAGCTGGGATTACAGGTGCATGCCTGTGTGAACCACGGTTGGGCTACTTTTTGTGTTTTTAATAGAGATGGGGTTTCTCTATGTTGGCTAGGCTCTATGTTCTACCATGTTGGCCAGGCTTGTCTGGAACTCCTGATCTAAGTGGTCCATCTGCCTCGGCCCCTCAAAGTGCTGGGATTACAGGCGTGAGCCACCGCGTCCAACCAGCTAACTGATGTCTTAATTACCTTTCAGATAATCAGCAGGTACCTCAAAATGCCATCACTAATATAACATGTGAATCTGTAGGTACTTTAGAAATATGGCTTATAGTGATGGTTAGGCTTATGACGTGGCACTGCCTGAGAAGCTAATCTATCCAAACTGGGGCACAGCCTTCATGTTGCGGATCTCCCAGCACACCACGGGTACTGAGGCACTTTGCACATGATCAGTACACAACATCAGGCACCACTTCTGACCTCTGCAGTTGTTTCTTTAGGTCATAGCTATTAACACATGGCCTTGAACATTTGATCTTTCACCTTAAACTTGGCGTTTAAACCCAATTTTTAAAAATTGTGAAATATCAGAGATAACATGCACCTTTCATCATGCATTTTACTTACACCCTCTTACACTCATATCTAGATGTGCACTGTTCAATGCAGTAGCCACTAGCTACTTGCGGTCACTGAACACTTGAACTATGGCTAACCCAAACCTAAATGTGCTATAATTATAAAATGCACACTCAATTCCAAAGATGTAGTGTAAAAAAAGGAAGATATCTCATTAATAATTTTATATTGCTTCCATGTTGAAATGATAATATTTTGGATATATTGGATTAAACAAAATATATTGAAATTAATTTGACCACTTTACTCTTTAAAGTGTGTCTACTAAAATTTTAAAATGACATATGTGGCTCACATATTTTTATGCACAACACAGTTCTAGATTTTTAACATTAGAAATATGTAAAAAGATGGCTGATCAAGAGGCAAGGTTTGTTTAAAAATACTGATTCAAGATATTTCTCTCATTTAAACAATTTAATATTTATTCAAAACTGGGTGACCAACACAATGCTAACTGTGGAGGAGCTTACAGTCTCAGTGGGTGGGAAGACATGCGAATGAGATGTATCAGTGTCTCATTTTTTAATCTCAGAGTGGAAACGAAGGGTCAGGTTTACAGCTACAGTGTTAATGATCATCCATCACACATCAGACGAGCAAGGGAAAAGTTACGGAAAGAGACACACCATGGGGCCTTAGCCTTTGGAGCAAGGAGGAATCTTGGTGATCATAGATTCTAAAGCCCTGATTTTACAAAGCAAAGGGGACTGACACCTCGGTACCTAGGAAGAGTAAGTGACTTACCCAAGATCACACAGAATGAGGACAATTTCCAACTCAGCGCTGTACCCAAGTCGCAAAACTGCATCAACCCCTGTTATCCTACCTCCAAAGTGAGGTGGGCATTGGGACAGGTCCGTTTCAGTCAAAATGTCAACTAAGATGTAGAAAAAGTCTTTTCTTCTAAACTCTGCCTGAAAGTTCACTTCATTCTTCACATGTGGCTAACTCTTTTCAGCCTGACTCTTGATCTCCCGCTAGTCTAGCATTTTTAGTTATATGGCAGCTGTACTTTCCAACTGATCAAATTCTCTCATGGTTACATCGAGTAATGCTTCTAAGTGCATTCTCCACTATTGTATTCCTAACTGCAGAAGAAGTAAACCTCTGGGGCTCATCACAAGTAGAAAATTATTTGCATTTTTCTCCATAGTACATGTGTATATGCTATAATATCAAACAATGTCTTAAATATCTTTGGGAAAGGCTTTTCTATTTTATAGTTAATAGATACGATCCTTTTGTTCCGAAATATCATGATTTTGAAGTTTGGGCTGCAAAAAGGAAGTAAACACTGATTATCAGATTCAATATACACAGGTTGTCCTCCTTTCTCTTGGTATCACAATATATCAAGAACTCACACTTACATGAATGAGTGGGTACAAACTTCAAATGCTTTCACTTCTTTATGAAGTATGAGAAGTGCATAGAATGCTGCCAAAGTGTTAACATCACAGAATATTATTTTGCTACTTTTATATGGAATTTTGCTGAATGTGTTTTAATGCTGTGGGTTGTTTCCTGCATGATCTGATGAATTGCAAGCTCCTTGAATCACTGATCTTTCTCATCTATGGTTTCAGGAAAATAATTCTCAAAGCACTGCTTTTCATGAAGAAAGATTTATTTATTTATCTTACCAGGAACATTGATTTTTAATTACACATATGTGATGATATTCCTCCTAACCAATTTTCTTCAATCAGCTCTAAAACTTTACTTTCAGCACATCAGTCAGGTACAGATGAAGTAAAACACTCAGCTGTGCTTTGTAGTGTTTGAAAGCATCTAACACTGGAAAATGTCTGCTACGTAAGTCAACTTTGTAAGCACCCAGGCATTAAGACACACAATAAATTAATTTATCTAGTTTAGATTTTTACTCTTTGTTAAAGTATCTTCAGTTTCTGATGAGCATCTGAGTTGTAGTTTCTGATGAGCTTCTTCTGATGTAAATACGTTGTGTATAGTCCAGTATGCTGTCAGAATTACATTAAATATTGTTATACATTTGTGTAACAAGAGTGAAGCAGTAGGAATTGTTATTTGCCTTTGGTTTCTCATCATCTGAACCTACTTTCTGCATTTGTGTAGTTTGCTACTGTGTGAGCTTTTAGCTGCCTGCTCCTATAATGGAAACGGAAGTTAGCCAGCTAAGGCATGGATACATAATCTAAGCTTGAACACAGGGTCTTCCAAGCAGGGGTTTGAACCTAAGGAGAGTTACACAAAGAGGTAGGTGACAGTTTAGAATTAATTTAAATGGCATCAACAGCATCCTGTATCTAGTGGTGACTGGATCAGGAGTTGTGTGTAATGTCCATGATGATGGCAAAACTGTCCTTGCAGGGTGTTCCTGGGGATTAATTGCCCAGATCTCTTTGTTTCCTGCTTATTTTCTGAGTCTGATTCTTCATACTTTCTGTGGATTCCCTGAAATCCTCCCAATAAATTTCTTTTCTGTGTAAGTAAGTCATAAATGGTTTCATTTTCATCAAAGATTGGTTCACAAGTCTTCAGACCACTTTTGTTGACACATTTTACAATTCTTACCACCTCATTAAATACAATGAGAAAATCGAGTGACAAATTCTTTGGGGATAACGTGTTCTTAGTGAATGATGCAAACTGAATTCTTCAGTATTGAAATTTTTCTTTTTTTTTTGAGACGGAGTCTCACTCTGTCACCCAGGCTGGAGTGCTGTGGCCGGATCTCAGCTCACTGCAAGCTCCGCCTCCCGGGTTCACGCCATTCTGCTGCCTCAGCCTCCCGGGTAGCTGGGACTACAGGCGCCGCCACCTCGCCCGGCTAGTTTTTTGTAGTTTTTTAGTAGAGACGGGGTTTCACCGTGTTAGCCAGGGTGGTCTCGATCTCCTGACCTCGTGATCCGCCCGCCTCGGCCTCCCAAAGTGCTGGGATTACAGGCTTGAGCCACCGCACCCGGCCTGAAATTTTTCATTGTTGGTTGCTGGATTTTGTTACATTCCTTTGAATAATGTTGTGATTTGTTCTAGTGCATAGTGAAGTCACTCAGAATCACTTGGATACTTTTGAGGCTTGCTTTTAAACCTTATCAGTGTTAGTCTAGAGCAATAGTTAGTCTAGGGCTAATTTAACCACACTACTAAGGCAATATCCTCTGAGGATTCTTTCCAATATCCTGTGTA
Organism: Colobus angolensis palliatus; assembly: GCF_000951035.1. NCBI lineage: Eukaryota > Metazoa > Chordata > Mammalia > Primates > Cercopithecidae > Colobus > Colobus angolensis. The sequence goes on along the minus strand of NW_012119265.1, from coordinate 2,284,028 downwards.
TTATGAAGTTTTTTCTAACCTGAGTGGGGAGAAACTGAACTATTTTCAGCCCTGTGTGAATGCTAGAAATTTGCTTCTTCCTTTCCTTTTCTCTGCCCTCAAGTAGTTTTCTTTCAGGCATAAGGAGGGTAGTAGTAAATGAAAACTTCAGAGCTCTCTGTCTGGCATTCTGCCTTAACTGTGTTGGCCTCCTGATAACTCCGGTCTCTGTCTCCCCACCTCAGTGAGACCACTAGGCTGTGTTTGTTTCCCCATCCAGCCCTGCAACATGAAAACCCTCTTTAGGCAGTAAGCTGCTTTATTGCAAGACTCACCTTGTTTATTTCCCCATTCTCAGGGATCACAGTCTTAACACTTCTTGTTGTCTGGTATCTAAAACCATTGTTTCCTGTATTTTGTCAGTTTTCTAGTTGTTTAAGTTGGGAGTGCAAAGTTAGTCCCTGTTATTTCATCTTCATTGGAAGAAAAAATCCTCTTCTGGGATTTGACTCTTAAGACAATAGGGCCTCTTTTAGTCTTGTCCACCTTCATGCTAAAGCCACCACATAGAAGTCATTCAATAAATATTCGTTGAGTGAATAAATAATGCAGAATGGTGTTTTAGGATGGAGAAGAAGATCTTGAAGAGGGTTACCTCTCTCACTGTTTTATTTTCTTTAGACTTCACTACAGATGTCCAGGCATCTCTATATTTTTCCTAGCTCATTTTACACTTATTAAAAATTTAAACTTTAAATATATTCTTCATCAGATATTTGTTATTAAGCACATTGTGAGTTAATATAACTTGGTGGACATAAGACTAACAAAATAGCACAACATTCATAATAATAATATTGGATATTACTGCTAGATAATATATACATTGTGAATAAGGATAGTGCACAGATCAAATCATTAATGATTTATTCTTTCCTCAAATTGTAAAGTGAAGAACCAAGATTATTTTCATCCTCTGAACCCTAAATCTGCTTTTTTGAGCTTACTACAACGTGTAGTTTGATACAAATATTTCAAAAAGGTATTTTTAAAAAAGAACTGGGATTTTTTTCAAAGCAACTTTGTTATGTATAAACAAAAAAGACAAAAATGTAATGCAACTTTATGTATCCATTCTCAGCTTCAACAATTATCAACCTTTTGCCAACATTAGTTCATCTATCTTTCCCATTTTTTTGCTAAAATGTATTTTTAAAAGTCCATACATTTTGCCCATTTACCCATGAATACTCTTTTTGATAAAAAATCAGACATGTCTAGATGTCTATACCAAGTTCTTACCTACTATATGAGCTTTGCCTTTTAAAGTGATTCTAAAATTGAGTTGGTTTTAGAGGGTGCTAAAAAAGTGATGGTTTATATGGTTTTTGCTTCAATTTTTTTAACAGAAGAAATACCAAGATTTAACATTATTGAATTGCAAGGATAATAAACTCCAATTTTTAAATACTCATATAGGTAGTAAATTTCATATGCTTTTAGATTAGCTAGGATCACTGTTAGCCTATGTGGAGTGTATGCAAATTAGATAAAGCATCCCTTTTGGGCAGAGAAAAATAGACATTTTGAAGCTAATGAAGCTGATGTGTTAGGACCCCTCATTCACATGATCCCCTTCCAAAGACCTGGAAAGGGACCAACTGATGGCTCACACAGTTTATTAAAGATGATCAGTGAAGGCTTGGTGGCTCATGCCTATAATCCCAGTACTCTGGGAGGCTAAGGTGGGTACATTGCTTGAGTCCAGGAATTCAAGACCAGCCTAAGCATCATGATGAAACCCCGTCTCTACAAAAAATACGAAAATTTGCTGGGAGTGGTGGTGCATGCCTGTCATCCTAGCTACTCAGGAGACTGAGAGGTGGGAGGACTGCTGGATCCCCGGCGGGTTGAGGCTGCAGTGAGCCATGACTGTGCCACTACACTTCAGTCTGGCAACAGAGTAAGATCCTGTCTCAAAAAAAAGGTTATCAATGAATTATTTGTCAATTGGAATATAGTCTGTTTTATGGATTTTGCACACTTATTGGTCAACAAATACATTAGCTTCTCATTGTGAAGTGGCATTTAGATATAGTAAGCTATCAGTTTCTGGACTCCAGAGTCACTAGAAAGATAAATCATATTTTAAATATAGAATTTCTTTAGTTATATTTAATATTTACAAAATGATCCTGACATAGTGTAATATTTCAAAATGCTTTGAGAAATGCATTACAAGAGAATTAAACTCAGGTTAGCTTCAGGATTAAGAATGATTGTCTTCTTTTTTTGAGACAGGGTTTTGCTTTGTCACCCAGGCTGGAGTGCAGTGGTACTATCATGGCTCCCAGCAATCTTGAACTCCTGGGCTCAAGTGATCCTTCCACATCAGTCTCCTGAGTAGGTAGGACCACAGGGATGTACCACCCCATCTGGCTAATTTTTCAAATTATTTTTTTGTAGAGACAGGGTCTTGCCATGTTGCCCAGGCTGGTCTCAAATTCCTGGGCTCAAGCGATCCTCTCACCTCAGCCTCCCAAAGTGTTGAGATCACAGACATGAGCCACCACACTTGGCCAAGAATGATTGTTTCCTAATATGGTATATTCACTGTAAATGAAATGTTCTGAACATGGATTTCATAATATCCTTTTTGGAATCAACCTTACTGACTTTGTTTTCACACTTCCTATACAGAAACTCTTAGTTTGCCAGAACACTAGATTAGCCAGAATATTCCATTTCAAACCCAAAGAACAACAGAAACAACAACAAACCACTGCCACCCCTACCAGGTTTAGTAATATGCTTTCTCCATTAACGTCTGATTATGCAGTTGAATAATTTTCTTTTCTAAAAGTTGTACTCCTCTCACCACAGATTCAGGTTCTACCTGATTTAACCTCAAAACTGATTCTCAGTGTTTGTATTAAAAGTCTGGTGTGATTGACTAATCTAATAGTTACCTTTAGGGATAAATGTTTAAGTGTCTACTCCATAGTAAAGTAAATAAAACCCCATGTAATCTCCATTAAAGCCACCGCAAATTGTATATTGATAGTGTCTCTTTCCCCAACCGGACTGTGAGCCTGGGGTGTGTCCTGAGGTGGTTATATTCCACTTTGTTTTCTCTGATTCATCCAGCCCAAGACTTTGCATGTGGTGAGCACTCCAAAATGTTTATGGATTAGAAATAAATAAACACATTTCAAACAGGATTTGGAAGGCACTTCCTTTTCAGATGCTGTGTCAGGTCTCAGATGGTTCCAGCAAGGCCGTCCAGAGCTCCCTGCTGTGCACACAACCCTGTGTTGAACAGAACTGAAGAGGGATGGAATAAGAATGATGATCCTGGCTTTGCTTAAGGCCCGAGACTGAAATGTATGGGCCCTCCGGACCAAAAGATGGGGGTAGGGGAAGGGCATTTGGTGGAAAAGCCTCGGATTTCCAATTATAACCTGATGCTTCCAGGTGGAGTTCTCATCTATTTTTAGGCCTCATTTCCATATCTGTCAAATATGGGTATATATTGTGGGCTAGTGAATAAGGCAAGAGACCTGTGTTCCTCAAATGTTAATATGCACTTGAATTTGCTGGGCTTCTTGTTAAAATGCAGATTCTGGTTCTGCAGGTCTTGGGTGGGGTTTGAAATGCTCTCTCTCTAGTGAGTTCCCAGATGATGCCAGTGCTGCTGATCAATGGGCCACACAGTGTGTGAAGAGGCAAGGACCTGTTAAATTCATTACTGCATGTCTGATCCTATAAATGGAATCAAGCAGGCCCTCAGTAACTGTCTGCTGAAAAAAAAAAAATCAACCAGTTCAGCATTTCATACCCAAATAGTACAGCTTTCAGGGCAGAGCCAGGCCCTTAGTGGAGAGAAGGACTTTGAATTCCAAACCCTTCACTTTTAATATCGAAAGCCAAAAACCTGATAGACTGAGAGCACAGAGCTTTTATCATGAGCAGCAGGGTTGGGAATGATGGCTGGTTTCCAGCTTGAAAGGAAATATGAGTTCAGCCAACATCAAGGAAGAAAGGATCGGAGGAGACACAATCAGAGGTGAGGACCTAGTGGGTGCCTCAGAAGGGGTACCAGCAAACTGCATGTTCCAGAGGTTGAATCCCAGAAGGAGTCCCAGGGCAGAGACGATAATTGCCCTAATTCCCAGGGTTTAGTAGGAGGAGTGTGGAAGACCCACAGAGCAATGCCTGTGTAATGGATCAGTAAAGGTGAGGACAGCCTTGCAGAGTCCTGGGCCCCCTTTGGACAAGTTGAATTCACAAGATTAAGAGTTCCAGAAGTTTGGCTTGTGATCTAAGTCGTGTGCTATCTAAGTTAGCAAGAAATAAAGTATAGTGATTTTGTATATCTGAGTTGCGTCAGTACATTTTAAACTTGCTCCAGATGTCTGATATTAGGCTCCACCTGAAGTGGAGAGGCAAACAGAGGGATGAAATAAACAGAAGAGTCATGGAAAAGGCCAGACAGTTGTTGCATGTACCTAGTAGCAACTTCCCAGGTGTCTTGCACCTGGTTGATCTAATGAATCGGGTTTATTTGATTATAAACCTAAGCTTTGGAGAGTATGAAGAAACATTCCCCAGAACTCTAAATTCTTCCTGGGTCACCAAGACCCTCAGGTCACCCTCAGTGATGGGGTTCAGATGCACCCTATTCAAGAGAAACAAAGAACTAAGAGAAGATGCAGCAAAAAATTTGCCTTAAAGCAATCATGCTGAAGGGAAAATATAGAGTGCTGTTGTTTGCGCTGTTGTGTTTTTACTATGAACCACTTGAAACCCACATGCCAAGGTTAGCATTCATCCGCTTGCTTTCCCTCCCACCCTACCCTCAACAGGATCCCATGTTCCAGTCTCCTCTACCCCGACAAGATGAATGGGAAGCCTGAGAACCCAGTTTAAGCCATGCTGGACTCTCACAGGCATGAGTCCAGTTGCAACATCTGGTGGCTTGGGAGGGGCGTTGGCCTGAAGCTTGGAAAAGTGTTGTGACACCCTTGTCCTCACGAGAGGCAGCCTGTTACCACGGCTTCCTCTGGGAGCTCCTGCACCACCCAGGCCAACAACTGTGGAAGCAAGTGGGATCATGAATCAAGTAATACCCTGACTTGGGGCCCTGGGCCTTCAAAATAAGTGGACTAAGGAATCAGTGCCCTGAAGAACACAGCCACATGATGGTTCTAATGGGATCTTGTTAATTTCTTCCAGCTTTGATCTCAGATTTGTCTGAAGGCTCTGGAACTCTATGTTCCAACTTGCATGGAGTCTCAAACCTTGCCAGTGACAGTGCAGATTCCCAGGTCTTATCTCAAACCTGGTGATTAGTGTCCAGAGGTGGAACCTGGAAAGCTTTCTTTCTTGCCTTTTCCTTTCCTTGCTTTTTTTGTTTCTGTTTTCCTTCCTTCCTTCCTTCCTTCCTTCCTTCCTTCCTTCCTTCCTTCCTTCCTTCCTTCCTTCCTCCTTCCCTCCATCCCTTCTTTCCTTCATTCCTTCCCTCTTTTTCTCTTTTTTTCCTCTCTTTCTCTCTTCTTCCTTGCTTTTAAAAATAAGCTTCTTTGGCCAGGCTCAGTGACTCACGCCTGTAATCCTAGCACTTTGGGAGGCCAAGGTGGGTGGTCAGGCATTCAAGACCAGCCTGACCAACATGATGAAACCCCATTTCTACTAAAAATACAAAATTAGCTGAGCGTGGTGGCAGGCGCCTGTAATCCCAGCTACTTAGGAGGCTGAGGCAGGAGAATTGCTTGAACCCAGGAGGTGGAGGTTGCAGTGAGCCAAGGTCATGCCACTGCACTTCAGCCTGGGAGATAGAGTGAGACTCCATCTCAAAAACAAAAACAAAAAAAGGCTCCTTCAGGTGGTTTTTGCAGACCACATAGGAAGAGTTGGGGAGAAGTGGTTTGTGAACACTCCCTGTTGGTTTTCTACTGTGTTCCTCTGGCCATGCCCCTGACTTCTCTTTGGGCTCATGGACCAGGCTTTGATCACTTGTCCAAGCATTCCGAGCAACTACCTTACCCTTGGTCTTTGCCTTTGTTACTTCTGTCTCAGCAAAGGCCTTGCAACGGTACCAAAATATAGAGAGAGGAGGGCTGAAGACTGCACTTAGGAGAAAGTCTAGATTGGGATCATGGTGTGTGGCACACCAGAGGAAGACTGGCCAGAGAGGTAGTAAGGGGAGTCACATGTTGAGTGTTACAGAAGAGAAGGGAGCAGTTCACAGAGGGAGAGGAGCGTCAAGGCCTGTGTCTGCAGATAAGCCAAAGAGAACATGTACCATGCGAGGAGGAGGAAGGATGATTTCCTGCAGCAGCAGTGAGTGGTGGTAGAAGCAGCTAGAGATGGCAGAGGTGAAGGAAAGGGAGAGAAAGCTCCATTGAATGGGAAAGAAAACTGCTTCCCAGTCTAGCCATGCTGCTTCAGTTTTCTGCCTCATTGTCCTCATCTGTAAAATGAAGATAATAATAGTTGTGGAGTTTAACTCTTGGCCTCCATAGTAGCGAAAGGTATTAAAACAGGGCTTGGCATACAGTAAAAACTCAAAAAACACATCTTCGTCCTCTTATTTTTCTCTTTTAAATCTTGCTATGCACTCTCGACTTTGCACACAAGTGTAAGCAATTTATATTATCATTATTATTTTAATTGTCAGAGTCACTGACCTTGAGTGGAAATTATAACTTTCCCTGGGCCCAGATTTTCTCCCTAAAATTTCCAGATATGAATGCTTTCTATTTCTGTACCGCCTAAGTAATTTTGATGTCAACATCTAGGCCAGTCAGAAGTATCTGAAGACATGCTATGCACAGCCAAATAAAGTTGCCAGACTGCACAGTCTTCCGTTTAAAGATAACTGTACGCCCAGGATTCCGAAGAGGGAGCATCTCTGGCTGCTTTGAATCCTCTCTGCTTCTTTGCTCAGTCGGGATCTTTTTATTTTGTTTCACAGACATCTCGTTTACCTGTGTTATGACTTATTTTAGCCTATGCAGAACTTCCTGCACTTACTGGAATCTCTACTGGAAGTGAAAAGAACAGAGAGAAAAAGCAGGTACTTCACCAAGTTAAAGTTGCTTCTTTTTCCTTTTTTTTTGTGGAGGGGGACAGAGTCTCACTTTGTCACCCAGACTGAAGTGCAGTGGCATAATCTTGGCTCACTGCAACCTCCACCTCCCAGGTTCAAGTGATTCTCCTACCTCAGCCTCCCAAGTAGCTGGGACTACAGCCGTGTGCCGCCACTCCCTGCTAATTTTTGTATTTTTAGTAGAGACAGGGTTTCATCATGTTGGCCAGGCTGGTCTCCAACTCCTGATCTCAGGTGATCCACCTGCCTTGGCCTTGCAAAGTGCTGGGATTACAGGCATGAGCCAATGTTCCTGACCTGTTGTTGTTATTATTATTATTATTGTTATTATCTATAAATATAGATAGGAAGACAGAAGCAGCACTGATTTCCAGATTGCTTTTGGTAGTTTTCACCTGCCCATGAATAACAGAATTGGTCAGGTTTGGGGAATGATACACGATTTCCTGAAGTTTGCTTTGGTACTATTGGAAGCTTCCTCAGGCCAGGGCTAGTGGTTTCTACTTCTCTTTTACCCACAACACTAGGTCTATAGATTTGTTAACTTTATTGGTTTCTTTTTTAGGCTTAATAATGGAGATTCAACCTTTAAAAATAGTGTTACCATTGTTAAAATTGCCACCGCTGAAAAGGTCTTGCTAATCACTCACATTTTCTGGGACCCTGTTTTGGTTCCAAGGTCATTGAGTTCTTAACGTACCTTTAAACCTTAACACATTGGTTATTGTTTCCAGATACCAAGGCCATCCTGTCTTTATTGAAAATGCTGTACTGCTCCACACAATTGCAAACAGTGGTACAAGAATGCTATATTGGTGGCCTATTGTTCTACCCTGGCAGACCCTGGAAGACATTTGTAACATGTTGTTTAAGTTTGAGGTTTTAAAGTGAGTATCTACAGGGTCAGCTGTTTAATGTTTTTTTTTTTTCACTAATTAGACTAATCCCTTACAGTTTGCCTCTCCTTTGTGTTTTATGTTTATTGTGATCTATACAATACACAAAAGTATATAAAGTCTTTACTATGGTAAAAAATGTAATAACTAATTAAGCAAGCGCGTTATGGAGTTCTTGGCCAGGGTCAGTTCAGCCACATGGTCCTCCCTTCTCTTCCTCATTTTGTTCTGAAGGCTCCCCGTGCCTTGAGATTGGTAATTAATAGGCCTTTGTTCCCAGTGGGCCCTCTGTTCTCCTGGCCCACCTTCCTGAGTGATGTATTGGAACAACTAGTGGGTCCAGGGATTTTATTCTCCCATCCCTGTGGGGGCCTTGTGGTCTCTGTTGAATTTCAGGCCTTGTATTTCCAGAAATCTTAGCCAGGGAACACTGGGTGGCCTGGCCTGGCCTGCCTTCTTTGCTGTAAGTGCTATAGAGCCATGAACAAAAAGCATCTCTGGAGGAGGGGAAAAAACTGCTCCCCACCACCCCCAACCAGCTGGGCTCCATAGTGAAGTTCCACCCTAGGTTACAGGATTCCTGGAAAGATCATGTCCAGAACTAGAGCCCTGCTCTTTGCAGGACTAACTAGGTACTGATGTGTCACTGCCATCTGGTTTTCCCTGGAGATGTTTACATGCAACTGTTCTATGAAATCAGTCCACCATGCAGACTCATCTTACTGAGAAAATGTGTGCAGATGATTTAACTTAATGACTTAGTTAAATTGAACGGCTTCCAGTAGCATAGTAATGTGTTTTGAGAAGTTTTGAAGGAGAGAGAGGAAAAGCTGGTTTCCCATCTCGTTCAAATCATTTTCCATTCCTCAGGGGGAGAAAGGAAAGTCTGAGAATCCAACAGAATTAATGCAGGTTACCCATTACTTCATTTTATAATGTTTGGCAAGAAAAACATGTTAAGTCAGTTAAATCTGTTTATTTGGCTCTTCCAGGCATTCCATGTGGATGGGGCCTGGGTTGGAGGGGACAGTGAAATACATTTCTGCTGAGATGCCTTCCTGGAGAGAAATAGGTCTGTTTTATAAGCAGGGCCTGCAACACCTGGATTCTAACTGGTTTACTGGGGACCCAGGGGTTTACTTGAGCATCTTGCAGGTGAAGAACCCAAAAGTCTATCTCTGACCCCTCAGGCTGTGATGGAAAAGTGCTGTTTGGGGTCATGTGGGTTCAATTCCTGCTCTGCTATTTGCCAGCAGTGTGACACTGGGCAAGTCATGAAATCACTCTATGCATCCTAAGGAGAATTCCCTACTTCGGAGAATTGTTGCAAGAATCACATGAAATAGCAGATGTGAAAGTGCTTTATAATCTGCAAGACAATATAACAAAGCATTCTAAAGAATTATTCTTAACACTGGCAGTATGAAAGCATGTTTTCAGCCAGAACGTGGTAGCAGAGAGGGGAGAGGATACGTAGAGTATCACAGTTCTTTGAAAGGAAAATATCAACGTCCCAGACCTGTTCTAAAATGGCCTGACTGGTGCTTGTGGAGCGATCACTGTGTAGGAGGTAGCTTAGAGGAGATCACCTTACTGCAGCACGTTAGCAGGAGCTGTAGGCTCTTTGTACCAGAGTGGAAACAACCACAGCGTGTCTTAGAGGCAGAAGATGAGAGCGTCATCTCATGTTTGATGATATGCACTGGGTAGATGAGGATGGCAGTGCTGATGACCTGACATCATCCCAGCACCAACTGGTGCTTGCCCACTGGTGTATGAGAAAAAACTGGGATGGGGTGTTGGTGAAGCTCCTAGGGCTAAAAAGATGGCGCATAATGCATTCCAGAAAACACATGACCTGGAAAAACTAAACTCACCAATTCCTTCTCAGTGAAAGGACACTTACCCAAGTACTTAAGTCCTTTGTGAAGTGTGTACTTAGGAGGGACCATCTCAGCCCCCACCTTTTACTCCTGTTATTGGTGAGCCCCCTTTCTGATGTATAATATCCTTTTTGGGGAGTTTTGTGGGTAACTTACAGAGTGGTACAGTGGAAAGGCCTTATCTGAAAGACCTGGTGGCTACATTCTTCTTGGCTTTGCTACTTTCCAGCTATTTGACCTCACCACTTAACCTTCTGAACTCCTGTTTTCTACTTGTCTATTTCATAGACTGGTTGCGAACATAAAGTAAGTAGTCTCTGTGAAAAGATCTAGAAACTGAGAAAGCGCTATGCAAATCGAAGGCACCTTTCGCACTTTAATTTTCTTTTTAATTTTAGAAACAGCAGGTTATTGTTGGTAAGCGAAAGATAGAATGGAAGAAAAACAGTCATTATTTTGTTCCAATAATGTTTCTGATAAAACCATATAAACTGGAGCTCTTTTTGTATGAACCATTTTTGATTACTTAGGATTCATCAGTTAGCAAAACAGACATGTCATATTAGGTTGATGCAACAGTTTACAATTAAACAAATTAGAAGTCTATTTTGTAACCACATTTTTGTAGCAAGTATTATTGGCATACTTTTTCTTTTATTGTAGTGACAGGGTCTTGCTGTGTTGCCTGGGGTAGAGTGTAGTGGCATGATCATAGCTCATAGCTGACTGCAGCCTTAAACTCCTGGGCTCAAGTGAACCTCCTGGAATACTCTTTAAATGGATGGTTAAGGTGATTGAAAAGCTGAATTATGGTTGCTTTACATTGCTTAGGTAACATTTATACAGTTATTCTATTTATACAGAATTACCAATGTATAATAATTCAATAACTATAGTTAACTTTACTTAATCAGAATTACACAACTTATTTTACTTATTCAGATTTCTTCTTCATTTGGTATAGAAATTTTTTTTTCTAACTCATGATATTTGAGACTTCTTTTCTTTGTTCAGGTACCTTATAGTTACATCATGCTTTATAATTTTCAAAGCCTTTCACAGACATTACTTGATTTGATGCTTGCATGATATAAAATTTCTGTGTGTTTCCTCTCAAAGTAATAAGGAAGGTGAAACACTGGTGACTATAACAGTCCCCTGAAACCAAGCACTAAGTTTACTATAAGGATGTTAAGTCAGATCCTCCTTATCAGATGTTCTCATAGCACTGCCTCCCTTTCCTTGATGCTCTTGCCACAGTTGTATTGTACATTTACTTCTGTGATTACTTGACTAATGTTTTTTCCTTTCACTAAATGTTAAGCTCCATGAAGGCAGGGACCAGTCTGTGTTTGGACCACCTTTCTTAGGTGTTTGGACATCTTTGTATCTCCGGCTCTTGTATCTCTTTGTATCTCCACTCTTTACATAGTGCCTGGCACTTAGTAGGAGCTCAGTAAGGAATTGTCAAATGAATGAATGAGACCTGGACGTTGCTTGATACTCTATACAGGGTTTACTTTTTTTTTTGGCTGGGGTGGGGGATAAGGGGGTGGTGGCAGCGGGACAGAATCTTGCTCTGTTGCTGGGATGGAGTACAGTGGCACAATCTCGGTTGACTGAAACCTCCACCTCCCGAGTTCAAACAATTCTCATGTCTCAGCCTCCCAAGTAGCTGGGATTACAGACATGCACCACTATGCCTGGCTAAGTTTTTTTTTTTTTTTTTTGTATTTCTAGTAGAGATGGGGTTTCTTCACATTGGCCAGACTGGTCTCAAACTTCTGGCCTCAAGTGGTCCACCTGCCTTGGCCTCCCCAAGTGCTGGGATTACAGGTGTGAGCCACTGCACCCAGCCTTGGGTTTACTTTTTTCAGGTCTCCTGGAAGAAGTGTTTTGTGGTCTTAGTATTGCAAACAACCATGCCTCTCCTGAGCAGTTGTTTTGCTCTCACCTAGTGGACACTGTGAGCTGTGTACCTGATTATATTTTCCTGTCCTTGTTGGCTGCTAAAGAGCTTTAAAACAAAGTTTGGTTGATGTTTAGCAGGTGTGTAGGACTTCACTGTCTATATTTTGTGAACTGGCCACTTCCCATTTACAACTTATACCCCTTTCCTTATTTTCCTTTACTATCCTTTTGTTTATTATATTGCATATTTTATGTGACCTTTGCTATTATCGTAAGTCCATTTGGCAGCAAGGTAGGTTATTAAAAAGTAGTACTCATATTAACTGCCGTTAATATACTGGGGGTAGTAGATAAAGGATTAGAATTTCAGGAATGTGACATTTTCATATGATAATAATTTCTTTTAAATGTGTGTGTTTTTTAATTTCACATGAAAAGCATGATAATAATTGAATGAATAAGCATGAAAGAAAATAATCTTTTCTTTTGAAAAGAAAAGCATGATAATGAAATAAGAATTTCACATGAAAAGCAAGATAAGAATTTTATTTCACATGAAAGCATGATAAGAATTGATGTTCGTACTGAGATTCTTGGGTTCTAGCAATGTAAGATCCCATAATTCCATTGAAATGTGGACTTCTGATGTCTACTTAATGTTTAGAGGGTGTGTGAGAAATGAGAACGTCAGCTGAATAATGCTTTGCCAGAAAGATTTTTTGGCTTTTCTCTTGGTCTGTTTTGTCATCCTTTTATTTTTTGGAGGCAAAGATAAGGTGAGGTTCATCTCTGGCCCCACACACTTAGTTTTGCTTTGTTTTTCCCTAGGTTTTGGGATGTAAATGTGTGGAAAACTTATTTCCCACACTGAACCCTTGGTCCAGTCTAGGCCTTCTCAGGTGTTCTTTTGGCAATGCTGTCTGAACTATACAGCCCCTGAATTAAATCTTAAAAATAGTTCCAGCCGTAACTTCCACAGAGCTCAAGCAACTAGATTTGTAGCACCAGCAGACGAAGAAGCAACCTCTTGCCTTCTCTCTCTACTTTTGAAACTTTAATGACCCCCACTGTTGGGGGCAGGGGACTTTTGTTTATAGTGAAGCACCACTTTCAGTTATACTCATGATTATGTGACTCTTAGTGTTTGCTATGTCCTCACTCTTGGCCAACACAAATATGTTATCACATTCGACCTTCCTTAGCATAAGAATGACTTTGGAAGGCCACAAGATTTTCTAATAAACAAATAATGAAGGAAATGAGAGCACCTGCAAAAGGAAGGAAAATCTCCAACTGCAGATTAGGAGATAAGACATAACAAAGCCATCCATTCCTGGGATGTGGTGGTCCCTTCCAAGAATGCAGAATGCTGTGACCACTTGTGTGGAATGCCTGCCCTGGAATGCTGGTTCCAAAACAAGCAATCTGCACCAGCCAGCATTGTCTCAACCACCATCACTGAATGGACCCCCAGGCATTCACCAAGTGAGCCTCTGTCTGACCCCCACCCAGGAGGCAGAGGAGGAACTGACTTCCAGTACCATTAGACTTGAAATTAACCCAGTGTGGGTAACAAGGACAATTAGTCAATTCCAATCCTTCTCCCTTCCTGCTCTCCTCTCCCAACTAAATCTAAGAAGTTCCTGACAGCAATAACTTTGCTTTTTAAAGGCCTGTTTATGAAGCCAGGACTTGGAGTTGGGAGGCAAGAGGGTCCTCCCTAGGTTCCGGTAGCCTCAGTTTCATCTTCTGAAAATAATCCAGTTACACCAGAGGATCTTCAAAGTCCCTGTAGCTTTGGTCTACTTTTTTTAAAAAACAGCATTAATTCTGTTTCCCTATTTCCAAACATGCTCAAGCTTCTTTAGAAACCCCATTTTACCATCTCTAGTTTGTATGTTCTTGTTTTATTCCATGAAAAAACAGCAGGCCCTGGATTCAGACCACGTGGGATGAAATTCTTGCATCACAAATTACTGCCTATGAGATCTTAAGCCAGTTTCTTAAACTTTCTAAGCTTCAGTTTCCTCATCTGAAGAGAAAAGGAACAGCAATAATGGTTATGTATATTTCCCAGGCTTGCTGTGAGAATTACAGGAGAAAATCCATATACAATACCTTGTGTTCTTTCCTTTTCTTCTTCCCCTTCTCTCCTCCTCTTTTTCTCTTCTCCTTCCTCCCCAACCTTCCTTGCCTTCTCTCTACTCTGCCCACCACCTCCCTTTCCCACCATTTTCCTCACTCCTCTCTCTTTCTCTCATACTCTGTTGTACAGCTTGGGTACAATAGACTCTAGAAGAGGTCAGTAGCCAGATCTTGGGTAGGAATATTTTCCCTTCCACTTCCTCTACCTCCCACCATGGCCTGTGAGACAAGCCCAGAGGCCCCGTGTACACAATACCAGTACACTTTGCCAGGTTCCACAGGTAGCAGAAGATGACCCCAAATGAATGGAGCTGCATGGAACAGGTGAGATGCATTCTGCTTTCACTCTCTTTCAGAAAGGATACAAGGACATTCTGGGGTGAAGCAATGCCCACATTTTAATTTAGGAAGTTCCTATAAACCTTTACAGTCTCAGATTCATTACATTCTTAGAATGGTCTCCCTTTTGGAGCTGTGACCACCACCATTACTGAGGGAAGGATGGGGTGATGGGGAGGGGGAAATGGGAGACGAAAAGGGGAGAAGAAGGAAAAAAAAATTAGTGTAAGTAGGTGGTTGGCATATTTTGAGCTGGTTTAGTAAGAAGGTTGTAGTTGAGTTTTAGGAAAGAGGTTTACTTTTTTTTTTTTTTTAATACACACACACACACACACACACACACCCCACCTATTATATCCTGAACCACTGATGCTACGAAGCTGTGAAAGTAGAACTCCATCTACAGAAGAGGGAAGCACGTGACCAGGATCTCAGAGAGGGATGGCAATTAGCTTGCACCCCAAGCACCCGTTCCTACCAAATGGTAGTGATTTCTTAGGATACTGAATTGAGAAAAATTTGGAGGCACACCTAGAATCAGGGGAAAAGAGTGCTACAATTTCTTATCAATGCCATTGACAAGGAGTGATGGGTCTGTACCGAGCACGTATTTGCCAGTTCCAGAATCAGATATAACATGATGATATCCATTTCTCAAACAGGAAGCAAAATCACCTAAGACTGCTCCAAATTGAATGTGGCATGCCGAAAGAGGAGGAAGATAGCAGAATTCATTTCTTGGGATGTGATAGGGGATGAAATAGGGAAGCCAGGGTGGAGAAAACAGGACTGCTGAAATGAATAGGGGAGGAAAAAGAAATTGTTGCATAAGGGGATATAAAATATCCATGAACATTAACTGTTTATGGGATGAAGTCATATGAAACAGTATTTTAACAAAAGTCTCTCCTTGCACCTGTTAATGTTTAACCTCTGCTGGGGTGGAGTCCAGCTGGACATATCTGCTGAGTGTAAATGGTTTTTCAGGTTTCCCATATGCTGTTCCTGTCTTAAGCTATTGATATTTGAAAGAAAAGAAAAAAGAAACAAACCAACTTAACTCAAGTTATGGAAGAAGGCTTGCTGTCCTTAATTCCCTTGATGAAAAGTTCTGTCTTTTAGATAAATTTGACTGCAACAAAGGCTCTAAAAGCTCTCCCTTGCTCTGAAGATCGTTACTTACAGGAATGATAGTTTAAATCTAAGGAATAATGCAAAATTTGGCCATGACCACTCAATACAAACTCAAATTTGAATTGTCCCTTTATCTCCCTGGCACTTTAGTTCCTTGGTATAAATTAGAATGTGTTCACAAAGGTTTTCATTTTCCAAAGAAAAATACGTTTTTTTAATGACAGCCAATATTTTCTTTTCTTTATTATTATTATTACTATTACTATTATTATTATACTTTAAGTTCTAGGGTACATGTGCACAACATGCAGGTTTGTTACATATGTATACATGTGCCATGTTGGTGTGCTGCACCCGTTAACTTGTCATTTACATTAGGTATATCTCCTAATGCTATCCCTCCCTCCTCCCCCAACCCCATGACAGGCCCCGGTGTGTGACGTTCCCCACCCGGTGTCCGAGTGTTCTCATTGTCCAATTCCCACCTATGAGTGAGAACATGCGGGGTTTGGTTTTCTGTCCTTGCAATAGTTTGCTCAGAATGATGGTTTCTAGCTTCATCCATGTCCCTACAAAGGGCATGAGTTCATCCTTTTTTATGGCTGCATAGTATTCCATGGTATATATGTGCCACATTTTCTTAATCCAGTCTATCATTGATGGACATTTGGCTTGGTTCCAAGTCTTTGCTATTGTGAAGAGTGCCACAATAAACATACATGTGCATGTGTCTTTATAGCAGCATGATTTATAATCCTTTGGGTATATTCCCAGTAACAGGATGGACAGCCAATATTTTCTTATTAAGCTCAAACCTCCAAGTGTAATCATAGTACCTTTGATGTAGATATGGTGGTTTTGTGTGTGTCACAATTTGGCAGTTATAAATTCATCACTGTCTGAAGTAGCACAATGAGGACAGTGTAAGGAATCCTTTGTTAAGGTTTGTTCTCTTCTTTCTGTAATGCCTCCTACATTGAACTGAACACCGATTCCTTTTGATTTTACCTTCTCTTTTTTTTGAAACAGAGTTTTGCTTTTGTTGCCCAGCCTGGAGTGCAATGGCACAATCTTGGCTCGGCTCACAGCAACTTCCACCTCCTGGGTTTAAGCAATTCTCCTGCCTCAGCCTCCCAAGTAGCTAGGATTACAGGCATTCGCCACCACGCCTAGCTAATTTTGTATTTTTAGTAGAGACGGTGTTTATGTTAGTCAGTCTGGTCTCGAACTCTCGACCTCAGGTGATCTGCGGCCTCCCAAAGTGCTGGGATTACAGACCTGAGTCAAGGAGCCCAGCTGCTTTTACCTTCTAATGTCTCTTCTGTGCTTAGTCCCCTAGCTTCTAATAGATTCCTCTTCTCTGTACTTATCCAATCCATCCTTGCTTTTTAAGTCTATCTGTCAAACTCCTGCCGTAATGATCCTGTTCCTCTTTTATTTAAAACTGTCCAGCAGTTTTCATCACCTAGAGGATAAAGTCCATTCAAGACTTTCTATGCTTAGTCTACCTCCTTAGACCCATCTTTGCCCTCCCCACACCCTGTAGTCTAAGCTCTTGGCACACCAGCTCTCTTAGAGTGTCTCTTCATTCTCTTGTGATTATCACCTCCATGTTTCTCTGCATACTATTTCCTCTCCCCTTCATCTTTTTGTACACCAGATAAACTCTTACCCTTTGAGACCCAGTCCAAGCATTATCTCTATCACTAAGCCATTATTTCCACTTTCACCTTGTTTTTCCCTTAGTGCTAGCTTTGGTGGGATCTATAGACTATTTTCTAGTACAACCAGAAAGGTTGTGAAATAGTAAAATATTTTCACAGGCCCTGGAGTGCCAGCTTCAGGGACTCCCCGCCGGAACCTCCCAATGATTCTGCAATTAAAGGGTTATCACCTGCAATAGCAGGAGGCTTCTAAACCCTTTTTGAGCACTTTGGCCACTGTCCATTTGGGTTCAATGGTTAATATTTCAGTTTTCCCCTTCTTTACATTATGTTCCCACTCTTTGCAAGATTATCTGTTGCATTTCTCACTCTTCTGTCTCTCCTAAATTGTAGCTTCTCTGACGGCAAGGATACGGTCTTTCTTTACCAACTCAGAATTCCCAGCACCCAGCCCAGAACCGGAAATAAAGTAGATGCTTACTAAATGTTGAATGAGAATGAGATTGTCTCTTGGGCTGGGGATAGGACACCAAAGAAATGATGCTGAAGAAATGATGCTGACTTCTGATGGACTCTGCACCTCTCCATACTGGTAGCAGTGGTTCTCAGTGGGCTGATTTGGTCCCACCAGGGCACATTTGGCAATGTCCAGAGACAATTTTGTTTGTCACAATGTGAGGGTGGAGTGGGATGAGGGTTGAGGGTTGGGGTGCTAATGACACCTGGGGAGTAGGGGACAGCAATGCTGCTAAACATGTTAAAATGCATAGGCCAGCCCCTACAGCAGAGAATGATCTATTCCAAAATGCCTTACAGCCTTGGCAGAAGTCTCCTTTCCTCTGTTTTCCCCGACCTGGGGATCCCATCCTCTCCTTGATCAATGCCTTTTTCTTTCCACTTTCCCCTATTCCATGGTTCTAGTGAGTGTGCGTATAGGAACGGAAGAAGAGTAATTCCTTTATTTTTGTCTCTCCACTTTTCCGTTCCTTTGCTTGGGGAGTCACCCTATACCTGATTTCTGCCAGTTTCCTGACAAAATTGAGGTTTCTCTATTTATATCCCTAAAAGTGAAGCTTTTCAAATATGTAAGAACTGAGGTTCACTGACACAATATGGCATACTCAAGACAGGACTGAGGTCCAAGAGAGAGTTGTGAAAGAAAAAGAGGACACAAAGTCTGGATACTTGACTGTGTTTAGAAGACATCAAGGCACCCAGTGGAACATGGAAAAAAGGAGCTGCCAGTCAGTTTTGTTTATGTAGAACAAGCCAATTGTTTCCCCCATGTGAGTGGCTAGTTTTGTTTTATCTTTATGTAGCCACTATTCCTCCTTTTCCCCCACAGACCAACTAGAAGTCATTCTTTTTGTGATCTTTGCTTTTTTTTTTCTTCCACTGAACTCTTATTTTGCTGCATAGTATCAAAATATTTTCTTCAAAGACAATTTCCTTTAAAAATAAACTGTTATCAGAGAGAAGCTATGTTCACAGCTGGTAAAGGCATGATTAAATAATCACCGTATGGGGAATTGAAAAGCAATTTCATAATATAGCTTTAGACTCCAAAGAGAAAATTTAAGGAAACATTCCAGTTAGTTAAGAAAACTTTTAATCAAATGAAGTGTTTGAACTCTATTTGGTTTTTGTGTGTGTGTGTGTGGTTTTTTTTTTTTTTGGCAACTTTCTGTATGTGCATGTTTTACTTGGTGAGAGTTTGTAAGAGGTTATCTTATTATAGTAATGGACTTCCTGAGAGTTTGGTTAACCTTCTAATTACGTATAAAATAGCCTTCCAAATAGCTACAATAAATGTTTTAGACATAAATTTGACATGAGTCTGTATCTTTATAGCTAGTCTCTACAATAACTCTTTTTTTTTTTTTAAAATACCATTAATCTAAGAAGAAACAAGAATATCTAAAGCAGAAACTCCTATATTATTTATGTTCATAAAGTGACATAGACTCTTAGTCTTTTCATGAGTAGTGACATTATGGAGAAGGAAACCCTACTGAATAGAAAAAAAACTGGAGCTCTGCCAAAGACCAGCATGTAATTCTAGGAATCATCAAATCTCTCTGGGACTTAGTTTATCTCATCTATAGACTGGGTGCAACATGATCACCCTTCAGGTTTGTGCTATAACTACAGCTTACCAATGCAAAAGCCTCACCACAGTACATGCCAGGTTGGTAAAAAATTCCATAAACAATAGCTGTGATCAGTACCATGACTGTATAGGCAATTCAGACAACACTAGCTTTTTATGTAAAAGTTTCCTCCTTGAAACTAACAAAATATCGGAGTTACCAAAGATATTTGTAAAATACCTATCAGACTGTCTAAGGCCCCAGATCAAAATATTCTAAGCTGGACAATAATTTTATGCCTATATTTTTGGTCCAATATGCATTGATTTTAGATGAGAATTCTTTGATTTTTTTTTTTCATTGTTGGGTATGGAAATCCTGTACTAATACCAGACATTAAAACAATTTACACAGCTGTAATTGTGAGACAATGTAAATTCCATTAGAAAATTGTATTTGAATGATTATAAATGTTGTTCTATTATCAGCCTAAGATTGTTAAATCATAAACTTAACTATGAAATTTAACACTATTTAAATGTATTTAAAACAACATAAAATGTACCTTTGGAGCTTTTCAAATTTATGTATTTATTATTATTATTATTAATATTTTAGTGACAGGGTCTCATTCTGTTGCTGACGCTAGAGTACAATGCTATGATCATAGTTCATTGCAGTCTTGAGCTCCTCGGTTTAAATGATACTCCTGCCTCAGCCTCTGGAGTAGCTAGGACTACAGGCATGTGCTGCCATATTAGACTAATTAAAAAAAAATTTTTTGTAGAGATGGGATCTTGCTAAGTTGCTCAGGCTGTTCTCAAACTCCTAGTTTCAGGTGATCCTCCTACATTACCCAAAGTGCTGGGATTACGGATGTGAACCACTACACAGGGCCTCAAGTTGATTTAATTGTGTAAGATGAAAAATAATTGAAGTACTCTGTTTCATACAGCTATATTGAATCTTGAAAAAAATGACTTAGAAACATTTTTCCAAGTTTTGTGAAATGACTTTTCGTTGTTCACATGTAGCTCAGAATATTTTAATATTTGTGTATACAGTAAAATAGTCAAAATTATACATTCTAAAAACATATTTTGAACTTCTATAACAGAATTAACATGCTTTAGAACTGTGTTTGAGTGACTCATTCAGTAAGCCATTAAATCAATTGACATAATACAGTATTTGAAATGCCTTCCCAGAGCATATTTATCTGTGTTTTATTTCCTGTGAAAATTTGAAATTTAAATACTTGTCATTTTGACATAAGTATATGTCATTTTTGTATTTATCTTAAAAAAATTGTACTTAACATTTTGTAAAGACTTCATTAGTATTAACCCAATACAGCAAAATAATCAGCGAGTGGAATTTTAATTAAACCCTTTTTTTTTTTAACCTTTTATAGGAGTGCTATATCACACCTGCTTATGAGCTTTAGATTGGAGGTACTGCAGTGAAAAAAATAACCTTGTATCCGCACACAATCTTATGTGCACATAGGATTTTAAAACATGAGATGAGTTCCATTATTCAGCAAATGGCATTCTCTGATTCTAAAAAATGGAAATAAAATCAGAATCAGTGACATGCAGATAAAGGGAATCAACCAAGTCTTCAAACTTATGGCTTTGTATTTTTGTCTTATGAACTTTGAATTGAACTTCTGCACAGGATCTGATCTGGATGAAATGTCATATCTGAGACTGATCCTTATCTCCTAAACGTTTCCTTTGTTTCTTTGATTCTTTGGGCTTTACCCTCTTATTTTATTGTGAGTGGCCCAGAGCTTTGATCTTGCAATAAGCTCTGGCTCGCAACACAAACCTTTGCTTTGCTATGACACACAGAAGGACATGGGTATACTCAGAAAATCTAAATAGACAAGAGGTTACTTCTTCTGTGGTCAGGGCTAAAGGCAAATGGGGTAACTTCAGAATTTATTGTCTCCCATTACATTATGGGAAACTAAAAATTCACACGGGTATTTTAACATTAAGAAAGCACACCTGTGAGAACAAGTTTGATGTACAGTATCTATCTGTTTCTCATTTCATTTACAATAGTTTCTTGAGTTTTAAGAATTAAAACTTCCCCTTTTGTATTGTTGTGGACATAAAATATTTAGAACCATCTTTCAGATTTCAAATTCCTTTCTGGTAAAAAAAATTATATTAAGATAATTTTGAAGTTGTACAGTAAATAAAAATTGATTAATATGCTGAGCACAAAATATATCACACAAAGGTGCTCTTTTAGCTGAAATATCAATTAGAAATACACAATATATAATAAGAGTTTTAAGTGTTTTGTTTGCAATTAATATTTCATATGTTCTATTTTAAATTTTTCTTACAGTAAGAAAAAAGATGCATACAATTTTCTGAACCACATAGTTCATTGTATCTACAGTATCAGACAATGTGTTAAATAATCATCTACCAGAGGAACGTATTTAAGCCAGCAGATACCCTGTACGCGTTAGATGTATACAATGTAGCTCTAAAATTACGAGTGTCATAAATAGAGTGTGTTGATGCTCAGACAACTCTAAAGATGCTTGAGGAGCACTTCAAAGGGTTTCTTTCTTCAGTAAGGTCTACTAATAGGTTAATTATAAACATATAAGTAATGGTTTTTAAAGTAATTTTCTTATTGTGTATGTCTTCGTTTAAGAAGGAAATGTTGAGAAGCAAGCTGGGACTAGCCATATGACCATATTAGTGGCGAGTTTATCATCTTGAAACGGACACCAACACTTTTACGTCCCTCAAACTAAAAGCAGCTAAGAAATTGAATTCATATGCTTAATAAATGAGTAATTAGAATGGGAAAATTTTATTCGCCAGCATCAGCCATTTCCCTCTTTCTACTACCAGTTTTCATTAAATTTGAGAAAGTACAGCTGAAAGACTCAGTTCAGATATACACTGGGAAACAACGCAAAACTGCTTTTCATTTTGAGTATTAGAGACTTTTGTTATCTTTATTTATAGTTTTACATACATACTCATTTTTTTTTTTAAACTGGAACTCATCTGCTAGCTACTAAACAATCACTGAACTTTGTCCAGTGGGTTCATTTGAATTCACGTTGTAGGTAATGTTTGTAATTCTAAAAATGCCAACATTTGTCATTGTGAATTATGTTTCCTTTAGGAAATTCCTTTACTAAAGAGAGGCAGTCATTTTTGACACTAATCAGATGCCTCTGTGCTGACCCTCTTGCTGAATGAGGCCAGGCTTTCTAGGTTATTAGTATTTAAAAAGAAATAACCACTCAGTGTAGCATTTCAGTAAATAATGACCTACAAGACCTATTAGGCATATTCCACAATTTTTCCCACCCGTAGCAATGATTAACTTAGAAAACATTACAAAGCTTTTCTGGTGTCAGCTGAGCAGGGACTTGTGGTTCTTCATTCACATTTTTCACTTAATCCCATGGCTTTGAATTCTTTCCCTTGTAAGTTCCTATATATAAAGATTAGAAACTGCTTCTGGCTATGCGGAATTACATGCTTTTAGATGAAATTCAATCCATTGTAAAAAATTCCGTTCAGAGCAACACTATTTATTCCTTGTTGAATTTGGATGACACAGAGAAGAGCTGGGAACAGAAATTTTGTTACCTAATTTTAATAAGCTGTAGCAATAATTTTGAGAAAGACTAGAAAAATTAAACACTGGTGAGTTTATTTAAGCCCTTTAAGGAAAAAAAAAAAAAAGGAAATACCAGAAGATAATTAAAAGTGCAGAGCTAACTTTTCCTCTGGAATGTCTTTGGCTTGCCTTCCTTTTATATAGATTATGTCATAGTGGAGGTTGGAGATTGAAAAAGAATTTTTGGTATTTAAGGAAGTGATGGGTTTTTGTGATTCTTAATACTCATCTTTGCATAAAACAGGTTGAAATAAATATTTAACAGCAAAGAAAGAAAAATGTTTGGATCTCATGAGCTGTTAGAAATTTTCTTATTGCCTCTTTTCCAAATATAATAGGTTAAAACGTGGAGAATTTCTGAAAAGTGATTACTTTTTCCCAAATGATTGATCTGACCACATATAGACCAGAGAGGGACTCCTCTCTGAGTTTTGAGATGGGACTCTCGATATTTGGCTGCAGAATCCTAAAGAGACAAAAACAATGGGGCTTGGGATGGGGATGTGGGTGTCTATAAGTCAGTTATGGAGGAAAATGCTGAACAAATATTTCGCTGGTTCATATAGCAGGATTAACATTTTTGTTCCTCGTGGAGCACAGGCATAAATCCTTAGAGAATCTCAGCAAAATCTGTTGAAGGGTCACTTGAACTTAAAGGTAACAAATTCTTGGGGTCTTTGAGTTATATATTTTTACATACTTGTGCCGTTTCCAACTAACAGAAAGGGCCAAATACCCACAAAGACCTCCTTTATTGTTCTCCGTGCCCTCCTCTGCCTTTTACATCTTATTTTCCCCTCAGATGTGTTTAGCAGATTCATGTTTTGGTTTGTGCAAATGAGCCACATCTCAAAGTCTTCATGACCCCCCGACTTCTGAGTCTACTCTTAATGGATAACCCTTACTTCCTCACTTCCCAATCTGCCCCCTTAAGGCATTTGCTGCTCCACTGTGTTTAACATTAGCAGTGGACGGTTCTCAGGATTCATTCAAAGATGGGAAATGAGTTGTTGGTTTTTTTTTTAATTGACTTGGCTGGAGGGTGCTCATATAGAAAGGATGCCGGGAACAGCAAATGAGCAGACATCCTAGGGAAGTGAGGTAATGGCACTGGGCAGAGGGTGGTTCCGGGAGGTCCCACTTGGAGTGGGCTTCAGTGTTACACAGACTGACTCTCCCAGTCCTTGGCTGAGTGCCTGACAAGAGAAAGGGCTTTGTAAATATGTAACCCCTTTCCGTATGTGCCCCTCTCATCCCCACTAAGTATTATTGACTGACTCTGGTCTTGAAAGACCTTTTTTTTTGTTTTTTTTTTAAGAGAACTAATTTGATTTTTTTTTTTTTTTTTTCAAGAGTATGCCTTCATTGAGCTGAGACAACAAACTCTGTTGAGGAAACTGGAAATGATCAACTAAAGAATATAGATCGCTGAGTCTCCTATGTACGAAACTGGTAATACCTGACTGGGAAAAAAAAAATAAAACAACTCAACGTAGGAAAAGTGAGTGTCACCAGAAAGAACGCAGAATGGTGAGCCCTGAGAAGGCAGGTCTGTGACTGTTCCGTTCACCACCACATCTCTAGGGTGGTGGGGGCTCGGGCGTGCTTACTGAATGATTCTCTTGCAAGACATCGTTGCCAAGTCTTCAGCTTGTTCCTTTCCAATGTCATTTGTATTGAGCCTGAAATTTGCTTTGAAATCACAGGAAGAAAGTCTCTATATAAACTAAATGGCCATTGTTTTCACTAATATTGTTATGTCACACCCAACCCCTAATCCCTCAGAGACAACAATTGAACCAAAGCAATATCAGTCACATGATGCCTGAGGTCAAGTGAGTTCACCTCCCTGCCTGTAGCCCAGAATCATGTAAACCACTAAAATAAAGGCAAAGACATCTAATATTTATTTGGAGGTATACACTTAATAAAAACACTACTGAGGTGAGGAGGCTCAGAGAGAACATTACTTGATTTCCTACATAGGAGTAAGTTACACTCAGACACAGACTTGGTCTCCTGCAAATTTCTTTTTTATTTTTTTGAATGAAGTTAAGAGAAAAAGGATTTCGGGCTTCCAGTTTGCTGTGGAGAGTGAGGGTCTGGCCTCACGTGCACAAGATGATTTCTCTTCTTTCTTTCTTTCTTTC
>NW_012119265.1:2219547-2258962 GCF_000951035.1 Colobus angolensis palliatus | reverse complement strand
TTCCTTCTTTCTTTCTTTCTTTCTTTCTTTCTTTCTTTCTTTCTTTCTTTCTTTCTTTCTTTCTTTCTTTCTTTCTCTTCTTTCTTTCCGTCTGTCTTTCTTCCTTCTTCTTTTTTTAAATAAAGTAAGTACATTTTATGGAAATACATTTAATAGAAGGTAAGCATAGATTTGGAAACTTAAAATTTTTGCTAACTCTTTACCACACCTGGGTTAGTAATATCTGAACTGCCATTATAGCCTTCTAACTAGCATTCCACATCCTTTCTCATGCCTTCCATTTATACCCAACTCCATTTATTCTCCACAGCATTCAAAATAGTGTTTTTAAAATAAAAATATTTTATTTATTTATTTATTTTTATTATACTTTAAGTTCTGGGGTACATGTGCAGAATGTGCAGATTTGTTACATAGGTATATACGTGCCATGGTGGTTTGCTGCACCCATCAACCCGTCCTATGTATTAGGTATTTCTCCTAATGCTATCCTTCCCCTAGTCCCTCACCCCACAACAGGCCCCAGTGTGTTATATTCCCCACCCTGTGTCCATGTGTTTCATTGTTCGATTCTCACTTACGAGCGAGAGCATGCGGTGTTTGGTTTTCTATTCCTGTACTAGTTTGCTGAGAATGATGGTTTCCAGCTTCATCTATGTCCCTGCAAAGGACATGAACTCATCCTTTTTTATGGCTGCATAGTATTCCATGATGTATATATGCCACATTTTCTTTATCTAGTCTATCATTGATGGGCATTTGGGTTGCTTCCAAGTCTTTGCTATTGTGAACAGTGCCGCAATAAACATACATGTGCATGTGTCTTTATAGTAGAATGATTTATAATCCTTTGGGTAAGGGGGTTGTTGGGTCAAATGGTATTTCTAGTTCTAGATCCTTGAGGAATCGCCACACTGTCTTCCACAATGTTTGAACTAATTTACACTCCCAGCAACTGTGTAAAAGCATTCCTATTTCTCCACGTCCTCTCCAGCATCTGTTGTTTCCTGACTTTTTAATGATCTCCATTCTAACTGGCGTGAGAAGGTATCTCATTGTGGTTTTGATTTGCATTTCTCTAATGACCAGTGATGATGAGCTTTTTTTCGTATGTTTGTTGGCTTCATTAATGTCTTCTTTTGAGAAGTGTCTGTTCATATCCTTTATCCACTTTTTTTATGGGGTTGTTTGGTTTCTTCTGTGTAAATTTGTTCAAATTCTTTGTAGATTCTGGGTATTAGCTCTTTGTCAAATGGATAGATTGCAAAATTTTTCTCCCATTCTGTAGGGTGCCTGTTCGCTCTGATGATAGTTTCTTTTGCTGTGCAGAAGATCTTTAGTTTAATTAGATCTCAATTGTCAATTTTGGCATTTGTTGCCATTGCTTTTGATGTTGTAGTCCTGAAGTCTTTGCCCATGCCTATGTCCTGAATGGTGTTGCCTAGATTTTCTTCTAGGGTTTTTATGGTTTTAGGTCTTACATTTAAGTCTTTAATCCATCTTGAGTTAATTTTTGTATAAGTTGTAAGGAAGGGGTCCAGTTACAGTTTTCTGTATATGGCTAGCCAGTTTTCCCAACACCATTTGTTAAATAGGAAATCTTTTCCCCATTGCTTGTTTTTGTCAGGTTTGTAAAAGATCAGATGGTGGTAAACGTTTGATGTTATTTCTGAGGCCTCTGTTCTGTTCCCTTGGTCTATATAACTGTTTTGGTGCCAGTACCGTGCTCTTTTGCTTACTGTAGCCTTGTAGTATAGTTTTAAGTCAGGTAGCGTGATGCCTCCGGCTTTGTTCTTTTTGATTATGATTGTCTTGGCTATGCAGGCTCTTTTTAAATTCCATATGAATTTTAAAGTAGTTTTTTCTAATTC
Organism: Colobus angolensis palliatus; assembly: GCF_000951035.1. Lineage (NCBI taxonomy): Eukaryota > Metazoa > Chordata > Mammalia > Primates > Cercopithecidae > Colobus > Colobus angolensis. The sequence continues at coordinate 2,257,091 of NW_012119265.1, read as the reverse complement.
TGTGAAGAAAGTCAATGGTAGCTTGATGGGGATAGCAGTGTACCTATAAATTACTTTGGGCAGTATGGCCATTTTCATGATATTGATCATTCCTATCCATGAGCATAGAATATTTTTCCATATGTTTGTGTCCTCTTTTATTTCACTGAGCAGTGGTTTATAGCCCTCCTTGAAAAGGTACTTCACATCCCTTGTAAGTTGAATTCTTAGGTATTTTATTTCCTTGAGCAGTGGTTTGTAGTTCTCCTATCTGTCTCATCGGAAATGCTGAATCCCAGACATAGCACCAGCTTCTAGGTGAGTTTATACTGAATTTTGATAATCTTGGGGCAAGTGAGAGACCATAAATTTTGAGCCTCATAAATGTAGACTAGCATCAATGAAACCTCTATGTGCTTGTATTTCAGACTTTACAGGGAGAAAAAGAAGTGCTCTTATATGTCCCCACATATTGATGAGAAGTGTATTTCTCACTGTAACATGCCACTAGATCTTCATGTTTTTCACTCATACGTAGGACAGGTATTTATTTAGCGTTGATTATGGGTCAGGCAGTGGCCAGACAGACATGATTCCTACCTTCCTGGAGTTCCTATGTAAGCATTGAAACAGTTATCAATCAGCAAATAAGAACACTTGAAATTCTATCTTCAGAAGCTAAAAAACAATAATAATAACAAGGAGGAAGAGGAAAAATTTAAAAAAAAGGAGAAAGATAAAATGTTTCAAGAAAATAAAACATAACGTATAAACCAAGAACAAACCAAAAAGAAACCAGGGACTGTGACCATCAGCAACAGAAGGTCAGTCCAGGTCCTCAAATTCAAAGTGCCATCTTCAGACATCCTATCACACAGGTTTTCTTTAATGGACAGTGTACAGGGGGAAGATCGGGAGAGTGAAAGCTTGAGGCAGGCTGAAGATGTTTGCTATTATTCGGGGAGTTTCCTCTCAACACAGACGCCAGCCAAGGTGACTGAAAATTGCAGAAGCAACAGATAAAGCCCAGAAACGAACTCCTCCACGTTTTGCAAGGGGAGGTTGAGACCACGTGCTCAGTGCCCCTTCCCTTGATGAGATTGCTTCCCTGGTGAGAGCAAGGCTGCTGAGCCTACCTACATAGTAACCAGGGCAAGTGAAAGACTTCCTGTTTCCACTCTTTTCCACTCCATGCCCAGCAGAAGAGAAGGCAGAGGCCACTCATGATGAAAGAAGGTCCTTTCCTGCTCATGCCTTGTTCTTCCAAATACTTGTCCCTTTGAGAAAGGACCACACTCATATCTACAGCAGTACTTGGGACATAGTTAGCAATGAGAAAAAGTATGTGGCATAAATTAATAAAAGTATTGTCCAAGTAGTAAGTCAAATGCCTTCCAGGGCAGGCAGAAAATGCAGGCAAGTAGAGTGGCCGGTGTGGTGAGTGGTGTACAAGTTGGGGGCTAAGGAGTAGTGTGGGCTCCCCTTCAAGGGGCAGCAGCAGCTTAGTTCCAAGGGAGTATCACCAGGAGGAGAACATTGGCCTAGTATTGCTCAATCTTCTTATTTTGCAATAGGAGCCAGAAATCAAGACTTTTGTGTGAAATCTCATTACCAAAAAATGTCATTTAAAAATTTTATGTTGCTATTGCTATTTTTAAAACACTGTGAGGACCAGACAAACATATCTGTGGTCCAGATGTGGCCCTAGTCTTCTAGTTTACAGCTCTAGCATAGCTGAAAACAACAGAGGTTGTATTGGGGGAAACACCTCGACAAAGAAAATAATCGTGGGAAAGTTATTTTCAGTTCATATTCATGAATTCTTTTGGTTTATATCACTTTATGGCTAGGCTAGATGTTGAGAGATGCGAGGCAACATCATGAGGTTCTTGGTACAGACGGTCTCTCTTGGACTTCTGTAGCCTTGTCTGAGCAGGTACATGAGTCCTTTCATTAGCTCCAGAATGATAGAAATCTCCTTAGGGTGACTGTTTGTGTTTAATTCATCTGAATGAATGAAGCAAGTGTAAAACATTTTTATGTGGGTCTTTCTATCCAGTAATCAATGTGGGGACTAACTGGGCCATGCTCTGAGAATGATCATAACAGGCAGCAGTCCCTGACTTCCAGATTTGGCTTGCTCACGTTGGGCATAAATATGTTTAATTATAAGTCATGGAGGGATGAAGAACAGAGGCCTGATATCACTCTGGGAAATAAGAAAAAAATGGGTCTTGCATCCCAGCCAGTATAGAGCAAATTTTCAGGGTGTGACCTGCAGAGAACATCTGTGATCTTCTTTATTTCAGAAGTTCCAGGAGGAGGCTATGGCTCTGGCGGCCACCACCAGTTGAGCTGGTCAGCAGGAAGCTTGGTGTGCCAGAAAAACAAGGGAGGGAACAAGAAAGGCATTTTTCCAACTTATCCAGATGCCTCGGAGCCTAGAGTTGATTGACTGAAGAGAACTGATTTGAATGAGTCTATCTTTACTGGTCTGTATTATATACAGTAGGCTACATGATGCTATAACAAACAAACACCCAAATCTCAGTGGCTTACCATGGTAAAAGTTTATTCTTCTGCTTACTCAAAGTAAGTCCATTGCGTGCTCGAAGGGTAACTTCTGTGGGACTCTCCTTCAATCTCATAGATTCTGGGATCCAGCTCCTTGCCTCAAGGGCCTCGGCTCTTCCCTGGGCTTTCTCTGCAGTCCCTCTGGTGGGATAAACAAAGAGGGAGAATTAATTGGCATGTTTTGGAGCCAGGCCTAGGAGTAGCATTCTTTGCTTCTGCCACATTTTGTTGTCCAGAACTTAGTCACATGGGAAGCTGTTTACCCTTGAGAAGGAAACAATTTGTGTGAACATATAGCCATCCCGATATACCACCTATTGACTGTCTGAGCACAGAAGGGAGAATTATGTCAACATGTTCCTCTCCCCCTCCCTTCCTTTCTCCCTCTCTCTCCCTTAATTTTAATTTTACATTTAATTTTAAGTATTTTCTTCTCCCTTAATTTATTTTTCTGTTACGCTGATTATGACTGGTCAACCACAAAAGCAGTGAGCCCAACTGATAATAAGCTGGTAGCCTGGCTTTTCCTTGGTCTTCAGATATCAGGGAAGAAGCATGAAGGTCTCGTGCATCTTGGAGCACAAGAGCAAATTTTCTCACTTCTAGTGATGGAGCTGTTATCAAAGAACTCTCATCCTTCTCCTTAGTAAGTCTAAACTCCTAAGAACACATAGACTGATAAAAGATGTATGCAAACCAGTCCAATTAAATATCCACATAGCTTCCCTTACTTGATTTCTTCCATTTCCATGACTGAAACAAATAATTTAATTCGCTAATTCTTTGCACTTTCAAAGTGGCTTCAATCAGAGGACCTAATGGTAGTTTACAAATAGTTAAGTCATTACAGTCATTCTAATGAGTTTTTGAAGTGGCTGAACATTAAATTTCTTTAGCTTATAGGGGAGACACTGAATCACAGAACAGTTAAGAACTTTGTTCACATTCACTGTCACAAATAATTATTATTGCCAGAAGTTCCCAGGACTTTTAATCATAATTTCACAATCTTATCGGCTATAAGCTAATAGTTGATGAGACCAAATCAAAATTTGCATTTAACCCTCTTACATTACTCCTGCAAAAATTAAAGTATATTTATGTTTCATTTATTTTAAAATATGGATTTTTGAATCACTGCCACTAAAATGAAAGGTCCTCTGTTCTAATTCGGAAATGATAGGAACATATATTTAAAGAGATTACTCTATCCAAGACAAGGTTTGAAAGCCACTAGGTTATGTTAGATGTCCAAGGAAGTGGGACCTCCCATTTTGTGAATCTGGCTTCATAGGGAGTGTGTGTTCCTATGAAACAAGCCTAAACAATATGCCTGACTTATGAATGCAGTTAACAGAGTATCAGTGCGAGGTGGTGTTCTTAACACAAACAGCTTATATGGGCAGGCAATGATATACTAGCCAAGTAGGTGAAAAATGACTATTTAATGCACCCTATATAGAATTGTGATGTAATAAAGATAGACTGTCAGGTGGACTTAAAGTGACATTTTGTGGGAGGGTTTATTGGCCAGATGCAGTGAATCTGAGATCAATTAATTTTGCTTTGAAGTTTGTTCTTGATCCAGATCTTCAATAAGAAGGTAGTTTCCAAGTCACTGGTCTGTGAACACTGCTTGTGATTAATTACCCTTTTATAATCTTAGGAATTCTGTTCTTTGCTATATTTTGAATAACTCAGACTCCATGGGGAGTTGTATTTTGGCTGGTATATTTGGAACTGCTAATAAACACCTACTTCCTGTTTTTCTTACTACTGTGTAAAGCAAATTGTAAAATTACTTGTATTGCCATCTCTGTTTCTTGTGTGTTTAACCAGCTCTGATTTATGTTGTGGGATAATCTGCATCAAAGAATCTTTGCCAAAAAATTTCTCATAGCTTCAAAATGTAAGATACTGTATCTTACTATTGCAGCATAAAATTGAATAATGATAGAGAAAATATTCCATTTCATCAGCACAGAAAAATTAGAATTTTAGTATCTCGAGTCACAAATAACTCTTGGAAAGAAGTTTAGTGTATTCTTATTTTTTTACATACGTTTCTAAGATCATTAATTTTATTCTTTTAGGGAGACATGTGATGGACTAGAGAAGATGTTTCTATTTTCCTTTTGGTGTAAATTTTCTTGCTTAAGTCTAAACAGTATATTAAGCCAGTAATAAGTATTGGTTACTCATCAAAAAATTTTAATTTGAAAAACACTCTGGTTGTTTTTATTGCTTACTTTAGGCTGTCTGGAACTGAGACCTCCAGTTTCTGTTGTGTAGGCTGCAAGCTCATGTCTAAGTCTGGGAAGCTGCTAGCTTAGAATAGCTCAGGGATTCCCATGGAGGAAGAGGCCCCTGGAAAAAACTAGTTCTGGGTCTCACACTAGCCCTGAAAGGAGGGAACTATCCTTTACCTTCCAAGCCCAGAGTGCTACTGAGTGAATGATCAACAAATATTCATTCTCCTTCACTTATAGAGAAGTATAGAGGGTTAATGACTTACTGGTGCCCTGGAATCTCTACTCTTTTCCTACTCTCCCACCAGAGCTCCAGCTTATGTTCCTGCAGACCCAAGCAGGAATGGAAGGGTTAAAAGTGATATAAGATGTGGCATAGACACAGTCTATGAAGTTGGCACTGCACTGGCTGTGGAGGAGTACTAGCCTTAGACCTGGGCAAATAGGTGCCTGTTCCAGGTGCCTGCTTTAGAGGATGCTGCTTGGACCCTCCTCTGCTTGTACCCCTGTATTAAGTCAGAGTTCCCTAGAGACACAGAATCAGATTATATATATAATACATACATATCATATATATAAAATCTGTGTGTATACATGTATATTTTATACATATAAACTATATTTTATATGCAATATATAAATATAAAATGTATTATATAAAATATATAAAAATATATTTTATATGGAATTATATATAGTATATATAAAATCTGTGTCTACACACACATATATACATACATGCAGTGATACATATGTGACACACGTATATAACATGTATGCGTGTGTCCACATGCACGGGTGCACACACACAGACACACAGACACACACACACACACACACACACACAGTTTGTTAGCCATTTTGGAGACTGAAAAGTTCCACGATTTTCTGTCTGCAAGTTGGAAACCTAGGAAAGCTGATGTATAATTCAGTCCAAGTCTGAAGGCCTGAGAACTGGGGGAGCTAATGCTGTAAATCCCAGGCTGAGGACCACAGAAGATAAGATGAGATGTCCCAGGTAAGCAGACAGGAAAAGAAGGGCAAATTCCTCCTTCCTCTGCCTTTTGTCCTCTTCAGGCCCTCACGGATTGGATGATTCCCACCCATGCTGGGGAGGGGAAGCTACTGAGTCCACACATTCAAATGCTGACCTCATCCAGAAACTCCCATCCAGACACACCCAAAAAAACTGTTTAATCTGGGCACTCTGTGGCCTCTCAAGATAACACATAAAGTTAACCGTCACAGACTCTAACCCATGGGGTAAAAAGGTGCTTGTGGCATTAAGAAGTGTCTACCCAGAACTCATCCCCAATCCCTCTATAATGTGAGTCCTAGGACTACAGAATTCCTGTCCAAATGACCATAGTACTTCTCCCAGGGCTTGTGAAGGCCTCTTTCCTCATCCATCCCCCTGAGGGGTGGCTTAGGGGTGACTTGGGGTGGCTGTTTGGTGTGTGTGTGTGTGTGTTGGAAGGATGGGGCTTGGACATGAGAGATGGGGTGTCCACACACATGCACCTCAGGTTCTTACAATACAAGATGGAGCCAACAGTGGGAACACAGGGAGTAGACCAATGCTTGATGCCTTCATTCATTGTCTGACCTGGCTAGGAGATGCCAGGGGCCAACCTACTGTGCACTAAGAGGTGATGGAGCTTAAAAGCCTAACGATACTCCACGTTTTTCTCCTCTGCTCCTGCTTCATGTCTTCCACCATGTCTGAAGCTCCTAACTTAGCATTCTCATGTTTTCACCTACCACCTCTCTGCAGTTGACTTCCCAAGACATCCTTCTAACCTCTCCTCACCAAAGTCCAGATTTCTCTGTGCAACTGCCTGTTTGTTTTCTCTTTGTGGAGGTTCCACTAGTGCCTCAAATGCAACATGGTTAACACTAGAATCAAAATCAAAATCTCCCACAGCCACCTCCTGTTTTTGAGGTCTTTGCTTTGGTTAATCACACCAGCTTCCACAATTATCTAGGCAGCTGTCTTCAGAAACCAGTTTTGACTCCTCTCTCTTATCCATTGCCCTCATTGAATCGATTCCAAATTAATTAATGATGTCTAAATGTGAAATAGGATGCAATTGTGCAAATCTCCTGTTTACTTTCCTTCTCATGACTGCTGCCTCTTGGATGTTCCATGGCTGCTCTCTAGGAAGACTTTCCAACTCCCCACTTCCTCCTGCTTCCTCTCTACCTCCTCATGCAACCCAGCTAGACTCATCTCACAGCGTAGAAGCACTCATATCACCCCCCTGCTCAAGACCCTAAAAGCAGCCTCATTAGCTGATCTGATTAAGTAAAAACTCCTTAGCTGGTTATGTAATTTTTCATGTTTCCATGTGTCTTTATGACACAGATATTCTGTATCTCCCACGAAACCACTGTGATCCAGCAAGATTTATTTAAAATAATACCAAGAAACCTCTCAACTTTAGTGAATATTTTTTCTTTCTATTCTTTTAATGCTTTTTAAATTGTATAATATTTCAGGTAGATAAGGATTGGGAATAATATGACGAGCAGTGTGTATGCACCATTCAACTTTTTCAACCCCCAACATTATGTTGTAATTTTTTCAGACTTTTATTTTCTTTTGATTTTTATTTTAGGTTTGGGGGTACATGTGAAGGTTCGTTACATAAACACATATCATGAGGGTTTATTGTTACATCGCCCAGGTATTAAGCTCAGTACCCAATAGTTATCTTTTCTGCTTCTCTCCCTCCTCTCACCTTCCCCCATCAAGTAGTCCCCACTGTCTGTTGTTTTCTTCTTTGTGTTTGTAAGTTCTTATCATTTAATTCCCACTTATAAGTGAGAACATGCAGTATTTGGTTTTCTGTTCCTGCATTAATTTGCTAAGGATTATAGCCTCTAGCTCCATCCATGTTCCTGCAAAAGACATGATCTCATTATTTTTTTTGTGGCTGCATAATTTTTTATGGTGTATATGTAGCACATTTTCTTTATCCAGTCTGTTGTTGATGGGCATTTAGGCTGATTCTATGTCTTTGCTATTGTGTACAGTGTTGCAGTGATCATTGCGTGTGTGTGTCTTCGTGGTAGAATGCTTTATATTATTTTGGGTATATCAGCAGTAGTGGGATTGCTGGGTTGAATGATGGTTCTGCTTTTAGCTCCTTGAGGAACCGCCATACTGCTTTCCACAATGGTTGAACTAATTTATACTCCCACAGTGTATACAGGTTCCTTTTCTCTGCAGCCTTACCAGCATCTGTTATTTTTTGACTTTTTAATAATAGCTGTGCCAATTGGTGTGAGATGGTATCTCATTGTGGTTTTGATTTGCTTTTCTCTAATGATCAGTTATATTGAGCTTTTTTTCATGTGCTTGTTGGCTGCATGTATGTTTTCTTTTGAGAAGTGTCTGTTCATGTTCTTTGCCCACTTTTTAATGGGGTGGTTTTTCTCTTGTAAATTTGTTTAAGTTCCTTATAGATGCTGGATATTTCTCCCATTGCATAGTTTCTCCCATTCTGTAGCTTGTCTGTTTACTCCATTGATAGTTTCTTTTACTATACAGAGCTCAAAGTTGAATAACATTCCATTTGCCATTTTTTAAACTTTTCTTGCATTACTTTCAGTATCTTTGTCATGAAATCTTTGTGTATTCCTAGATTCAGGATTTTTTATAGTTTTGGGTTTTACATTTAACTCTTTAATGCATCTTGAGTTGATTTTTGTATATGGTGAAAAGAAGGGGTCCAAGCTTCAGTCTTCTGAATATGGCTAGCCAGTAATCCCAGCACCATTTATTGAATGGTGTCTTTTCCCCATTGCTTGTTTTTGCCAGCTTTGTCAAGTATTAGATGGTCATAGATGTGTGACCTTATTTCTGGGCTCTTTATTCTGTTCCACTGGTCTATGTGTCTGTTTTTGTACCAGTATGGTTTTGGTTACTGTAGCCTTTTAGTATAGTTTTGGTCACTCACTGTAGCCTTGTAGTATAGTTTGAAGTTAGGTAACGTGATTCCTCCAGATTTGTTCTTTTTGCTTAGGATTGCCTTGACTATTCAGGCTCTTTTTTGGTTCTATACAAATATCAAAATAATTTTTTCTAGTTCTGGAAGAATCAGACCTTTCTTTTTTAAAATCCAAGAAATAAAACTTCACTTAGTAGAGGCTGCTGGGTACCTCAGTTCCACTTTTCTCACTACCCTTTTCTCTCCCAGAGACAATCAACATCTTGAATTCAGTATTTATCCCTAACATACAAAAGTTTGTACTGCATACTTGTGTATCCAAAACTATATTTCATTGCTTTTCAGGTTTATAAACTTAATATAAAAGTCATAATTGGCTGGGCGTGGTGGCTTACACCTGTAATCCCAGCACTTTGGGAGGCCGAGGTGGGTGGATCATTTGAGTTCAGGAGTTCAAGACCAGCTTGGTCAACATGGTGAAATCCCGTCTCTACTAAAAATACAAAAATCAGCCAGGTTTGGTAGTGCATGCCTGTAATCCCAACTACTTGGGAGGCTGAGGCAGGAGAATGTCTTGAACCCGGGAGGCAGAGGTTGCAGTGATCCGAGATCATGCCACTGTACTCCAGTCTGGGTGATAGAGCAAAATTCTGCCTCAAAAAAAAAAAAAAAAAAAAAGTCATAAGTTAGCAATCGGTTTGCTCTACATATTGTTTTGCAGCTTTATCCATGTTTATTTCACCCAGCAGCTTTAAGATATTTCACTACATGAATATTCCACAATTTATTTATTCATTTCCTTTTGACAGATATTTATGTTGATTTCAATCCTTTGCTCTTACAGAGTTGTTATGAACATTGTTGTACTCACCTCCTCGCACCTAAACCTGAGAGCTCCTATAGGATTCATACCTAAAAGTGAAATCCCAGGGTTATGGTTGTGACCATCTTCAGCTTTCATAGATTCTGCTAAAATTCTTTGCAAACTATACCCATTTACATTCCTATTGGTAGGATAGGAGCGGGTTCCTATTTCTCCTTGCACTTGTGATCACCAGATTTTAAACGTTTTGCCAGTATGATCAGTGTGAAATGGAATCTCACTGTTGCTTTAATTTGCATTTCTCTGATTTTCCATAGAGAAGACACATGAAGTACAAGCATGAAAGAGCCACAAAAGATTCATACATTTGAGTATCCCAAAATAAAGACTTTTATATAACAAAAGATGCAGTAACATTAAAATAAACAAAGAGATAGATACACAATGCATGTAATACAAAGATAGTATTCAGAATGTGTAAAAGAACTACACATGTTTTAAATATCAACTTTTATTTTAAGTTCCAGGGTATATGTGCAGGATGTGCAGGTTTGTTGCATAGGTAAACATGTGCCATGGTGTTTTGCTGCACAGATCAACTCATCACCTAGGAATTAAGCCCAGCATCCATTAGCTGTTCTTCCTGATGCTCTCCCTCCCTCGCCGCTCCAGTGTGTGTCGGTTCCCCCTGCCATGTGTCCATGCGTTTTCGTCAAATAACTGTAAAGTTTAAAACAAGACTAATAGAAAATACACAAATGTTATGAACAGACAATGCTCAAAAGAAGAAATCAAACATACACTTGGGGCTCAGTAAACATTTGCTGATTATTAAATGAATAGAAAGAATAGGTGAAGCAGATCTCAGATGTCAATGTCATTGTTAGGTGCCCCAGGACACAGACCCTGAGACAGAGATTTGTGTGTGAGAGGTTTACTGAGGAGTGGTTTTGTGGAGAATGAAAAAAAAGCAGGATTGGGCAGGGTGAGAATTGATCTAGGAGTTTTGGAGCTGTCATGGCCCTTCAGAAGGGTCTAGAATTGAAGCAAGTGACTGGGCCTTGCATCTATCAATTATGGATTATAGGTCTCTCTGAGGAGCGGAAGTAACCACTGATGGGGCAGATCCTTTTGGCAGAGAGGACCATCCAAAGAGAGACTCAGCTATGAGCCATCAGTAGCCCATGCTCCTGCCAGCTAGGGGAATTCAGAGGAGCTACATGGAGCATACCCCAGCATCCATCACATTGAATATTAAAATGTGGTGAATTCATCAAAGTGCTGTGATTAAGAACACGCATTGGAGCTAAGGAAACCCTGGGGTTTAATCCTTATCCAGTTAGGTAACTCTGGGCAAGTTAACTGTTCTTAGTCTCAGTCATGATATTCTTTCGACAAATATTCATTGAGTGCCTAACAGCAACTACCTTGGGATTGTGAAAGTTGAGTGAAAAAGAGTTTGGCACCATTCCTGGTACAAGTTTAATGCATGGCAAACAGTAACTATTTATTATTATCATTAACAATTGTGGGTAAAAGCACATATTACTTTTGGACTGTCAGTGTAATACAGCAAGAAACTTTCTTGGAATGTGCTTCTGTGGCTTTCTTAGATAAATGGAATACTCAGGAGGCTAGTGGGATTTAGAGTAGGATTATTCTCTAGTCTAAGCCGGCAAATGCCTTAGCTATTTAATAAAACATTTCCTGGATTCATATTTAAAACATAACTGACTTCCCACTCCTCAAGGCCAATTGTTATTTTTTTCTTCCTATTTTCATATGACTTAATTTCTAAAACAAATGGGTAATCTCAGCAAGAGAAACAATATAATTGCCCCATCTCTTCCTTGAGTCTCCCAGGTGACTGTAGTAAGTAGCTTTAAATATTAAAAAATTCTTTCTTTGTTAGAATCAGGTAGAATGAAACACGTTTTAGAGCTGGAAAGAACCATAGGCTTTAAAGATTATCCAGGGCAAGGGGTTTCGTGTTTTTAGGCAGCAGGAATCTACCTCTTCTCATTCTCTAACACTTTTTCCATTAATGAAATCTGACACAGTTGTCCATTACTTGGAGCAAGAAAACACGACTCTGGCTGAAGTGAGGAGGAGACTGGAATTCACCTTGTCTGTCTGCTTCTTGCAGTCCACCTTTTTATATGGCTGTTCCTAACGTACTTACTGAACTGTAGTCACAAAAGGAAAAAAAAAGAGAGAGAGAAAATCACTGGTGGTGTAGTGCAACCCGTTTATTGTAAGGATGAAGAAATGCCTGGTTGCCTCCTACCTCTCTGGCTGCTCTTCTCAATCTCCTTTGCTGGATTCTCCTCTTTTTCTACCTTCTGGGCTCCTTAAGACTCTGTCCTTGGACCTCTCCTCTTTCCACACTCACATTATTTGGTGATTCTTTCTAATCTCATAGCTTTTGATCCCATCTGTGCACTCTTGATTCACAAACTTATACCTCCAGGCCAGATCTCCCTTTGGAACTCCAGTCATATTTCCAACTGCCTAATGGACACATTTCTTGGAAATCTAAGAGACTGCTCAGAATTCACACACATCAAATGAGACTCTGGGACTTCTCCTGCAAAGTCTATTCTATCATATTTAATGGCAACACTGTCCTTCCAGTTGCTAGGACCCAAATATCTGAGTCATACTTGACTATTCTTTGTTTTTACCTATGGCCTGTATCAGATCCATCAAGAAATCCTGTGGGTTCTCCCATCCAAATATACTTTGAATCAAACCACTTCTCTCTCATCATTATTAACCTGTCTTATACCATCATCATTTCTTATCTGAATTATTCCTGTAGTGTGTCCTCTTAATCAGGATGATAGTTTTGAAGACTCAAAGGGAGAAGGGCATTAGCAATTGCACTGAAACATATTGCCCAAAATTATTCTGGGCAAACAGGAGGTATAGTCACTCTTAATTAATCTTCCTGTCCCCTTGAAGTTGAATCCTAATATATTAGCCAGAGTGCCCCTGTTCAAATCTAGCTTTAGATTATATCACATGGTTGTAATCTCTTCAATGGCCCTTTGTTTCACCCACAGTAAAAGCCAAAATCCTCACAAGGTTCTGTGCCATATGCTCTTTCATTGCCCAGTAACCATATTTTCTATAATGCTACTTGCCTCTTCTCTTTCTCCAGCAGCATTTTTGCTGTTCTTCAATCATGCCAAGCATGCTTCCACCTCAGGGCCTTTGCACTGGCTGTCTCTCTGTCTGAAATGTCCTTCCCCTAGACGTCCTTATGGCTGCATCCTTCAGTTCGCCTATATCCTTCAATTGGTACTTAGTCATTGAGGCCTACCCTTGTCATGTTATGTTTATTATAATAATGTCTTTCCACTTCCCATTTCTCTTTCTTTGTTTTAATTTTTTTCATAGTACTTGCCATTCTCTAACATTTTATATAATTTACTTACTTATATTTGTGTTTTGTCTTTTGCCAATAGAATGCAAATTCCACATGGGCAGGGAACTTCTTTTGCTTGACTTCTAGCACACTTCCTGAGCCCAGAACAGAACCTGGCACACAGTGGTAACTCAAATGATATTTGATGATAACTGAGGGGAGAAGCCTTAAAGCCTTGGAAGGTTAAAGATCTTCCCTCAAGTCACTTGGTAACTTGAAAGCCTGAATCTGGAGCCAGAGTCCCTGATTTTCCATCCTGGGGTTTTGGTTGGGTCTGTGTGACCACAATGTGTGATGAGATAGCAGACCAAATTACTGACTGTTCAGGTGAGTTCCACTATAACTGGGCACTTTACTTTCTTCAAATCTGAGTCCTGAAAATGGCATTGGAAATGGGTCACAAATATTCATGTAGAATTACTTTTTGGTAGAAGTAATTAGTTTTGAGAGCAGTGATGTGAAAACAAAAGGAATCCTATTCAGAGGATGATCTGAGAAGGATTTCTACTTTAATCCTATTGAGCTTGAGATTAAAATAGCACTTTTGTGGTGAGCTGCCTCAAAAAACCCAGTAATTCAAAGAAACTGGCTATCTTTGAGGAGGAGACTGGTAGGCTGGAGGCAGTGCTCTGGACTTGACTGGAAATCTGGAAATCTAGAATTCTAGATTTATTCTTGTTCTACTTTTATCCTTTTTTATTGCTTTGAAAATATGAACCTTGCCTTCTTGCAAATATTAGAGGGATGAGTAAATCACATCTGGAATATTGATACATAAATTGCTGCTGCTAACCTGTAACTTATTTCATTTCTTATATCTGAAATGTTCTTCCAAACTCCTTCCCAAGTTCCTTCTAAATAAGAATTCAAAAAGTTGTTCTTTCTGATTGACTTAAGTTGCTTTTGACTCCATTTTCCTCTTTTAATAGTTGGCAGCATTTATGCATTACTTCCAAAATGTTATTAAACTATTTTCTTGAGTGTCTGCCTTGTGTCTACAATTAAATTTAAAATGTTCTTAAGATGGGGTGGGTGCTGTGTTTTTGTTTTTTTTTTAATCATTGTTGCTGTTATTTTTTAGCTTTGTCTTCTGTTTTTCTCCTTTGTGCTTAAAGTAAGACTCATAAGGGCTGATGAAGAAACTGAGAAGAACTTGATTCTACTTTTGGTTTTACCTTTACTACCTGTGTAATCCCTCTGAAATTCAGTTTCTTCATCTGCAAATGAGAACCCTACTATTGAAAAAAAAGTTAGTGGGTGGGATAGACATTTAAGTCAAGAATATATATATTAGTATCTTTTGGGTTGTCTCTCCTGCACCCTCACTTTTGGGGTAACTGTCTGCTCTCCACTGCCTAGCCCACTCCCATCTGCATGGTTAAAATTGCTGGGCTCCTGCAAGCCATATTTAAGCAATGTGACCTGACCTCCCTGCCCCAAGTAATTGGACCAGGGCTGGGAAACTGACCAAGGAGGCCCCTTAAACACTTGGAATTAGTACCAAGGCATTTCAGGTTCACCTGGCTGTTCTTTTAAACAGAGAAGGGGTAAATTCAGAAGGTGTTGGTTGGCGATGCTTTTTCTACCTTGCAGTTAAATCAGAGATAATGCAACTTTGCGGTGAGAGAGAATAAAAGACAAAAGAAAGAAAGGATGTTGAGGGTTCCCTAGACTAGCACATGGAAATTCCTTATTTTCAAGGCCCAGCTGCATCCCAGCTCTGAGGTCAGTGAGATACTCGCTGTCCACATAATCTATTATTACTATTAGCTTTAGTTAGCTTAAATTGGTTTCTGTTACAGCCAAAAGCACCCCAATAAATACATTTCCTGTGCAAGTGATTTGTGAATCAGATGCAGCTTTTACTGCATACATTCTTACTGTGTTCCACATTCTTTTCTGTGCTGGAACCCTGGATGATAGTTGAAATGTGCCAAGGTTTTGAAGTGAATGAACACCTTAACCTCTACACCTATTGCCAGGACATACCAAGGAACATTTTGTTACCAATAGCCAACAAATATCATTTCCATTTTACTTCATCAACCTGATACAGTTGTTCTGCTGGCAAGAAAGCAATTGGGCCTTTTGTGGTTGCAAGCTGAGATTGAATCAGGTAAGTAAGAGTGCACAGACTGTCAGAATGACTGTTTTGACAAAAAAGCCTCCTAGAGCAATGATTATCGAGGGAGGGAGCTAGTGCTGGTGGGCTAGAGATGAGGGGAGGTGGATGATACTATTTCATCATTCAGCATTCAGAACCACTCCTGACCAGAGCTCCCAGGGATGCAGGGCTGTGCCTTATATTTAGCACTCTGACGTGGTACATTTTGGTTTTGCTTGTGCCACCTCATAATGCGACTTCTAAGAGCTCTAAGACCTCTAAGATAAAAATGAGACAGATGTGCTGCAGGGCTGAATGCAGAGATCTGCAAGTTGAACTCCTTTCCTTTAACTTCATATTGCACTTTTAAAGCCTTTAAAAGAGATTCTAACACAAAGGACCCATTCAAATGTTCTACCATGGAGGGAAGTTGAAAACGTGCATCTGCACACATGTTGGTTGTTCGTTTGTGATAGAATATCCAGTTAAGAACACCACTGGGCCTTTCTCCACACTTCCCATGTGTAATGTCAAGACATGAGGTTAATTGCAGGCACCCATATCGGAAATAATTTTGGAGTCAGAAAAATGGTGAGCAACCTTGCCCTCCAAGAAGAATGTGAAGGTCTGCATGGCAAATGTCACAGATGGCATGGCACGTTGAGCAAAACCACGTTTCTCTGTCATCCCTTCTTTTACATTGCAACATAAGTGCCTGGCCTCTTAGCAGGGCTAAATCTGTCTCCCATCACTGGAAAATGCGAGGAGGGTCTTGAACACACTGGTAAGGTGGTTGTTTTTAGAATGTGGCAGAAATAAATACCATGGGAAAATGGGGCCGGGGAGCGGCCTGACCTAAGCCATCTCCTGCTAAGAGGCAGCCAGTCAGCAAAGAAACAGGAATGTTAGACAAAATCCTGGTCAGAGTTAAATGGAATTACCCAAATGAGACCAACCAGGGCTCCCTTAGCTGCAATGCCACTGTAGGAGAGCCCCCGCATCGCTAAAGGGGTGCGCAGGGGCAACTTGCTTTCCCCCAGATTTACTTTCACCCTCCCCCATACTCATTGATTTTAATAGGCTTAAGATTTCCTGAAAAATACATTGCCATATAATTTTTCTCTCCCAGAGGTTCTCTGCCACAGCATGTTCTCTTTGAAATTTTTGATTATGAATTACCATTCTATAAGCGTTTAGTGACGTGCCAACTTGGAAACATCAAATAATATTTTATGGCATTGCAAATTATACACAATTATTATATTGCAAGTCAATGGCTTAAGAATGTTTTAAAGCTAAAAAAGAAATAATTATGCTCTTCGGTTGGTCTGTGTATTAAACAACTCACAGAGAGCGGCATAGTGTCAGCCATTCATATACAATATTTAATCCTGTGATAAGTGGTATTGATTTCTTTGTAAGTGATGAGTACTTACTCATCCTATTGATTTCTTTGTAAGTGATGAGTATTATAAAGCTAAAGGAATTAGCTTTATAATTCCTTTGGAATTAGATCAGGTGTGTATCACTGTGGGCAATTCAAATAACCTCTTAAAACATTAGTTTCCTTTTCGGTAAACTGGGAGTAAAACTCATCACACAGAGTTGTGATAAGAATTAAGTAAAATAATGAATATAACACAAGTGGAATTACTAGGAGCCAAATGAATATGCCTTGCAGCCTTTCCCTACACCTACTTTTCCTACAGGTTACATTTGCAACCAGCACATACTACATTATTTTGGTGCCTTTTTCTTTTTACCCCCAAATTAATTTAGTTTTGAATTCATTTTCTTTTCACAGCAGGCGTTACAAAATAGGAACAACGAAACCAGTGGAAAACAATCCCTTAGGAATAGATTGATTAATTACTGCTGATTATCCTTAGTGTTGAATGCAGTGCCTGGCATTTAATAGGTACTCAGTGTTTTTGATTGATTGGTTGGTTGCTCATCGAATGCCTTAATTTAAAATTTCCAGCTTTACTTTGAAAGGAGCAGTCTCTGTTGCCAAACAAGGAATTAAACCTTTCTTAGAAAAATATCTCCACATAAGAAAGGGTACCATGATTTATTTCAAAGAACAGAATTAGGAGCAGAAGCTGACCATCCTAGGAAAGGTAATTTTATCTCAGTTTTAAGAGCTGTTTCATGTAATCCCAGCTACTTAGGAGGCTGAGGCATGAGAATCACTTGAACTCGGGAGGCGGAGGTTGCAGCAAGCGGAGATCGCACCACTGCACTCCAGCCTGGGCAACAGAGAGAGACTCTGTCTCAAAAACAAACAAACAAACAAACAAATGAAGAACTTTTAACAATTAAATTTACCCATTTGTGCAGTGGGTATTCTTGTGAGGTATAATATGAAATAATCTTAAATGCACTCGTTTCCCCTAAAATGTCTAGTACTTATATTTTGTCCTGTATTAATGTTATTTTTTAAAAAATTCACTGAAATCTTAAAAGAGTTTCATCTATATGTGTGAACCAAGTAATAGTTGTAAAGTCTAATTAGTCAACATATACTAATGTCTTAGAATGTCAAAGTGAGGATCCTTTCTGGACAAGCATTGTGAAAAAAGGTCTGCCTTGTCTTGGGTGAATGTAAAGTGTGGGGGATGCAATTATAAGATAAATGAATAGGGGCTGTGCTTGTGATTCAAACCCTATTGAAGGGCCAAGAGATGAGCATATAAAATTTGACCGCATACCAAATCAGGTAGCCAGGATCAGGGAAAAGGTTTTTTTTGAAAAGTGTTCTGGGCACTCCAGTGTTGAGTGTTCTTCAGCATCTCCTCCAGATAATTTACTCAAGGCCATGCTGGGTGACCAGCTGTGCATCTAAAATTGATGGCAAGTGAGGGCTAGTTTTATAGTATCCCGTGTTTGTCCACGAAATGGACTTTACAAAACCCAGCAGAGTCTCGTCCTAGAGATGTCCCTGTCTCCAAGACTAAGGAGTTGAATGTAGAGGAAGAGGAAAAAAGGGCTGTACTGAATCAGCTTTTCTATTCATCCTCATGATCTTGCATCTCTTTTAAAAGACTGGCTATTAACAGAAGCTAATTTAATACATCTAGTTCCGAGAGAGAAGGAAATTTGAAATCCTAGTGAATTCTGAGAGCTATATTTTCAGTAACTTGGACCTAGCTAGAACCATTCCAGAAGAGGTGGTAGAAGCTTTATTCTTGAAGAGCCCTTCTACGGAGGGATGACGTAGCAGATATGAAGGTGAGGTATGCCAATTCCATGTTTTTTAATAATTTAGTGACTCTGTGTGAATTTCTAAGATAAGGTGCAATGAATTCTGGTTCTGGAGGTGAGAGTTCTAGATTAGGAAATTTTACCATGTGATTCTACTTTAGAACTTCTGCTTGCTGTATCTGGTAGAATCTCAGTCCAGTTGCTGGGTGAAATCTGTGCATTTTCTGTCATGCTACCTCAACAAAGGAGTCAATTAGAATGCTTACCTCTCAGTCTAATTTTTAACTGCTCAGAAGGAAGCTGCAGAAACAGCTTGGATTTAATCATGGAAAATGATGTGTTTACCTCAGAACATTTTAAGTTAATGAAAAACCTGGAAAATATCAATTTGGTCATAATGCAAAGTCCAGAAAGCAGTAAATAATTCTAGCACCTTTCTGTGCCCCTGAAACAAAACTAGCTTTGTTTTATTTTGTTATATTTTAAATCTATTTTCTGTTTTATATCTCAGTAGGATATATTTTCTGCTTTGAAAGGCACATTAAATCACAGATCCTTAAAGCAAGGTTTGAAACACACACAAACACCCGCAAGTTCTGCTAATTCATACTGTGCTGAGTTGTCTGGGTGGATACATTCACATTCAGACAGAGAAACTTGGTCAGTGTGCTGAATCTCTACGTGACAAAAACATTTTTGTTTACCAGTGTCTACTTGAGGAAATGTATCCATATGAACACTGGTCTCTTAATCCATATTTACTTTATTGTCTTCATTTTAGGATTGGCAGATTAAACACTTCAGTTACATGCCTTGAAAGGTCTAGAAAGAATAGCTCATGCTAAAATTATTCATGCTTAGGGCACGTGGGCCAGGTAGAAGGATGAACTGTATAGGGATCAGCATGGTGCAGATAATACTTCCTAGGGGTAGGCATTGGAGTGGAGGTGGAGGGAGTGCATACATTTATTCCACCAAAATTTACTGAGTAACTGCTATGTGCCAAGCTCTGTGTTGGATACTACAGATACTACTGTCATCTGCCCCATGGACTTTACAATTTGTACATTGCTAGCAATTGTTAGGGATAGCTCACAAGAGCTATATGAAAGGAAATATGAAGTCAAATCTTAGTACTGATTAGATTGAGATGGATCCTGGCACAAGCCAAGGAGTACGGTCTAATCTATTATGTGTGGGTTCCCGGGAGTCAGATTCCCAGGAGGCTCTACAGACCATTTGGTCATGAAGTCAATGGTAAATCCTCAGATTGGAGGATAACTCAAGAGCAGTTTTTATGTGCCATATCATAAATGCCTTAGCAGAAATTCAGTTAAACTAGTGAAATGAAAATAGTGAGTTTTAAGTGACTAGGAGAATAAAATTTTTTTTTTATCCCATTACTTACTTTGTAGAAAGAGAAAAAGAATGTATCCATTGATTCAAAAGTAGCTGGCATTACTGAGTGCTTACAATGTACCAAGAGCTATACTGAGCATCTTATATACACACTCTCATTTAATCTCCAAAATCAGTCCTATAAGCTGCATACTATTATTATCTCAGTTTTACCATTAGGAAATTCAGGCACAGAGAGGCTAACTACCTTATTCAACATCATGTAGCTTTTGAATGGGTGGGGAGAAGGTAACTTTGAATCGGTTTGGATCATAATCCTGAATGCCATAATCTCAAATGTTGAAATCCTGAAAGATCAAAATCCTTAAAGTCTAAATCCCTAAACTTCTTAATATCTAAAATCCTGAAAATCATAATCATAGGATAGTTGCATCATGTTAGGTAGAACTATTACCCTGTTATTGTGTTTATTAAGTACCGTTTAAGGAGACACATATGGGTGGAAAGTTGACAAGGGCTGGACTTGTGGATTTAATTTTAGGTGTCAACTTGACTGGATTAAGGGATACCTAGGAACCTGGCAAAGCATTATTTTGGGTGTGTCTACCAAATAATAGAAGAACTTCAAAAAGAGCAATGCCATGTAGAAAATGAATGTGAATGTATTCCCTGAGGAGAACCACATCCTAAAAGAAAAAAAGGAGCTATTCATTGGGATATAAGACTTTAAAATAGAGTTAACGATTATGAAAGTTGGCCAGCTTTTATGGACTGTCTCTGTGCAATTGCCAATAATTTACCCCTGTCATATACTTTTTCTTAGTTTGAATTTTTTTTTGTTTTTTTCTTTTCTTTTAACTTTTCTTCACTATTTTAAATTTTCAGCATTATTTTTATAATTTGCTGTGTATTTCATCTTCACATAATTTCCAATACTGAAGGTATAAATTGTGTAGAGACTTTTAGAGAGTTCTAATTCATTGTATGCATTTTTTTTGCAAATTTAACTCCCCAGAAGTGCATTATTACAAAGTTGACTTCTTGTGTAAGCATAGTGTATGTATGTAAAAGTGTTGAAACTTCCCCAATAAATGAAGAGATGTCTTTTTTGTACATCTACATTTGTGAAAGATAACATTTCTTGAGATCTTGACTCTTTGGGCAAGTGCATATGTTGTGGTGACCCATCATGGTTTTTGATTGATCTCATCAAAAGACTTAGATTGTTACCCTGGTATGCAGTTGTAAAGCCGGGTTCACACAGTTCCAAACATATGGACATGCATTTATACATTTCCCTTTTTAACCTCTCTCCTTCCTTCCTTCCTTTCTTCCTTCCCTCCCTCCCTCCCTCCCCGCTTCCTTCCTTCCTTCCTTCCTTCCTTCCTTCCTTCCTTCCTTCCTTCCTTCCTTCTTCTTTCTTTCCTTTTCTTCCTTTTGACATGGTCCCACTCTGTCACTTAGGCTGGAGCACAGTGGTGTGATTACAGCACATTGCAGCCTTGAACTCCTCCCACCTCAGCCACTGGAGTAACGGGGACTACAGGCATGCACAACCATGCCTGTTTTTTTCGTTTTTTATTTTTTATTTTTGTATTTTTGGTAGAGACAAGGTCTCACTGTGTTGCCTAGGCTGGTCTCAAACTCCTGGACTCAAGTGATCCACCTGCCTTGGTCTCCCAAAGTGCTGGGATTACAGGCGTGTCACTGCACCTGGCCCTATTGCTTCGTAAATACAGTTTGCCAGCTCATAACTGTTGTACTCATGCAACTGTTGTTGGTATACCTGAATGTTTGTGCCTGCAGAAATATGTGTGTCATTATTGCTTGTTTTATTGTGTAAAGTAGCCTACAACATGTTCTGTCATGTTTCTATGTTTCTGAAATAAATCCCTTTTAAAAATGTAAATAAATACTTTTAAATAATTTTAAAATTATTTTTTTCCAGAATCAAATTTTTGGTAACTTGATTTTTTGGGATTTTGAGATTTGGAATTGTGGTGAACTACTAATTTGAATCCTAATCTCTGACTCCAAAACTCATGCTTTTGATGAATCACTCTTGTTATAGCTCCTGGTGTTGGACTAAGTGTGCTAGAAAGTCAAAACCCACAGCTCCTCCAATATTCTGTAGTTTGTTAATGGCCCTATTATCTTCGTAAGCCAGAAACCTTGGAGTCACTTTAACCTCTTGTATTTCTCTCTGCCCACTTCCCCTCATTCATCAGTCTTTAAGTCTTGATTTTAATTCGTAGTGTTTCTTGAATCTGCCTGTAGTCATCATTTTTTATCTGGACAACTGCTATTATTTCTTAATGGTGTCTCTATCTCTCTTCCAATGGAATCTTTACAGTGCTGCCAGGGTGATGGTTCTAGCAACAAAGATATTCATGCCACATCTCTGCTTAAAAGCCTTCAGTGACTTTCAGACCCCTTATAATCTGGACCCTCTACCCACTCCTTTATCTCACTCTGTTCTCCAAGAGCCTTGAACTATTTGCAATTGGCCGATGGTGCTGTTGCTTCTATGTCTCTGCCCATCCTTTTCTCTAGGACCAGAATGACCTTTTTATACTTTGCCACCCAGTAAACTGGCTCTAATATCTTCTTCTCTAAGAAGCTGTCTCTGCCCCTTCCAGACAGAGACAGGGCCTTCTATCTCCAATTGCCCCTCACTTGGAACTGGGATAACAGTCACTGCTTTGTACCTGCCTGTTTCTCTCTACCACACTGAATGTTTCAAGGCAGGGAAATGAATCAGACAGACACAGTATATTTAGAAAGAACAGTCCATTAAAAAAAAAGCAGCAGTAAAAAGCATCCAGTAGTTCTCTGAGTCCCATGAGGAGTCACGCTCAGGGTCCTTGGAAGAGAAATTTTACATATAGGGATCTGTGAAGACTTGGACATCTATTTTGCTCAGCTCATGTGTCAAATGTTTGCCCTGCCAGCACAACCCCTCTCTTTCTCTGCTGGAATGTATTAATCTAGGCTTCCCACTCACCTCATCAACTAGGCTGTTCTTTACGTTTGCAGCAGGGAAAGTCTTACCAGATCTGGTGTCCCTCCCTACTCACTGGACATAGTTCCTTTGTTCTTGCACATGAAGAGACATTACAGGAACATGATCTGTTTATTCCCTCCCTGAAGGATATGCCTGTCCCTACATTTCTTTGTACTTCAGTTAAAAAAACCCAAAACCTGAAAGTGTCTCATTCACAGGTTTTCTTCTGGGTAACTTGTGGAATGGGGCTCTTGCCACTGTCAAAGTGATGTACCTCCTCATTTGGGGCTTAGCCTTTTTTGGGCCATTGCTCTCTCTTATGATGGCAAATTCTAGCATGTACGCAGCCTTGCCACAACTCCATATCACCAGTGGAACTGATCATAGCATTCTTTGTCACTAAGTTGGACACAGCCTCAGAATGTTGCTCATTCCAGAATTTCAGGGAACTAGTACCAAACATTTGGAGTTGATCTCTAACAAGAAAACTATTCACTATCTTCAATCCCCAGCATTAATTTGACCTGCGTTCTTACATTGACCCTGTAGTCTACCTAGTACTTCTTGAACAAAATGGAACTGTCTTTCCCCAGGGACCACAACATGACCTTTATTAATTTTTATCTTGCTCCCATGAAGCTGTTAGCTTCTTGTAGACGAAAATTTAAGAATCTGCAATCATCCTCCTGGGTATAATGTTAAAAACCCCCAAATCCAGACTTGTAGGTTTCAAGAGCAGGGGCCACTATCATCTATACGTGAGTAGAGTACCTACTAAAATATTCAATGCACTACCTATTTGCCTTAAACTCCTGATAAATCTAATGAGACGCACAAATGGTATGAGAATTAAGAAAGGGAATTTGAAAAGCTATAGAAGTAAGATAATTGGCTTTCTTTTAAAAGTAGATGATAAAAATTGCTGAAAGGAATGAAAAGCTAGATTTCAGTTAAAATCTAACAAGATTATTCATCAGAATAAATACTTTACAGTTGTCTCTTGAACAACACAGGAGTTAAGGGCACCAACCCCTGTGCACTGGAAAATACATGTCTGACTTTTGACTCCTCCAAAACTTAACTATTAACTGGAAGCCTACTGTTGACTGGAAGCCTTACCAATAACATGAACAGTCAATTAACACATATTTTTATCTTATATGTTTTATATCCTATATTCTTACAATAAGGTAAGCTAGAGAAAAGAAAATGTTAAGAAAATCATAAGGAAATAAAATATATTTCCTATTTATTAGTGGAAGTGAATCATCATAAAGGTCTTTATGCTTGTGGTCTTCATGTTGAGTAGGCAAAGGAGAAGGAGGAAGAGGAGAGGTTTGGACTTAGTATCTCAGGGGTGGCAGAGGCAGAAGAAAATAACTGTATGAGTGGACCCACACAGTTCTAACCCGTGCTGTTCAAAGGTCAGCTGTACTTGATCTTATTTCATATTTCATTTTTGCCTCAAACTAATCTTAAATGGGAAGAAAACCCCTATGTATGTCCTCTGAGGTCAGATTGCATATATTCAGCCTATTAATGAAAATTAGTTTTACGATAAAAGCATGTTAGAAGCCTACACAGAGAAAATGAGCATCTACTGGGCAATGTTGAATAGTAGTAAAGAGGCTGAGCTGGGAGTCAGGGAGATTTGAGTTTCTGTGTGGTCTCTGCCTACTGCCAGCTATGTGATGCTAGGCAGATTGTTTAACATCTCTGAGCCTCACTCTCTGCATGTGTAAAATGGGGATAGCTACAATATCTGCATGAATATAAAATGAGACAATGTGTTAAGTCACTTCAGGAGCCTGGCAATCAATCAATGCTTCTAGTGAGTTGATACATTTTATTATTTAAATTGTAGTCAGAAAGATTGCCCTTGGATAAGGTAATCTCTCACTTCTTTTACATGTTTTCTACGAAGAGACTCTTACATCAACTGGATAGCAGAATTGAACTAGAGGGGAGATAAGCTCTGAACAACTTATCCAAGTCTGATGGACCTTAAAGGCAGTATTGACTACATTTGCTGTAGCTGGCCTATGTCTGCCCTATTTCCTATTGTCCAGCCCAAAAGGGGCTGGAGAACTCTAGAAAAATCACTCCTGTGGCAAAAAAACAAACAATAATTGAAAACACACACACACACACACACACACACACACACACACAAAATCAACATGACCCAGCCTTCAGCAACTGCTCCAGGAACTGCTGTAAACGGATCCAGAGAACTTATCTGTTGCCCTTCACAGTACCTGAACCAACATACACTCAGAGAGAATAAGACAAAAATGGTTATCAACTGGTTGTCAAACCCAAGTACTTCTTACAGACAAGTAGAGTTCTGAGTTTTACAGTCTTCA
The DNA here is from genome assembly GCF_000951035.1 of Colobus angolensis palliatus. Lineage (NCBI taxonomy): Eukaryota > Metazoa > Chordata > Mammalia > Primates > Cercopithecidae > Colobus > Colobus angolensis. Next base: position 2,232,046 of record NW_012119265.1, on the reverse strand, counting down.
TTGCAGTGCCAAGGAAAATCAGCATTGCCATTCTTATTTTATAGGCAGAAAATCCCCAGCACCGAGGGATTAAACAATTTGTATTGGAACGAGATTTTACTAACTCCATAGAAAATGGACCTAAAATTTAAACATGGATAAACCACATCCTTTATTTAAACAATATTTTACAGTCTACGATGAAAGAGTACTTAGAGATGGAATTTCCAGATTGGCTGTTCATGAGTTCACAGAAAAATTACGCAACTTTCCATTCATTCAGCAAACATGTATTCAGTCCACAGTGCTAGGCACTGTGACAGGCCCCAGGGTTACAAGCTCATCTAATAATATTACCTGCTATCAGGGAAAGCATAAGAAGACACACATGTAAAGAAATAAAATGACATGGATACTGTGACAGTAACAAAAATCTGTATATGTTACAGTAAGAGCCCAAAGAGAAGACAAGTCCTGAAACATCACTCTGTGTTCATGCTGTCCTGTGTCTGCTTGGCAACAGAGAGAATGCTAGCAAACACTAAAAGAGTTGCAATCCTTGCCAATTGCAAACCCACAAACAGGTGAACATAATATATGAAAGTGCTAGAAATCATGAGTGCATGTGAACATAGAATGCTATCTTTTGTGTCTAGTATCTGAAATGAGATTGTAATTATTTTCCAAATCTTCAAAAAATGGGCTTTGGAGTTTCCTACAATTTGACTTTTAAATCATAATTCTCTGGTAATGGTTATCTTGCCAAAGTAGAGCCTTATCACGGGGAGAGCCTAAAATCAACCCAGAAGTTAGATGGTTGGGAGAAGGATGGAGTTCCAGGACTTGTCAAAATTAAACACAGCTTTCAGCCCGCTTATGCACTTTTTTCTTGATACATTCCCTTGCATTGACTTTGGCAACGCCTATTTTCCTGGTTTCCTTCTAACTTACCAACATTCCTTCGTAGTCTCTTTTGCTGACTCATTATCCTCTATCTTTAATGTAGAGGTTTTTCAGGGCCCTTTTATTTTCTCACTATACTCTTTTCCTTGGCCATTGCCTCTTCTACCATGACTTCTATTACAATAGAAATGTCAATCACTTTCACCTGTCTTCAATTTAGATCTTTCCTCTAACACCCGGATATGTAATTCAACTCTTAATTTGATATCTCACTTGGAAGAGTTACAAGCCTCTCTGAAAAAAATCCATAGAGGATGGAATGCATGGTATTTTCTCTGCAACTTCCTCCCTGTTCAGTGTTATCTACCTTGGAACTATTGCCTTATTTAGAGGGACTCTCTAACCTGAGTACACATTTGAAACATATGAGGGCTTTGAAACATACCTGCTCCTGGACGCTCTGCTGAACCAGTTAAATCAGAATTTCTGTTGTGAAGGTCTCCACATGAGTTTAAGGTACAGCAAGGTTAAGACTTGCTGAATATGTTGCTCAACTTGGAAATCCATTTGTCTTGATCTCTCCCTTCTCATTATCCTTTTACAGTCAGCCACTTGTTGATATTTCATTTACTAAATAGCTCTTGACTCTGTTTTTATCATCAAAGCCATCACCAAGGTACCATCTTCACTGGCCTGAAATAATCTTCTAATTGTTCTCGTTGCCTCTGTTCTTAGTTTATATCTACGCCATTGTCCACAATGCAGCCAGGGCAATTTAAATACATCCGATCAATCACTTCCTTGCTTAAACATTGCACTGGCTTTCTGTTTGATTTTAAAATAAGCCACAGATACTTATGGCCTATACATATGTGAATATAGGGGTAGAGTTTTTGTTTGTTTTGATCTGATCAGCAAATTTCCTCATCTGTACTCCTCTGGAACATATCTTCCTGACCCCCAACCTACCGGGTGGGCATATGATCAGGTCTCTCAGGGGTGCGGATGGTGATCCAAGCCTTCCAGGTTATCAAGGGTCCTCCTGCCTTACAATTTTGGGGGCTAGAGTAGGAGCAGCTTTGCCTCTGGTTTCATGGTGGAAAGGTACAAATTTGAAGCTCTTGGCAACCATCTTTCTCCCCCCACCTCACAGGGTCAAACCCAGCACACGTGGCAACTGGAGGAAATCTTTTATGATTAGTTATTTGAGTAATATTTTGTTTATTTTCCAGCTTTCCTGCTCAACTGTTAGTTCCGTGAAGGCAACAGCCATGCCTGCTTTGTTCACTTGAAGTATCTTCGTTTCCTAATACATAAAAAGTCATCATTTTTTGACGGATGAAAGAATGAATGAATGCCTAGTCTTGGAGACATCTACTTGCAACAAAGGTTAGATGAAGGAAACGGATGCCAGTGGAAGATTTGTGGATCTGTTTCACCAGATTTCACTCTGCTGACTCAGCAAAAGGGTCCCCAAAGAAAGTATGTATGATATATGAATGCCTAGCCACCTGTCTTGGAACACACAGGGATTTCTTTAGCTTTCTCCCACCAGGAGATGCTCCCTGGCATTTTTCACTACTCCTCTTCCCTACAAAGGTAAAATTTATGTTCTGATAATCACAGTGGGCTGCTTTACTGTATAATCTGACATCAGAATGGAAGGAGAGAGTATGCTTTTTAAGTTTCTTAAAATGCAGTTCTATTGAAAATAGCTGTTGAGACACATGCATAAAATAAGCTCCTAAGGAACAATAAGACACATGATAGAGTTATAGAAATGTGTTTTGTGTTCCACCCAGAAAATATTATGCAATATGGGGATAAATTTATTCCTTAAGAATTTAACAAAAATTTATATAATCTTCTTTGATTTTTGCTTCATAATGTAGTTAATTCACTAGAGCTCTTGATGTTTGAATGTGGTTGTTTGGTTTTGGTGGAAAATAGTTTGACATAGTCTAAAAAGCAAACTCTAAAAATGTATCTATTTTAATTACGAATACATCATGACTCAGATTTATCCCATCTTTGAACTTCACCCTGTCTTCAACCTATACTCCCCAGGGTAGGGATTAGGGCTGAGATGTAATCAGGGATGGGCCAGTGACAAGGCGGGGGGAGGGAGGGTATGGAAATGAGGACTCAAAAGGCTGGCAAACTACATGAAAAGAGGAATCACATTCTTACCACACTTGCACATCTCAGAAGGAGCCACCCATCATTCTAAGTCAGGAGGCTGCTTCTTTTCAGTGAATTCACTTGTATTATGTGTACCTCAGTGCCTCAGATTTCTCTCGGAAATGATCATTGTTGTTGCCATTTTCTTTTAGTTAATACATATATGTGTTCATTTAATGGAGATACTCATTCTGGTCTTTTTATTTGAAAAATCTGTAGGATGAACACCTCTGTTTTAAGTTGACTGCTTGATTCTATGAGCCTACTTGAGTGGTTACGGATTATCCACTGGGCAAGGTGGAGGTGGTAGCAGGAAGAGGATATTTGTAGCGCAATAGGATCTCATATTCTCCAGATTTCACAGAAAACACTCAGTTCAATTTCTAACAGTTTCCTCAGTAGCCCTTTATATTTAAGCATCTAATTTATTGTTAAACTCCTTCAAAATGGAGTTTTTGGGGAAACAGGTGATCAGCCTTATAGCCTAACCCAATCAACTCTAATATACTTTAAAAGCCTGTGCTGCTTTTCTGATTTTAAAATTAGAATATATTCATACAGAATAACATACTTTCTGTATTCAAATAATCTAGAGGTGAGATTTTAAAACAGGAACATTCTCCATGATCAAGTCTGAGGTTAGGGATGGAATAAAAGTCAGGAACCAAAGCAAATTGTGAATTGCTGACGCAGAAGCTTCAGGGTCTCTGACTTGCATGGGCCCTTTCAGGAGCCCTAGGAGGGCCCCAGTCATATCAGTCATATGTGCATATAGTCCCTTACTTCTATAAAATCGATAAAAATAAATATTTTAACTTCAACTAATGAAGGCTTTTCTTTCCACTCTTGCCTGCTGTGGAGTGGCACTGGGTTGCCACAGGCATTTTGGAGAGCAGAGTACAGGACAGCTGAGTTGGGGATCCATTTAGGTTTAGGTCACAGGATCTACTGTTCGCAGTCAGATCCAGGTAGAGCTATTTAGCTGTCTGTTTTGGTGTAGAAATTACTTCCAGATCCACTCCTACCATCCATTGCTCCGACCTGCCAACATTATGAAACAAAAGTGTGGAGCCACAGCTTGCATGTGGGCATGTGCTTGAGCAATGGCTCCAAGCACTGAAAGTCTGTGGGTGATGGAGGAGAAATACGGTTTGAAATATACAAAGCCAGAAGCTAGTGTGTGGAAGATTTTTCCAATCATCAGGCAAGTACAATTTTAAGAGAATCATTCAGTGCTCATCAAAACAAGTTCTCTGCTTTCAGGAAGCTGCTTAAAAATGTATTTGATAGGCTGGTCATGGTGGCTCACACCTGTAATCCCAGCACTTTGGGAAGCCGAGGCAGGTGGATTGCCTTAGGTCAGGAGTTCAAGACCAGCCTGGCCAACATGGTGAAACCTGTCTCTACTAAAAACACAAAAAATTAGCTGGGTGTGGTGGTGCATGCCTGTAATCCCACCTACTAGGGAGACTGAGGCAGGAGAATCACTTGAACCAGGGAGGCAGAGGTTGCAGTGAGCCAAGATTGTGCCAACTGCACTCCAGCCTGGGCAATAGAGTGAGACTCCATCTCAAAGAAAAAAAGTATTCGATCTATTTAGAGATATTTTAGAAATCTCTCAAGAGAAAATTTATCAGAATTACTATGTTTGTAGGACACACGCATGTAGAAGTACTACAAACAATCTTTGTGAAGTTACATATTTCATTCATCCCAACATGTCAATTACATGGATATATTGGAAAAATATTTACATGTCTGACTTAAAACGTTGACAGCAACAATAACATAAGACTTATAACGAGTACATTGACTAGTTATTCAGTTTTGTTCATTCAAAGAGTATTGAAGAGTAGTCACTGCATAAAGAAAACTTGAGATGTGCTGAAATCTTACAGTTCATATATGAAAAACCTGATAGAAGGTTCCTCAAATTTGACAACATCCTAAGAATTTATTAATATATGCATTGCCCATAAAAATTATGATGCTATACTTATTTCTGAAGTATTATTTCTCACTATTCTCCTTGCTTTCTAACTCCAGCCTCACTGGCTTGCTTTCAAAAAAAAAAAAAAAATTATGATGCTAAGAGCAACTTTTCTAAACTATTAGTAATCAAAAATATATTTTGATCAATGATCCTAGAAGAAAGAGAATTATCTTTCTCTTTTAGGGATTGAGCTTACAAAAACAATGGCATATGAAGGGATTATCAGGAAAATAATCAAGAAATGTAGTCAAGAAATGTAGAAAAAATTATTCAGAGGTATGCTAGGCAGTTCATTAAAAAATTGTTTCCTTGTTGTTGATGTTTGTGCTTTTGCAACTTAAACAAATTATTTTTTTTTCTCATTTTAAATAAATACTTGTTTTCATACCAAATTTATCCTTTAAAAAAATCAAATATAAGACTTAGGTCCTGCAAGACTTGACTCCAACAGTAGTAAAGGATATCGTTTCCATGTTTTTGAAAACATGGAGATTTTACATGTTTACAAGGTGGTTTGACATCAAATGGCTGCATTAAAGTGTTAGATCAAAATGCCCTGCTTTGAACCAGACCCATCCCAGGGGCGAGGCTTGGGCATTGCAGGATCAAACCTCACACTCACAAAGTAAGCCTTTGACTTTTATCTCCAAGTGATCTTGTAACTACAGTTACCAGGAAAGTAGAAGTGATTTATCACAAACCTTTCTGTGTGTGTCCTATTATCACATGACATGCCTGGGATGCACTTGAATTGATATCAAAAATAATTATCTTATGGCTAGCACACTACAGTGCGTTGGATTTTTTTTCTTGTTAAAGGCATTGCTTTGTTAAATGTAAACATTTAAAAGAGGCCAGTTTCTGTAACCTGGCCTTGACCTTGGGAAGGTTCTGCCATGCCTCTGGCACTGACCCTTGGGCTGTGAAAGTTGTGCTGGACTGGATTCTGTTTCTTTAACTGGGTGCCTGGCACACAGTAGGGTCTCAAATATTAGTTTTTTGCTTCCCTCTTCCCTTTACTCTTTTCCTTGGGGCAGTTTATTTTTTTCTGTCAAGTATGAGGAAATTTTACAAAGCAAAATCATACTAACACATTCCAATGTATTACCAAATGACTGTCTTTATTAAGCTGTCTAGTGCATCAGTGTCCAGGTTATGGGCTGTGCAATACAATACCTAGGAACTGTCTTCATACCTGGAGTAGTTTTTCATTGGTTCACACAAGACTGCAACTAAGCCAAGTAACAATAAACTAGAGTGAAATGCATTTACCACGAGGAAGACTGAAGAGTGATATACTTAAACTCTAGTCATTATCCTATAGATAGAATAATAGTAAATTATCATAATGCTAATTGTAAACATATATTATGATATATGTGGTGCTTCCAAATTCATCATCTCATGAAGTCTCTTTAACAACTTTTTAAGTGTGGGTGTCACCTTTATCCCAATTTTAGAGAGAACAATACAGTGTAAAGAATTAAGTGACTGCTCCAAGATACCTTAGCCAATAAGTGAAGAAGCCAGAAGTTGGACCCCACACTATATGACTTTTATGACCCCTGAGTTTTTAAGGCATTTATGTTATTGCTATTCAAGAACAATAGTCTTTTTGATAGCCCCTGTCTCTCCCCTTAACTCTGCTAAGATGGGAATCCTGCTTGGAAATCCCTGTGGAAAAAACTTTTTCTTTTGATGCCTCTCACCCATATGGCTTGTAGCTTCATTTTGTTTGGCTTGTTCATTTGCTTGAGTTCTTTCTCTCCTCAATATCATTATCCTAGACCATGGACTAAGGACCAATCTTCCTTTTTTCATACCATTCTCTTCCTACCCGTGCACTATACTCACACAATCAGTTCACTTTAAATGTAAATTGGTGACAACATTGATAGCCTTTGAGTTACATGGAGCTCTCAATGTCAGGATTATTTTTCCCAGATTACAAAACTTCTTATTTAATCAGACTTAGACGAAAAAATCATTGACTCACAGACCTGAAAAGTCTAGGGGTGGAACTTTTGGCTTGTGTGGATCCAGCGGTGCAAACTTCTGACTTCCTCCATGAGGTGGGCCTGGCAAAACTGACAAATCCAATCCCAGCAGAAGAAAACCTTTTCTTTCCTGACATTGCAGTGCAACCTTTCAGATCAGCTCCTAATTGAACCAGTTCGAACCAAAACCAGGAGAACTTAGGTGGGGGAAGTGGTACCCAAATGAAAAGAAGGGTGTTAGTACAGAAGATGTGGGAATGAATGCTGGCTAGGCAAACACAAATGTCCATTATAATCTCCTTCCTAGGCAGACTGTGATCCTTTCAGAGTTCTTATTTCTGTATTTGGATTTTGAACCCTACCTACCTGTATCAAAAATACTGTGAAATATGACATTTTCACTTAATACTAATAGAAAATCATGACTGAAGAGTAACAGGACGGTTCAAATTTCATCACTTCTAGAAATGTGGCAGGAAATAAATGTCTGCTATTTCCTCATCTCTATGGGTACTAACAATAGTTTGTGCAATAAGGAAAGTTCTTGGCAGACTGTGTAATATGTCTCTACTGTTGACCCCACATTCCTGAGCCCTGATGCCTTTGTGTACTCTTTAGTCTCAGAATGTGGCTCTATTGCAGAGCTTGCTTGGTGTTGGCCTGGTTCATCTCCATTCAGTGAAAGGCATGCTGGGTGCTTCACAGTTGGATTCTGGCCATTTGATGGTGACATAAATTATTCCCTAATGTGTGTTGTATGTCTTACTAGCTGGGTTGCTTTGCTCAAGAGGCTTAACCTTGCCAATCTTTAGCTAACGTCATATTAAATTCCTATTTCACAGAGTGGCTTTAAGGGTCATTTGAGTCAATGTGAATGTAACTTGACAATAGACGTTGATCGGTAACTGGAGGTTGTCACTGGAAACACAATCTGAGAGCACCAACCTCCTACGTGGACTTCTACCTCTGCCCTTTCAGAATTTTCTTCTGTTTCATTTTGTTATCACATCTCCTTTACCTGTTCACCTGTTTGGTGAATTCTTTTTGAGCTTATTGTAGTTTTTATTGCACGTATTGAGTGCACACTACATCTAAGCATCTTAGATTGTTCATCATTTGATCCTCACAATGAGACTATAGGTAAGTAGTATTTATTTTTCCATTTGATGGATAGGGACGCTGAAGCTTAGACAGGTTGTACAGAAGGAGGGGGGGGACAATTGATTATAAAATTTGTGAAGGCAGGCCTGGTTTTGGCCAGGCATGGTGGCTCATGCCTGTAATCCCAGCATTTTGGGAGGCTGAGGCAGGAGGATCACTTGAGATCAGGTGGTTGATGCTGCAGTGAGTTGATGGCACTGCTGCACTCTAGCCTGAGTGATAGAGTAAGACCCTGTCTCAAAAGAAAAAAAGAAGGAAAAAAGACAGGCCTGGAGCTTGGGTCAGAATCAGTCTGATATCCTTGTTCTCATTAAATGCATGGTTTGAGAATTTCTGTGTGCGTAAGAATCACCTGCAGTATATTCAAAGTGCAGATTTTTGGAGCTCACCCTCAAAGGTTCTGATGTGATGGCCCTGGAGTAGGCTAGGGAAGACTGCATTTATAACAAAATTACCAAGTGATTCTCCACAGGTGGTCCTCAAATCACAAGGCCACAGGTGGACTTCAGATGACTGAACTCCCTTTCTGGGGTTTCCTATCTTTTCCAGTTTCTCTGGGCAAAGGATTGAAATGCACTACTACCTGAAGGTCCTTGGATCTGCCCTGTTGCCGGCAGCACAGTTGCCTTCTCCTGGCTTCCTACTTTTTCAAACAATTCCTTAACCCTTTGAATATCCAGCTAATCTGATCTCCCTTTGAATCTTTAGCACCTGGACATAGGTTGAGAGTGCATATATTAGCCTTGTTCCTATTAGTATCTGCTGAGCACTTTGCATATAGCAGGAGCTCAACAAACATTCATTCTTTACTGTTGTATTGTGTAAATATCCATTTAGTTCTCTTCAATGTATATGTTTGGTTTTCCTCAGCGAGGTCGTAAGATGCTTGAGAAGAAGGACTGGTCTTCAATTTCCTCTGTATTACCTAAGGGCTCTCCGTATTTAGAAGATTCTCAGCAAAGATTGCTGACTTACTCTGTTACAATAGAAGGTGTGTAATCCATATTGAATTAATTAACCATCCAAAGGTAACCACTATTATTTCTTAGATGATGGGATTTTTGTCTCTGGAAATCATTTGAACATTTACACTTGATTTTCCACCTTCAATACTCAGAGGGAAGGAAACAAAAAATAACCCAATTTTAGCCTCAGAGGTAAAATATTTAACTACTCAACATTCTTTGTTTTGCATAAAGAAATGTTTAACCAAGATTCCTCAGGTTACAGTCAGATGGTCAAATTTTCAAAAACAAATGTGCACACACAAGTAGGCAGGCATGATTTACCTCAAAATGCAACTGCTTCTGGATTATGTCTCTACTTCTGTTTCCTTATAGAACCTCAAGTTTTTTTCTAAAGCTTAGATTAGTTGAATGAGTGCTTTGTCTTTCAGCACAAAAGTCATCATCAAAGATAATTCTTGAGAACCCTGAAGGTTAGTCATAGCATAAGTAGTTGGAGGTAGAATTATAAGATAAAATGCCTGCCTTCAAGAAGTTTACAATCTAATTGGAGTGACAGTAAGTGAGCATAAATAATAATTGAGAATAAACAAATGTTTGTGTTAGGAATTTCTAGAATCATAAAGATTATCTAGTTGAAACCTCTCACTTTTCAAATAACACGGTTAGGTTGGAGGAAGAGATACTGAGCAGTAAAATATTGTGGCCAAGGTCATAGAGAATGCAAAAGGTTAGAGGCATAGCCTGAACTAGAGCCCTGGTCCCTGTTGTCTTATTTATAGGGCCTTTTCAGACCTCAGCAAAACCTAAATTAAGAAAAACATTTGCATTTTGCCAGAGCATTAACAACCTGATGGGGATGACTAGGACTAGAAGGCTTGTCAGACCAAGGGGTTATCAGTCATATCAAGGGGTGAACACCATGGGATTGCAGCCAGGCAGTTAATTACTATGGAGATGGGTGTATGAGTCATACCATTTCAGATGAGGAGGCAGAGACCAGGATCTAGAGCAGTGCTGGCCAGTAGAAATATACTTTGAGCCACAAATGGAGGACACATATATAATTTTTAAATTTCTAGAAGCCACGATAAAAAAGTAAAAGGAAACAGATGACATTAATTTTAATAATGTATTTTAATTAACCCAGTATCTCTAAAGTTTTATTTCAAAATGTAATATAAAAAATAATATATTTTGCATTTGCTTTTATTAAGTCTTTGAAATCCAGTATATGTTTTACACTGACAGGACGTCTCAGATGTTTAATAGCAATAAGTGGCTAGTGGCTTCCCTTTTGGACAGTAGCTGTCTAGAGGAATTTCACTAACGGAACAAATTAAGCAGTATATGCCAAGAAAATTGACTCGGTCTGAGAATCTCCTAGAGAACACTGCTCAAACTATGATATGTATAGAACCTTCCCAGGAATCTGACTAAAATTCAGATTCTGATTTACTAGGTGTTACGGATTGAATGTGTCCCCAAAAAAGCCTGTGCTGGAAACTTATTCCCCAAAGCAATAGTGTTGGGAGGAGAGGACTAATGGGAGGTGTTTAGGTCATGAGGAGTCTACCTTCATGGATTGACTAATGCCGGTTATAAAAGGGCTTGAGACTGTAAGCATGATCTCTTGCTTTCTCTCTCACCCTCTGTTGCCCTTCTGCCTTCTGTCATGGAATGATACAGCATAAAGGCCCATGTGAGATGTTGGTCTCTCAATCTTGGTCTTCTTAACCTCCAGACTTGTAAGAAATAAATCTTAGTTCTTTACAAATTACCCAGTCTCAGGTATTCCATTATAACAGCACAAAACAAACTAAAACACAAAGTCTGAGGTAGGTCTAGGATTCTGCATTTTTAACAAGCTTCAAGTGATGCTGATGCCCTGGTATGCCACCCACACTTTGAGTAGACAGGTTAATCCAGGAGATCAGTCATGGCCGGGAGACATAAACAAATAAGGAAATTCTAAGTAGGCCAATCAGAATTTTATCAGTAGAGGGAAATGTTTCTCCTCACTGAGTTCCTTGGTCCATGAAATAGGAACGTCTACCAATTCTGCCCTCTCAAAGAAGTAAAGGGTGCTTCTTCCACACTCTACACCCTTCACTCAACCCTTTCTATAAGACACAGCAGTGACATATCTGGGTGGAGACATTGGGCAATGGTCTCTGTCCATGAGTGGCCTGATGATCCCACTGCTTTCACCTGCTCAGAGACACCTGTCCTCACACCTGAGCATCCTCTTTCTGCTCCCTTCTCCCATGGGAAGTACATCTCAGTCATTACCTAACTCATTCCTTTCAGAAACCTGTATCTTTCTTTCCCTATTTTATTCTCATTTCTATCTATAGGTGATATAGTTTGACTGTGCATCCTCACCCAAATCTCATGTCAAGTAGTAATTCCCAATATTTGGGAAGAGACCCGGCGGGAGATAATTGAATCATGGGGGTGGATTCCCCCTTGCTGTTCTCATGATAGTGAGCGAGTTCTCACAGATCTGGTTGTTTAAAAGTGCATAGCATTTCCCCCCTCACTCTTTCTCTTTTCCTCCTGCTCCAGCCACGTAGGATGTGCTGGCTTCACCTTTGACTTCTGCCATGATTGTAAGTTTCCTGAGGCCTCCCCAGCCATGCTTCCTATACAGCCAACTAAACCTCTTTTCTTTATAAATGACCCAGTCTCAGGTGCATCTTTATAGCAGTGTGAGAATGGACTAATACAGAAAATTGGTACCAGAGAAGTGGGGCATGACTATAAAGATACCTGAAAATGTGGAAGCAGCTTTAAAACTGGGTAACGGGCATATTTGGAACAGTTTGGAGGTCTCAGAAGAAGACAGAAAGATGAAGGAAAGGTTGGAACTTCCTAGAGACTTGTTGAATGGTAGTGACCAAAATGCTGATAGTGATATGGACAGTGAAGTCCAGGCTAAGGAAGTATCAGATGGAGATGAGGAACTTATTAGGAACTGGAGCAAAGGTCACACTTACTGTGCTTTAGCAAAGAGCTGGCAGCATTGTGCCCCTGCTTTAGGGATCTGTGGAACTTTGAACTTGAGTGAGATGATTTAGGGTATGTGGTAGAAGACATTTCTTTTCTTTTAAATTATACTTTAAGTGCTAGGGCACATGTGCAGAATGTGCAGGTTTCATACATAGGTATACATGTGCCATGTTGGCTTGCTGGACCCATCAACTCATCATTTACATTAGATGTTTCTCCCAGTGCTGTCCCTCCCCCAGTCCCCCACCCCATGACAGGCCCAGGTGTGTGATGTTCCCCTCCCTGTGTCCACGTGTTCTCATTGTTCA
>NW_012119265.1:2208876-2218848 GCF_000951035.1 Colobus angolensis palliatus | reverse complement strand
CCATTCTCCTGCCTCAGCCTCCTGAGTAGCTGGAATTACAGGCACCTGCCACCATGCCCAGCTAATTTTTTGTATTTTTAGTAGAGATGGGGTTTCACTGTGTTGGCCAGGATGGTCTTTCTCTCCTGACCTCGTGATCCACCCACCTTGGCCTACCGAAAAACACATTTTCTTAAGAGGAATTCAAGGCTGCAGACATTTGCATAAGTAAAGAAGAGCCAAATGTTAATAATCAAGACAACGGGGAAATGCCTCCAGGGCATTTCAGAGACCTTCAAAGCAGCCCCTTCCATCACAGGCCTGGAGGCCCAAGAGGGAAACATGATTTTGTGCACCAGGTGCAGGGCCCTGCTGATCTCTGCTGCCTCACGATATGGCACTCTGTATCCTAGCCACTCCAATTCCAGCTGTGGCTAAAAGGGACCAAGATACAGCTTGGTCCGTTCCTTCAGAGGGGGGAAGCCCCAAGCCCTAGTGGCTTCCACATGGTATTGGGGCTGCAGGTACACAGAGGGTAAGAGTTGAGGTTTGGGAGCCTCTGCCTAGCTTTCAGAGGATGTATGGAAATCACTGCAGTGTCCTATGGAAAGTGTTGGTTGAGGGGTGTAGAGTGTGTAAGAATCACCCTTTATTTCTTTGAGAGTGTAGAATGACTGGTAGAAGTTCCTATTTCATGGGCCAAGGAACTCAGTGAGGAGAAACATTTCCCTCTGCTGATAAAATTCTGATTGGCCTACTTAGAACTTCCTTATTTATTTATATCTCCTCACCATGGTTAATATCCCAGATTAACCTAGCTCTCAAAGTGTGGGTGACAGACCAGGGCATCAGCATCACCTGAAGGCTTGTTAGAAATGCAGAATCCTAGACTTATCCCAGACCTAATGAATCAGAGTCTACATTTTAATCAGATCTGTAGGTAAGACCTGTGGGTATTAAGTTTCTGTGTAAATGTGGGTCTGTGTCTGGGATGTACATCTTGTCCCATTGGCCTATTTGTCTGCAACTATTTTAATAAATGTGTAACACATTTTCTTAGTTCCAAGAAGTTTATAATACATCTTGATATTTTATAATAAAAAAAAACCCTCTGATAGGATTCAGAAAAACAATACCCTAGAATATTTTAAGCTGAAATAACTTGAGAAAATGACTGAAACAGGAAGGTCATGCTCACCTTTCCCAGCCCTTCTTCCCCAAAGCAGTTCATAAAATCTGGGAAGGATCATCTGACCTTCCCCTGCAGCAGGTCCTAAGACCCTCATTGAGAGGCGCCCTCTTTAGACTTGGAGGAAAAAGTATCCTTATCTCTAAAGATCCCTCCTGAGTGACTTGGTGCTGTCTTCAAGATAATGAGTGAGTTCTTGTTCTGTGTTCACGTGAGATTTGGTTGTTTAGGGTTCACAGACAAGAATCTGAAGAAATAGGCCTTGCAAACATTTCCCCAGTTCATTACCATTAGTTCATACCCTTTTTGCCCTACCATTTTTCTCCACATTTTTCCTGTTCTTCATCAAACCTAGCTTAAAGATACAGATTTATCCATTTCTTCAGGTGTTCATTTTCTTGTGAAGGCTTTTATGTCACATAAAACTTATTAAATAAATTTGTATGCTTTCTCTTGTTAATTTATATTTTGCTATAGGAACCTCAGCCATAAGCCTAAGGAAGGTGAAGGGAAAGGTGCTGTTTTCTTCCTTGTATTACCTGCCCCCGACCCATATTGTTTTTCATGTTAAATGGTACTAAATTGATTAATTTCTGCAATTTGATTATTTTGTGTAAATTTCAGAATGAATTTGTTAAGTTCATGAAATCTTTAAGGGAATTTGATTAAATTGCACTGAAATTAGGGATTATTGACATAGATATCTTTACAGACCATAAAAAGAGTTGACATCTGTTTGATAATGCATAGTCCTATGTCTCTTTCTTTAATTTGATTTTTTATAACTTTGTAGGAATCCATCATTGAATTGGATCCATCCTCATTTCACTTTATAACATAACTCCAAAGAGACTGTTATTTTAATTTTCTTGGGGGTGTTTATACATTGTGGTTCTTATATAGCTTGGATAGTTTAATAGTAGTATTTTTTAATGTGCTAAGGAATGTTATAAAGGGTGTGAGTGACTCTAGGGACAAGTGAGAAAATATTTAAACTATGGGAGGAGAAAAGACAATCCAGGTTAGAATTGCCAGATAAAATACAGGACACTTTATTAAATTTAACTTTAGATAAACAATAAATTTTGTTTTAGTGTGAGTATGTTTTATACAATATTTGTGAACTTGTCAGGGTACTCAGCAGAACAGCTTAGCTAGAAAAGAAGATATTATTGCAATTCCAACAGGTAGAGACAATGGAATACTGGAGTCAGTATTGAGAGAGCTGATTGTTAAATTTCTAAGAGTTTTGTGAGTCAGTTGTTAAGCTGTTGGTAGCTCAAAATTAGTCATGGTGGGTGCATGTACACCAGAGAAACAGGCCCCTTTCCCAGCTGTTTAACATCGATCAGCACATCAGTGGATAGAGCTGAGTTGGCCAAATTATGAGTCTTGAGTTCCATTCTAAGGAACGGGCACCTACTAAAGATTTTGAGTATATATCAGGAAAATTAATCTGATAGCAGTGGGTTTGTGAGACAGATTAGAGTGAAAGAGATTGAGTCAGGAAATTCTTACAATAAACCAAGTTTGAGGTGAATAGACTTGAGCAAGAAAGATAACAGGAGAGAGGAAAGAAGTTAAATGCTAAGAACATTGGAAAAGGGAGGATTTGAAAGAGTTGTGACTGTCTTTTTTCATTCAATCTCTGTGTCTGCAGATGTTTGAGTATAATGTTTCAAGCTTGAGAGAAAGGGAAAATGTTGGTGTACTTGGCAGATAAATAATGATGTTCAGGGAAGTCCATTTGGGAATAGATGTGGCAGTGGAGGCTGTGAATAGATTTGCTCTCTAATGAAAACTGTGTCAAGAGAAGAGAATGAAGGGACTGTTAATTAGTGGAAGTCCCTTGTGTTTTTTGCTCTTTTCTTAATGTCATGTTTCAATGAAGTATAATTTATATACAACCAATGCACAGATTTTAAGTGTGTAGTTCTGTGAGAGTTTTGAGACATATTTACACCCATGCAATAAACATCGTAAGGTTTCCTCATATCTCCAGTTCCCTCTACCCCAGATATAACCACTGTTCTGACTTCCATTATCATAGATAATGTTCTCGAATTTAATTTCAATGAAATCATGAAGTATATTCTCTTTTGTGTCTGGGTTCTTTCATTTAGCATAATGATTTTGTGATCCATCCATGCTTTCATGTGTATCAGTAGTGTTTTTTAAATTAACAACTACAGTTTATAATATAAATATACAATTTGCTCATCCATTATCCTATTCATGAATATTTGAGCTGTTTCTATTTTGGGGATATTATAAATATGAGTGCAATAAAGATTTTTGCACAAATATTTTTGTGGGTATGTAGTTTCATTTATCTAGAGTATATAACTAGGAATGTAATTACTGTATCATAGGTTAAACCTATGCTTAACTTTAAAAGAAACTGTCAAAGAGTTTTTCAAAGTGGTTGTATCACTTTACACTGTCACTAGCAAGGTAACAGAGTTTCAGTTACTCAGCATTTTCACCACCTTACTAATATTTTGTATCTACATTCATAAAAAATATTGGATATTTGTCAAGAAATTTTATTTCCTTTTTTGTGCTATATCCTTGTAAAGTTTTAGTATCAGGGTCATGGTGGCCTCATATATTTGTCCTCCATTTTTTGCAAGTGTGTAGAATTGATATTATTTCTACCTTAAATGTTTGGTAGAATTCATCAGTGAAGCTATCTGGGCCCAATGTTTTCTCTGTGGGAAGATTTATATTTACAAACTCAATTTCTGTAACATATATAGGACTATTTAAATACTCTATTTCTTTTGGTTTTGCTTTTGGTAAGTTTATCTTTTGAGGAACAAGTCCATTTTTATTTAATAATTTGGTAAGTTCCTTGTTATCTAAGAAATTTAGAACTTATTTGCATGAAGTTGATTATAATATAGTCTTTTTATTCTCTTACTATCTGTAGAATCTCCAGCGATATCTCCACTTACCTTTCAGCTATTGGTAATTTTGTTTTATCTCTTTTTTATCTTAATCAGTCTTCTCAGCATTTTATCAATTTCATTAATTTTTGTCAGAAAACAATTTGACTTTGCGATTTTCTTAATTTTTGGTTTTCTATTACATTGATATCCACATTTATCTGTATTCTATTACTTCTTATATTTACTTTTGGTTAATGTGCTTTTTGTTTTCCATCTTTTCAAAATGAAACTTTAGATGATTAATTATAGATCATTTTTTCTTTTCTAACATAAGCATTTAAAGTTATAAATTTCCCTCTAAGCGTACTTTAGGTGCATCCCATAAATTTTGAGATACCATGTTTTCCTTTCCATTCAGTTTAAAATATTTCCCAAATTCTCTTGTAATTTTTCTTTGTTCCATGAATTATTTAGAAGTGTGTTGTTTAATATCTAAATATCTGGGGGAATTTTCTAGATTTTTGTTATTGACTTCTAATATAATTACTTTATGTTCATCAGAGAACATATTGTGTAATTTCATTTCTTTTAAATTTATCAAGATTTGTTTTATGGCACAGCTTATTATTTATCTGGTAAATGTCCCATGTGCACTTGCAAAGAATGTGTATTTTGTTATATTTAGGTGAAGTGTCCTAAAAATGTCAATTAAGTCTAATTGCTTAGTGGTGTCTTTCAATTAAAAAAATTATTTCAATAGTTTTGGGAGAAGAGGTGGCTTTTGGTTACATGGATAAGCTATTTAGTAGTGATTTCTGAGATTTTGGTACACCCGTCACCCAAGCAGTGTACACTGTACCCAGCGTGTAGTCTTTTATCCCGCAATGCCCTCCCTTCCTTCCCCTTGAGTCTCGAAGTTTATTATATCATTCTTATGCCTTTGTGCCCTTATAGCTTAGCTACCACTTATATGTGAGAACATATGATATTTGGTTTTTCATTCCTGAGTTACTTCACTTAGAATAATGGTCTCCAATTCCATCCAGGTTACTGTGAATGCCATTATTTCATTCCTTTTTATGGCTGAGTAGTATTCCATAGTGTATATGTTGAGTTTGGGTTTGGATTGTTCTTGTTTCTCTAGTTCCTTGAGGTGTGACCTTAGATTGTTTATTTGTACTCTTTCAGACTTTTTGATGTAGGCATGTAATGCTATGAACTTTCCTCTTAGCACTACTTTTGCTGTATCCCAGAGATTTTGATAAGTTGTGTCACCATTATTGTTCAGTTCAAAGAATTTTTAAATTTCCATGTTGGTTTCATAGTTGACCCAAAGATCATTCAAGAGCAGGTTATTTAATTCCTATGTATTTGTATGGTTTTGAGAGTTCCTTTTGGAGTTAATTTCCAGTTTTGTTCCACTGTGGTCTGAGAGGATACTTGATATAATTTTGATTTTCTTAAATTTATTGAGGCTTGTTTTATGGCCTATCATGTGGTCTATCTTGGAGAACGTTCCATGCACTGATGATTAGAATATATATTCTGCAGTTGTTGGGTAGAATGTTCTGTAAATATCTGTTCAGGCCATTTGTTCTAGGGTACAGTTTAAGCCCATTGTTCCTTTATCGACTTTCTGTTTTGATGACCTCTCTAGTGCTGTCACTGGAATATTGAAGTTCCCCACTATTATTGTGTTGCTGTCTATCTCATTTCTTAAATATAGTAATAATTGTTTTATAAATCTGGGAGCTCCAGTGTTAGTTGCATTTTTATTTAGGATTGTGATATTCCTGTTGGACTGATCCTTTTATCATTATATGATGCCCCTCTTTGTCTTTTTTAACTGCTGTTGCTTTAAAGTCTATTTTGTCTGATATAAGAATAGCTACCCCTGCTTGCTTTTGGTTTCCATTTATGTAGAATATCTTTTTCCATCCCCTTACCTTAAGTTTATGTGAGTCTTTATGTGATAGGAGTGTCTCTTGAATCCAGCAGATACTTGGTTGGTGGATTTTTATCCATTCTGCCATTCTGTATCTTTTAAGTTGAGCATTTAGGCCATTTACATTCAAAGTGGGTATTGAGATGTGAGGTACAGTTCTATTCATCATATTAGTGTTTGTCTAAATACCTTGTTTTTTTTTTTCATTGTGTTATTGTTTTATAGGCCCTATGAGGTTTATGCATTAAGGAGGTTCTATTTTGGTGTATTTCGAGGATTTGTTTCAAGATTTAGAACTCCTTTTAGCATTTCTTGTAGTGCTGGCTTGGTAGTGGTGAATTCTCTCAGCATTTGCTTGTCTGAAAAAGACTTTATCGCCTTCATTGATGAGTCTTAGTTTTCCTGGATGCAAAATTCTTGACTCACTATCATTTTGTTTAAGGAGGCTAAAGATAGGACCCTAGTCCTTTCTGGCTTGTAAGGTTTCTGCTGAGAAATCTGTTGTTAATCTGATAAGTTTTCCTTTATAGGTTAGCAGATGCTTTTGTCTCACAGCTTGACTTTAGATAACCTGATGACTAAGTGCCTAGGTGAGTATCTTTTTGTGAATTTCCCAGGTGGTATTTGAGCTTCTTGTATTTGGATGTCCAAATCTCTAGCAAGGCCAAGGAAAATTTCCTCAATTATTCCTTCAAGTAAGTTTTTCAAACTTTTAGATTTCCCTTCTTCCTCAGGAACACCAGTTATTCTTAGGTTTGGCCATTTAATAGAATCCAACATTTCTTGGAGGGTTTGTTCATTCTTTTAGATTTTTTTTTTTTTTTGTCTTTGTCTGATTGGGTTAATTTGAAAGCCGGGTCTTCAAGCTCTGAAGTTCTTTCTTCTACTTGTTCTACTCTACTGTTAAAACTTTCCAGAGCATTTTGTATTTCTCTAAGTGTGTCTTTGATTTCCCAAAGTCGTGATTAGTTTTTATTTAATATATCTATTTCTCTGGAGAATTTTTCATCCATATCCTGTTTTTTTAAAAAATTTCTTTAATTTGTTTTTTACCTTTCTCTGGTATCTCCTTGAGTAGCTTAATAATCAACCTTCTAAATTCTTTTTCTGGCAATTCAGAGCTTTCTTCATGGTTTGGATCCATTGCTGGGGAGCTAGTGTGATCTTTTAGGGGTGTTATAGAACCCTGTTACCAGAATTGCTTTTCTGGTTCCTTCTCATTTGGGTGGACTATTTCAGTGGAAAGATCTGGAACTCAACAGCTGCTGTTCAGATTCTTTTGTCCTATGATGTGATCCCTTGATGTGGTTCCCTCCCCTTTCTCCTAGGGATGGGGCTTCCTGAGAGCCAGACTGCAGTGATTGTTGTTGCCCTTCTGGGTCTAGCCATCCAGTGGAGCTACCAGGTTCTGGACTTTTTTTTTTTTTGTCTTTGTCTGATTGGGTTAATTTGAAAGCCGGGTCTTCTGAAGCTGGGGAATGTCTGAAAAGAGTCATGTGATACGATTTGTCTTCAGGTTTCCCACCTGTGGATACCAGCACTTGGTTTGGTGGAGTTGGCAGGGGAACGAAGTAGACTCTGTGAGAGTCCTTCATTGTAGTTTTGTAGTTTTGTTCCGCATTCTGGCTTTCTTGAATGCTGGTTGTGCTAACAGTGAAGTTGTCATGTGGGCAGACTAAGGACCTCTGGGTAACCAGGATGTGCCAGGCAGTGGTATTAGCTGTTGTTTTCTCCTTCCTGGAAGCAGGGTTACTCTGTCATGCATTGCTGTAATGGCCTCAATTGGTTGGCCTCCTGCCTGGAGGTGATGCTTTCAAGAGAACACCAGCTGTAGTAGTAGAAGGGGGACATAAGTTTGCCCTAAGTTAGCCAGGTAGGTATTCTGGTTTGTCTGGTGATGAGTAGGACCATAATGCTCCAAAGAGCTTGTGTCTTTTGTGTTCA
The DNA here is from genome assembly GCF_000951035.1 of Colobus angolensis palliatus. Classification (NCBI taxonomy): domain Eukaryota; kingdom Metazoa; phylum Chordata; class Mammalia; order Primates; family Cercopithecidae; genus Colobus; species Colobus angolensis. Next base: position 2,210,900 of record NW_012119265.1, on the reverse strand, counting down.
GCTACCAGGGCAGGTAGAGAAACGATACCAGGTAGGGGAAGGTTTAGACGGTCCTGAGCTCAGACCCTCCTTGGGCAGGGTTTGTCACGGCTACTGTGAGAGATGCGAGGATGGTTCTCAGGCCAATAGGGTTATGTTCCAGAGGGGATTATGGCTGCCTCTGCCGTGCCATACAGTTTGCAACGGAAGAAGGGGATAGCTGGTAGTGAAAGGCCTCGGCCAGTTCCCACACAGTTGGTAAGGCCAGTCTCATTCCCACAGTACCCCACTAACAGCACCAAGTTTAGATCCAGTCAGTCTGCACATGGAACTCAGACCTTGCCCCAGGCCTTTATAAAGCTTCCCCACTGAGAAAGCAAGCACTGTTTTCAGGCCTTGTCCCTCCCTGTCTGCCTAATGTTGGTGGCAGCTCCTGTGCTTATATCTGCAGCAGTTCCTGTTCGCTCCCCGAATTCTGCTCAAGAAAGCTTGTTCCCAGTTGAAATTATTACAAAATTCAGTTGGAAGCTTCTTTTACCCCATGACCCCTCCCTAATTCCACTGGCTGCCTTCCCCGAGGGCCCCTGTTAGATATAGTCAGGGATGGCTTCCCTGGGCTTGAGTTGGGGACTGGGAGTGCCTACAAGGCTCTTCCGACTGGTGCTTCCACTTTTACATTTTGCTGACTCCCCAAATTTGTTTCAGCTCTAGGTAAGGTTAAATCCTTCTTCTGTGACCTGGCTTTCAGTGTCCATGGTGCGGATGTGTGTTCAGAGGCAGATTTTTCCCCTCACACTTTGGGAACTCACAGTTTTTCACATCTCACAGAATTTGCAGTGGCGTGCTGCTTCTTTCAAAGGATGTGTGAGATGTGTGAATTCTTTTGGTTGTCCTGGTATGTTTCCACACTGGTTCTTGGAGAAAACGTTCACGTGTGAGTCTCCATAAGCTGTTCTGTGTGTCCGAGCAAGAGTTGCAAGTTAGCCCTGCCTCCTATCTGCCATCTTCCTCCCCTTTCCTGCTCAAGTTTTCCAAATTAATTACTGACTTTATGTCTTCCTGTTCTATCAATTATTAAGAGAAGGGTATTAAAACTTTCAAGTATAATTATAAATTCTTCTATTTCTTTTTGCAGTTCTGTTAGTTTTTGCTTAATATATTTTGAAGCTCTATTATTAGAAGGGTATACATTTAGAATTGTTAGGTTGTCTTAATGAATTGATTCTTTCATTATAATTGAATGCCCTTTATTCCTGGTAAAGTTACTTGTTCTGAGTAATATTTTACATGATGTTAATAAAGTTACTCTAGTGTTCTTCTGGAACACCTTTTTAAAAACTATTACTTTTGTCCTACCTGTATCTTTATTTTTAGAGTAGATTTCTTATAGACAGGATATTGTAAGTGCTTTTAAAAAGTAGGTAGGCCGTTGCTCTTGTGTTGCTGCCTTTTTTATGAGGGTGTTTGTTTAGACCATTTACATTTTAAAAACAGCTTTATTTAGATATGATTGGCATCCAGTATAGCTATAACCCATTTAAAGTGTGCAATGTAATGTGTTCTAGTATATTCACAGGATTGTTCAACCATCATCATAGTTTCATTTTGGAGAGACCATCTACATTTAATATAAATGCTAATATGATTGGATTCCAATCTGTCATCCAGCAGTTTGTCTTATTTTAGTCTTGTGGGTTTTGTTCCCTCTTTCTCTTTTCTTCCAGCTTTTGGACTGAGTATTTGTTAGCGTTCCATTTTTATGTTCACTATTGGCTTATTAGTCCACTGAAAGATTATTAGCCATACCTCTTTGTTTTGCCATTTTAGTGATTACTGTAATCATTATAATGTGTTTTTTTTAACATATCACAGTCAAACTTCAAATATTATATCACATCACATATGGCACAGTTCGGATTCACTCGTTAACAGCTCTGTGACTAGAAAGGAAAGAACTCTCACCACTAAGTGTCTAAAATAGCACCCATTCTATTACTCTTTATCCCTTTGTCTTGATCACTCTCTCATACCATATATATAAAATG